>NC_044274.1:10606093-10906093 GCF_003957555.1 Calypte anna
TGTGGGACAGGGGGGGTGACCCCCCCTCCAAACACTACTGGGGGGAGGGGTCCCGTGCCCGGGGATACCGTGGGGCACAGGGACTGCCCTCCACAGAACTCAGTGGGAGGGGGTTCTCATGTCCAGGGATGCTATGGGGCATGGGAGATGCCCCTCCCCTCCCTTAAAACACCACTGTGGGGAGGGGTCCCCTGCCTGGGGATGCTGTGGGGCTCAGGGAGAGGGAACTTGTTTTCCCCCTGCTCTTCTCAGCCCCACAGCAGCCCGTTGCTGACGGCACCTGTCCCCAGGGACCCCCAGACAGAGCAGGAGCAGTGGGGCTTGCTCTGGCCCTGGAGCCATGCCTGGGTCATTACTGAATGAGAGTTTAAGGCATCCGTGTGCCCCTCAGCCTGCTGCAGCACTGTGGGGGTCTGCAGAAAGCAATGGCTCAGGTCATGGTGATTCCTGTGGGATGTTTGACTCCATCTTGGCCTCTCTCACATCCCTGCCCCGCTCCAATGGGAACATTGTCCATCCTCACATCCACAGCCAGTGGCCTAGAGTGTTTCCCAGCACAGCTCAACTCTGCACTCCTGGGGACCAATCTTTTAATGTCAATGACGATGGTGTGGGAAGAAGCACTTGGGAATGGCAAGCACCAGTGGCCAAGTTCAGATGTACAGGAGCACTCCCTTGCACCCCTTGTCCCCTCCTGTCCCAGGGGATGCTCTCCCCTGGCTCAGCATTCCAGGCTCTCTCCAGCATGATGAGCCAGCATCCCCACCTCCCTGTGGACCAGGAAGAGGAGAGAGTCAGCCACTGGGATGAAGTTGGTGGCCCAAGCAGGGCTGATGCCCCATGGTGGGTAGATGTGCTCAGTCCACATGTGGAGGAGCAGGGACCCCTGTAAACCTCACCCCACAGATAGGGGGATGCCCCAGTCCCACAGCAGCCCCAGCCCCTCCAACCTCTTTCCCCAGGTACCTTCAGCCTGTCCTTGCCTGACCAGCCCTGGCTCAGCTGGGGTGTCCAGGCTCTGGGCAGACCAGGGGTGCAGAGGAGCAGCCTGCCCACTCCCTCACCTCCAGCCCCCCCACCCCCCATGCAATGGGGATCCTGTGCCACTTGGCTCTCCTACCCCAGCCAGGGCATGGGTCCCCACCTCTCCAGGGACTCTCCCCACTGCAGACCAGGAGGCACGTCAGTCCTGGGACATCTTGGTGTACCAGGCAAATGGGGATATTTCATGTGCCAGGTCCAAGATGGGGCCAGAGCCATGGCCGTGGGGAGGAAGTGGACGGGGGTGCATGGGTCACAACCCCCATTCTGTACTAAGAAACATCCATTAAACAGCTGTGTCCAACTAGCCTCCACTGACACTCTTATGGGGCTTCTGGCTTCTCCCAGGGGACTTCTGGGGACACCCGTGGCTGCCTGTTGTGTTTAACACCCTGTCCCACCCTGTCCTGTCCCATCAGACCCTGTATCCCCAAAGTGTCCCTCAGCAGCAATGGTGGAAAGGTGGGAATGGACCCAAGATCCTGCAAACTCAGAGTGTGTAGCCCACATCTCACCAGGAAAGCCATGTGCCCCACAACCACCCAGCCTCTGCAGCAGAAAGGATGCTCATCCACAGGGATGAGGGGTCTCCCTGCCTGTGGAGACACTGGGGGCTACACTGGGCATCAGGAACAGCTAAATGCTGGGAATAGGCTGGGGAAGCCAAAAGTAACCCTGCAGAGACACCAAGAGTCCCCAGGAGGAGGTGGTTGGAGGGTGGTCCCCATGCATGGAGTCTCTCCCAGTGCTACAGATATCCACAGGGCTCTGGGGAAAGTTGTGACTCTTGCTGGTGGCACATGGGAGCCAGGCTGCTGGCAAAGGGGGATTGCCTGCCTCAGGGGGGTTACTTTGCACAGCTTGAGAAGTGTATCAGGGGAGAGAGTTAGGAGGGGGAGCTCTGCCCTGACAGCATCCACAGGATCTGCAGAGAACTTCTTGCTAAAACCAGACTTGGATACTGCAGCCCATTCCCCAAGTTAAAGTGGCTACTATTGCTTGCAGAACACAGTGGTGACCAGCTGGGCCCCCAGAGAAAATCCATCCTGGGGATCAGTGAGTGTTTCAGGCCTTGGAAAACAGATTAGCTGCAATGTCTCCCGGGAGAGGAACCCCTTGGGTGCCTGAAGGAAGGAGGAGCTGGTGTGTTGTCGATGTGCCCAAAGCAAGGATGCCACTGGTTGGTGATGGTCTGGGCTCTGCCAGTGGAGGGAAGCCCCAGGGAAGCCCTCACCTGGGGAGATTCCTGCTAATTGCTGCATTATTGCTCTGACTGCCAGAGATGGAGACTGACCTGGAGCAGAGCATAGTTCTTGGGGACCCTGCAGATGAAACACTTTCTGCCAGCAACTCAAACCCACACCCTGAGCATCCCACAGGGCCCCAGCTGGGAGGGCAGAGCATGCCTGGACCCATGCTCTGGGGGTGCAGGGCATGCACCCACAGTCTTCCCCTGGGAACAAGGTGTGAGTGGCTTTCCCAGACCCAGCCTCCCCTGCCAACCCTAGGGGCATCTGGGCAGCCCTCTGCCAGGGCAGACAGACAGATACTGTCCCCAGGGAAATGGGTAGCAAGTGTCACAGGAGGCTGGGCTGGCCTGGGTCCCACAGAACTGTGCTGGACCCCCTCTTCATGCCAGCTGCCCAACACACAAGCTCTGCAGCAGCTGCAGGTCCAGCTAGTGCCCACCACATAGAATCATTCTGCTTGGAAAAGACCCTTAATACCACCAAGCCCAACCATTCACCCAGCACTGCCAAGCCCACCACTAAACCATGTCCCTCAGTACCATGTCTACAGATTGCTTAAATACCTAGGGCAGGGCAGAGTGTGCCCCAGCCAGCTGTGTACCCAGAGAGGCTACCTGGAAGTCTGGGGAGAAGAGGGAGGACGTGGTAGGTGGTGCTGTGGCATCTCTCAGCTGTCATCTGCTCCTCCAAGACTGGTGACCTCATGCCACCCTGTCCTCAGAAAGCCTCCATGGCCTGCAAACTGCCCTCCTAAGTGCTGATACAAACCTTCTCCTGCATGTCTTACAAGTTTTCTCAGTCTTCTGCTCAGACTGGAGAAGAGAAGGCTCTGGGGAGGCCTTATAGTGTCCTTCCAGTACCTGAAGGGGCTACAGGAAAGCTGGGGGGGAACTTGTTACAAGGGCATGGAGTGATAGGATGAGGGGCAATGGTTTCAAACTGAAAGAGGGTATGTACATATTAGTTAGTATCAAGAAATTTTTTACTGTGAGTGTGGTGACACCCTGACCCAGGTTGCCCAGAGAAGCTGTGGCTGACCCTTCCCTGGAAGCGTTCAGGGCCAGTTTGGATGAGGCTTGGAGCAACCTGGTCTGGTGAGAGGTGTCCCTGCCTGTGGCAGGACGGTTGGACCTAGATGATGTTTAAGGTCTCTTCCAAATGAAGCCAGTCTGTGATTTTATGTAAGGGTAAACCTCTCCCTGCACATAGGTGCAGACCTCCTCACCACTTAAATACTGGTGCAAATCTCTCCTGAATGCTCATGCAAGCTATTCCCCAAACACTGCTGCAGACCTCTCCCTATATCCCCCAAATGCTGGTGCAAACCTACACCTCACTGCTAGTGCAGACCTGCTACCTGCAAACCTACCACTGGTGCAAACCTCCTCAGTGAAAATCCCAGAGGCTCCAAAACAAAGGATGGGGTTACTTTTTTGAGATTTAAGGCTGGGACAGGAACTGGATGTCCAACCCAGCCTCTCAGACTCCACAAGGATGGAAATCGCATGCTGTAGAGATAGTGCCCACACATCACTCCTGTCCATCCCCCGAGGCCAGGTGCCATGCAGCGGTTGCTGTGCCCTCTAAGGGTATCCCAGCCCCAGGATTCCAGCCACCATCACCCAGCCTGGGGCTGGAGCAGCATCAGAGCGTCCTGGGAGTCATTCTCCATCTTGTGCATTACACTTTGCAGAGGTCAGGGCATCGGCCACGCTTTACCCAAGGGGTCCTGTGGTCTGCGAGGGACCTGGAGCACCTCATGCTGCCCATCCTGCCCAGTTCGGAGTGTCCCTTGTTCCCTGGGAGCTCGAGGGGTAGCCTGGTCCCACTCTGCGGGAAGGCTGCACCCTCTGCTGGGATGCACAGCCATTGCACAGGGCTGCCACCCACCCCAAAAAAACCTCCCGTGGGGAGAAGATGGGCGCTTGGTTTTGCACACCGGGGTGTGGGAGGGCACCCTCCTCCATGCCGGGGCACTTCTGCCTGTTCCCAGGGCTTCCTTGGTCTTGGCCAGGTGCCATCGGGGCTGGTGTGTCCTAGAGGGGAGGTGACAGCCGTGACCCCCCCGCACCAGAGCCACCAGAGCCTCGGGGGGATTGGTGAGGGGAGTTGTGGGGACATGGGGAAGGGGGGTGGGAGGGTGGGAGGAGCGGGACAGGGGCGACCAACTGGGCCGAGACGGTGCCACTGCGAGCCGTGTACCCCGCGCCAGGGCTGGGGGGAGATGTCCCAGCCTCTGTCCCATCGCTGCCACAGGACCCGGAGGGACTGGGGACCTCTGTGGACACCTCCAGGTGGACAGGTAGGTACGGGGGGTTGCGAGGGGCCCCCAGAGTGTTTTTGTGTCCCCAGCAGAGAGGTGGCCACAGGGTGTCGCCGCTGACACATGCCGGAGCTGGCGGTGCCACTTCCAGACCTGCAGGCTGCACAGACACCCCTCGCCACCATGCCGGGGACAAAAGGATGGCATGGGTGGCACCGGCCATGCCCTCATACCCAGACACCAGTCCCACAGCCACCGAAGCGCACAGGGAGGAGGGATGCAGCGATATGCTTCAGTTCCCAGAGAGCATTTGGTAGGGTGGTTTGTGACTCCTCCTCCTGCACCAAAACTGGCTCTGACCCCAACCTCTGCCCCCATAGCACCCTTCTCCTTCCTGGTTATCTGTGCCCTGGGGGGTGAATGCTTGGCCATACACAACATGTCAGGAGCCAGGGACTGACCCAGACAGACAACCCCAGGCTCCTGCAGTCTGGGGTGGGTTCCATACTCCAAAGCCTCAAGGAGCTGGGACATCCTGGGCCTCAGAGAAGAGAGCAGCTTAGGGCTTCCTTGGGTCCAGCCACCCCTTCCCCACTACTTGCATGAGGAGCAGGAGCCCCCTCCTCTCCATGCTTCCTGACAGTGCACTGCACAGAGCCATGGCACATGGGGACAGCAATGCACACCAGTGCCTGCTGGGAGCAGGTCCACAGGGCAGCCCAGAGATGGGGTGTACAGGACCTAGATGAACAAATGGGGTCCCCTCCCTGAGATCTCCCCTAGCTCAGTGCCAAGAGAAGCATGGCAAGCTGCCTCCACAGGACATAGCCAGGCATGGAAGCAGTGTGCTCCTCTCCTGGGAGGATTCAGGTGGCCTGGGCCACCCATCAGGTCTCACACAGGGTCCCCACTGGCCACTCCACACTGCCAGCAGGGTGGCCCCAGCAGGACACTGGGCTGCCAGTTGCTGCCTCCTGCTCCCAGCACACTCGTTCCCTGTTTCCTCCCGCAGCACCACCACTGAGCCAGGGCTAGTGATGTGGTGGCCATCAGCTGCCAAAGAATGTGGGAAGAGGAATGGTTTGGGGTTTGGTGAAGGGCAGCACCTGCCTTCCCATCTTGGCTCTGTGGATCCCAGCCCTGCAGCTGGTGTTGGAGCAGATGCTCTCTGGGTAGCTGTACCGTGTCCCGATATACTCCAGCATCCCTCCTCATATGACATATGTGCTGCACACTCCAGCATCTGCTCCCTATACAAAATGTGCCCCTGAACCTAAAAGCCAGCACACAGAGTCCCTTCTGTCCCTCCACCCTCCTGTCGAGGCACATGATGGGAACATGGGTAATCAGGCATCATTCCAGGGCTAATCCAAGATCTCCACAGGGACAAGGCATACCCTGGCTGGCCAGGGAGTGAGGAATGCAGCCAGAATACCTGAAAAGCAGGGATTTGGATTGGAGCCCCTTGGAAAAGCAGCTCTGTGCTTGGCACAGCCAGGGGCACCCAGCTCACAGCTGACCCAGACCCAAGGCCCCATCTGGGTCACCTGCCAACCCTCCCACCATTGACAGGGACACTCCCCCCCTGGGTGAGGGTCAAGGGATCCAGCAGTGACCAGGGGGGGTACGAAGGAGGGAGGGACCTCATCTTTGGCACAGCAAAGAACTGTCACACAGCAGCAAAATGATTGAGAGGCTGGAATGAGTGATCGACGAGGAGTCACAGGAAACTACACCCGTGTTGCTGGGCTAAGTGATGACTAAGGGAAGGACAGGAGAGCACCCAGCCAGGCAGAGGAGAAATGATTTAGGCTGGAACATGGGGGCTGGGAGGAGATGGGTAGAGGGGAGGTGGGTGGGATGCTCTGGCTGTACTCCCTCTATCCACCAGTGGGACCCGGGCTGGGGAGAAACTGCACAGGAGCTGGGGTAATGGGAGCTGACAAATCACTTCTGGGGAGCTCTAACAAGAAGGGATTCTGCCCTGGCCCCAACCCCACAGACCTGCCATTAGCACAGCAGGACAACCAGCACCCTCCAGCCATGGAATGCCCCCAGCAGCTGCCCACATGGGGTGCACAGCCCTGTGCCTGTGGAGAGGCTGCACCACATTGTGCCTGGGCAGCTGAGGAGGGACTGACAGGTGCTGGCCTTGCAAAAATTCACCTCAGTGTCCACAAGGTGAATTTTTAATGGTGAGAAGATAGGAAAATGACCCCACTGCACAACATCTCTCCTGAGACCCAGCCCAGCACTCTCACTTAAGTGCACCACAAAAATCAAAGGCAGGAGGAGGGGATGAGACCCAGGGGCTCACCATCCTCTGGGACCAATCCCTTCTCCTGGGAAGGAAGAGATTCCACCATGCAAGCTGCTTGCACAGCTGACAGCTACCAAATCCAGCTCCCTCCATCACCCCATGCTATATGAGCAGGATGGAGACCAGTGAAGTTAACCACAACTCCTGCTGATGCTTGATCTGGGCCACCCTGCTGCAGTGACCTCCTCACTCTACAAAAATCTTTTCAGCATATCTGGGGCACAAACATCCCAACCCAGCTGGCATAAGAAGTTGTGTGGCTTGCAGCCTGCTCTATGCATGGGGGAGCAGAGCTGGAGAAGCCCTCCAGACCTCCCAGCCCATAACAATATTTACAAGGGCATCACTGTTTCTAGCCCAGAAAGCCCCCAAAACTTGCAGCCAGGAGTGCCTCAAGGATTCTGTCTGATTTTAATGGTACAGAATTGATATATGCATGTTTTAGTCAGGGAGTGGGAATGAGGCTGGAAATGAGTCCCGCCAGACAAACATCTACAGGCCACAAGAGCAGGACCATGGTCTGGGATAGTGGAGGAAAGGAAATTAAGGAAGGGGTGATAACCTGGCTTCACACCCATGTGTTCAACATTGCTTGTCAAATAACACTGGTTCCTTCATTTGATGAATTTGTAAATCCACCTGCTAAACACCTCCAAGAACACACCAGGGTGCTGTCAGGTCACCCTCCAGCAGCCTGAGCACTGAGCAGTGCAGGGCAGAACTGAGCAGCACTGGGGGAGTGTTTGTAAGGCCAGTGACCTGCCAGGACCCAGCCCTGGGGACCTCATTCTCTCACACCAGCTCCCACAGGCAGTGACATCTCAGTCACTGCCTGGTCCCTTCTGAGTCATCTTGTGCCTGTCAGGTCCCTGAGCTGGCAGCGAGATGGGATTTGGAGACCACAGCATTACTCCAGTTTCATCTCCTGTCTCCTCATCCTCAAAGCAACCCGACATCCTCTTTCAACACCCTCAGCGTAGCTTAGCAACGGCTGTACTGGCATGGAAACGGTGGTAGCAGCATGGCAACGAGGCTGCCAGCAGGGAGACAAAAATGTCAGGCAGAACCCCACCCCCCTTGTCCCTGCTGCCCCTCTGCTTCCCAGAGCAGTAAAGCTGCCCCATCTCCCCCACCTAACTCCAGGAGCCTGAGGGGGCTGGGCACAACACAGACCAAGAGCCTCATCTCCACCTCACCCCACCACCCAGAGATTACATGAGATGAGTTGCTGGGTCTCAGCACAGCTCTCAGGGGGAGATGCACTGGCATGTAAATGTCACTGACAGTTCCTCCGTGGGGAAAGACCCCTTTTTGCCCATCCCAGAGCAAACGCCTTGTTTGAGGGGTCATAAATCTGTGAAACAGAGGGAAATGGTCCCTCTATGTTTTGGCTGCCGAGGTCTTTTTCCTGCAGCCAGTTCCTCTGTCTTCCAGCACAGCCCTGATGCTCGGGGCTACCCCTCTGCAGAGGGAAGGAACAAGGCACAGACATCCCCTGGGGACAGGAGGGTTGCCCTCCCATCCCCTCCGGCAGGGAGAGCCGCTGGAGCATCCCCCTTTGCCGGGGAAGGAGATCCGGCGGGAGCATCGGAAGTTACACAACGCTGCGCCAAGCAGACGAGGCAGGGAGCGCCGGCCCCCGGAGTGAAATTCCCTGACGTGGCAAACATCTCCCGAAGCCCCCTCGACGCCCACCTGCACACGCAGGCCGGAACCCACGCGCATACGCAGGCAAGGAACCCACGCACTGGCGCACACCAGCCTCTAAAGGAAAAGCCTCTCCGGATCCAACGCAGGATTTACTGAATTGCCTCATTCATTCTTCGCCCTCTCCGGAAGCTCTGCCCGTACATTGCCAGCGCAGGAGCTGGGGGAGAGGGATGCGTGGCAGACGCGTGTGCCCACTCCTACACTCGCCCTCCAGGAATCTCCCCCGCCAAAGCCACCTTCTCTCACCACCCGCTCTGAAACGCAAGCCTGTGTGTCCCTCCAGCTCTCCAGGTGGGGAACAAACCGGAGCGAATTTTCTGATACCCCACCCCCTCCGGATCATGGTGAAATGGGGTGACCCGGGGGGGAGGGATAGGAGGAAGGGAGGAAGCGGGGGAAGGGGGGGGGAGGGGAGGAGGTAAAAGCCTCCCTGCCATTTTTGGTGCCAAATCCAGAGCATCTCACCTGGGAAATGCCCCCTTAGCGCCACATAAGCATTTCTAGCCACAGCTTGGAGGACCCCTACCTACAGGGGGTGCAGAAACCTCTCACCATGTCCAGACAGGTCCCTCCACACCCAAAAGCTTGAGCAGGACCTAGCAGGGGCCATCCAGGCTGTGGCACATACATGGTAGGGGGGACACATATGTGCACAGCATGAAATGCGTGCATGCCCGGTGACACATCCATACGAGATATGCATGGACAGAGCTCTTCATTTCTAAGCCTGAAAGTCTGTCCTGGTGTTGTCACCTGGCAAATGCTCCCATGGGATACACCAGCTCACACAGCACACGCCTGCACACAACCCTGGGCAGACACAACATGTGCCCACACGTGTGCACACACCTGGCACAGGCTAAAATGCACAGCTCTCCAGACCCCACTCTGGATGGTCTGCTGCACACAGGGCACACACAGAGCAAGCAGCAGAGGGGCAGAGGGATGCCTGTAACCTGCCTGCAGCCTGCCTGCTCCCTGGCACGTCCTCACCTAACTCCAGACAAGTGTGGGACAAGCCACCGCTCCGAGCCAGGAGACTGGAGCGGATTCAGCTCATTTCTTTTCCTAGAATAACTTCTTTTCTAAAGCCCCGCAAGGTGCCCGAGAAAACATCCCATCTCCACCCCCCGCCTCCTCACCCAGCAGCCTCCCAGCAGCACTGAGCCATGGTGCAGCAGCCAGCTCAATGTCTGCAGATAACCCCTGAGCATGGCATCACATCCTGACCTGGGCCCCCGTCCTCACCCTGTGGGCAGGTCACAGGTCCTGGCATCCAAGATGATCAGCTGTCACCAGAGCAGGTGTCCAGTCCCATTCTCCCTGCCCTGATACAGAAGGGAAGCACTGACATACCTGTAGATATCCCAGGACCTGCAGGTAACCTGGGATGGGTGTCTAACTCTGTTGTCCCCTCTGCTGCCACAGACATGTGTCCATCTCTGTGTGGGGCTGGGCAGGTTGATCACAGCAGGGACTGCTGCTCACACAGGTGTGACCCAGGGGTGCAGGCACCAACCAGGCACCTCTAGTGTCAGTGCCCACAGAAATGTTCCCTCCCACTCCCTCAGTGGCTGCTCTTCCCACTGGACTTTGAATAATCATACTTTTCCTCAGCCTTATCATAAAAGTCAGAAAGGACCTCGAAGATCAAGCCCACCACCAACAACCAACTAAACCAGGTTCGCTGGTGCTACGTCCACACGTTTTTTTAAGACCTCCATGGATGGTGACTCCACCACTTCCCTGGGAAGCCTGTTCCAGTGACTGACTTGTCTAGAATTTTAAACCAGACACAGGGCTTGTACCTGCCCAGACTGTTTTCCCTCCTTCACCAACACTGGTCACTCAGTACTGCTCCATCCTGAGCAATGCTGTACAGATGGTGGGTTGCTAAGAGAAGCCTTGCCATTGCAGCAGCAATCCCAGGGCCCTGCTGCAGCTCAGCCCCTTTCCCCAGGCCTGGCTCATGGAACATTCTGGTTTTGTTCCCCTCCAGCAGCAGCAATTTCTCCTCCCCACCTTCCTCCCACTCCTCACCCTCCTTCGGGCTGTACATTCAGTGCCGCTGCCTCTACTGAAGGTTGAAGCAAAGCAAGGAATTTAGTTTGGGGCTGTCTTTTCTTAAGCATTAATTCTTCCAGCCTCTTTTCACACAGAGATGCTGCTGCTCTCCTTGTTTGATCTCTAATTAGGCAGCATTGTAACTTTCCCCTCATTGCTTGCTTTTCCCCAGCAAATTAGCTGAAAAGAGGGTGGATTTAGATGAGATATTAAGAAATCCTTTCCTGTGGGGGTGGTGAGACACTGGCAACAGATTGCCCAGAGAAGTTGTGGCTGTCCCCTCCCTGGAAGTGTTCAAGACCAGGCTGGATGGGGCTTGAAGCAATCTGGTCTAGTGGGAAGTGTCCCTGCCCATGGCAGGGGGGCTGGAACCAGATGACCTTTAAAGTCCCTTTCAACCCAAATCCTGCCTTGGAAAAGAGGGACTTGGGGTTTGTTTCAGGGTGAAAATTCCTCAAACTATGAGGTGGCTGAAGAGACTAGAAGAGCTCAGAGCACTTGGCACCCAAATGCAGACTAGAAATAGCTTGGTTTAAAATGTAGCTTAGAGAGAGCCATCCCAGGAGAAAACACAGGAGCCTTTGCTGAGGAAAGCAGAGCAAAGGCTGGAGGCTGAAACAGAGCCAAGCCAAACTTCAGCGTGTGTCCTCTGTGTGCAGACAGGTCCCCAGGGGCAACCAACGCTATTTGGGCTTTCCACTGGGGCTGGGGGACACACAAGGTCTCAGACAGCAGCAAGGAGGATGCTACAGTTGCTGGCAGAGGCTGTAGGGGTGCTACCACTCTCAGCTGCCATTACCCTGCCGCACCAGGGAGTATCTCAGATTCCAGAGGCTCAAGATTCCAGTTCCATGCCTGCTGCTGATTTCCCAGGACTCTAGCACCCCAAAGTTGGGAAGGGAAAGCCACCCCTCCTCTTTCACCTGCTTGGGCAGCAGCTTTGCAGAGATGGCTGCCACAAGGAGCTTCCCCAGCCCAGAGATGCCGTGCATGAGAAGTACAGAGCAGTGCATTGGTGTCTCAGAGCTGGAGACACTGGGGTAGGTAGGTCAAGCTAAACCAAGGTGTCCAGAGGCAAGGTCTGCCTGCTGGAGTCTTGCCCTGCCCCAGAAAATCACTGTTTCATCCCCCCTGCACTGCCCTTTCCTCCCACTCACTCCTGCCCAAAGGTTTTGGCTGCTCCAGCAGAGCCTGAACACAGGTGGGCACAGCAGGGACTGGAAAGGACCGAGTCCTCCTGCCATGCAGAGAGGCTCTCACCTCCCTCAGGCACTCGAGGTGGGCAGCAGGAGATCCCCAGCACTGTGTTCATCCCAGGGGGTCTGCAAGGGTCAGCCCAGAAGGAGGGCACCGTGCCAGCACCAGCTGGGAACCACTTGAGAATAGAGGCGGGAAGGGAAGGAAAGGAAAAAGGGGAAAAATTAAAAAAAAAAAAAAAAAAAAAAAAAGAGAGAAAGAAAGAAAAAATAACCCAGCTGGCAGCACAGACGCTGCCGGGAGAGGAAGCGGCAGGTTGAGACAAGGACACGGCTCATTATGCCACCCCCGCAGGTGCTGATCGCGGAGCGGAGCGGCCGGCTCGGCTGCGGGCTGTCAGCGGGGAGGCAGCGGCTGTGTCCTCAGCCCCACCAGTGAGGACAAAGTCAACACACCGTGATATTGGCTGAGAGATGCCCACCCCCTCTCTTCCTCCCACCTGCCCTCAGAGGCCGGGCAGGCCTGGATGAGATGTGGGGGATGCTGGTGGATCAAACTTTTGATGCTGTCTCCATCCTCAGGGGTTTTCAAAGCCAACCTGGATAAAGCTCACAGACTTGTGCCTTGGGGTTGCTGCTGCCTGGAGCACAAGGCTTCCAGGGGACCATTCCCACCTGGATTGTCTCTACTCAAAGCCAGGCAGGCATAAGAGCACTGAATACTGGGACTGCTCCAGGCTGGCCTGGAGCTGGTGAGAGCCACTTTGGTCTGGTGTTTTCCTCAGGGAACATGTGGGGGGGGGGGCTGGATGAGCTCTGAGGAAAATGGTCTCCATGTCCTCAGGACAGGCCTCAGCAGTTTCAGGAGGAATTGATCTGCTGACCCACCCGCATCTTCTCTGAGATGCATCAAGTTTCAGCAGGAACTAAGACTCAGGCCTGACCAGCATCTTTTCTGAGATTCACCAACTTGAGACCACAGCCTGGTCAGCAGCAGGCAGGGAACAAGGCACTAATCCAATTCAAAATAAAACATCCCAACCATGGATTTTTTTTTTATTTTTTTTTTTTTCCTTGCAGCCCTTTCCTCATCCTGCAGCTCAGGGTACTGGAAAAAGTGGGCAGCATCTCCAAGGATGGGAACAGGCAGGAAGGAGAGACAGCACCAAATGTGTGGGTGCTGCTCTTGCCGTAGGGAACAGAGCACAAACCCTGCTGCTGCCAAGCCCAGTGTCCTCAGATGCATCCTCCCAGCCGCAGTCACCAGAGACTTCCCCATGCAGGGATGAGCGGAGGAGTCTGAGCTGGCCGGGGGAGCACGGAAAGAGATCCAGATCCAGGTCAGAGGAGGTGGTGGCAGCAATGGGGAAAAGGTCTCACAGCCAGCACTCGGGTGGGAAATTGCAGATCTCGGTGGCCTCACCTGCTGCTCCCACCTTGGGGCACTAATAGTGATGTTTTCACAGAAAAACAGCCCGAGCTGTGGTTACCCACTGCCCCATCCCTTCTGGGACAGAGACAACATCCTGGGAAGAGCCGAACTTCCAGGGAAGCACACTGCTCTTCAGTCACTGTGGGACTTCCCTCACCAGGACCACCACCCCTGGGCTCACCAGCCCTTGATGGACTGATCTTTCCAGGAATTTGTGTAATTGCCCTTTTAACTCTAGAGGTTTCCTACACCTTCCCTCCGTGCCTCCACCCGAGGCCACAATTGCCACAAGTTAATCCCAAAATGCTTCGCCAAACACACTCTTGCTCCAAGGGGCCACCACCTCCTCCCACACCCATACCCCATTAGGGGAAAGGAGCTGAAGCAACCCTCTCCCTGCACCACGCAGGGTTTTGTTATTCCCCGTCATGCCTGCCTTCAAGTCATCTCTTCCTTCTGAGTGAAGAGAGCCGGTTTATGTAATTGTTCCTTCTATGGAAACAGCTTCGTACCTTTAATTATTCCTGCCACCCCTCCCCACGCTTTCCCGGCGTGTCTTTACAAGGCTGCGGATGTGCCAGCAGCAGACGGGCTGTGAAGGAGGAGGAGCAGTTTTGGTTTAAAGACACCCGCTGTGGTTTGCCCTGACCCTGCTCCGGCAGGGCTTTCAGTGGCAGAGGGGCCGCGTCCAGCCCCGAGGGACTAAAAAAAAAAAAAAAAAAACCAAACAAACAAACAAACCCCCCCCCACACACACACACAAAAAAAAAACCACAAAAAAAAGCCCTTTTTTGTCCCCAACGCAGGCTGCACACCAAGCAGATCATTTGTGAGCGCTGGGACGTCCCGTCCCGTCCCCTCCCTCCCCCCCCTCCGTGTACCCCAACTCGGGGCCTCTGATGCCCTCGGCGATAAAAAGGAACAAAACGCGTTCGGGAGTGGGGGGGTGGGGGAGGTATGAGGGGGAGCTGTACACGGCCAGGCGGACAAACAGACAGAAAAATAACAGTAAGTGCTGGTTTAATATCACAATGACTCAGCTGCTGTGTGGGGATCACGACGAAAACACCGACTCTCCCAGCTAGGAGGGGCTCTCCATGTTCCCGGGGGGACAAAGGAGGGAGCCCAGGGGGGGATATGCCTGCATCCTGCCCTGGAGAACCAGAAAGCCCAGGATAGGGTAGGGAGAGAGATGCCATAACGAAACCATTGGGGAAGAAGGAGCAGTGAACCCAGAAGTTACTCCAAACTGACCCCTTCAGACACCTCCTCAGCAAGAGGACACGTGGAGTGGTTACAAAAGCAGCCTCTGACTTCCTATGAACAGCCACAAGTGTTGGTGTCACCTCACCACCCCAGCACCAGCAGGACCAGCAGCTTTAACCTGTGGCCTTGGGGCAAATCTGCAAACCAGGTGCTGTCCCAGGAGAGAGGGGACATCACTGCACCCATGTGGCACCTGGACAGCGGCAAGAGGTGGGGCTGTTTCTGGGGACGGGGCAATTTCCTAGGAGAAAATCCAGGGCACGGGGTCCAGGAGCACCCTTGCTCCAGGTCTAAGCCCAGCCAGGATGATGGAGAGGTCAAGAGGGAGACTCGGGAGGAGAAAGCCCTTCTCCCTGGGAAGGGACGTGTGACTGGGCTTGGCAGAGGAACAAAGCAGGGAGTGTGTTCAGCTCGGCTGCCCAGGCTCCCTGCTGCGGGCTGCAGAGCTGGGATGCACGGAGGAGATCAGGGTGGGCTTCACACACACACACACACACACACACACACACACACACACACCCTGTACCTCACACAGGACCCAGGTTTTGGGGCCAAATGGCCTTTTTTTCTGGAAAAAAACACTGCGGTGGCACCCTCCCAGTGCTAAGGCACCTTCACCAAGCTCCTGGCAGGGAAGGTCCTTGGTGTCCTGCAGCTCCACCACCACAGCCTGGCTGCCAGACCACTCTTTGCCCCTGCCCAGGAACTGCTCTAGTGCCACCCTACAGGGCTTCACCCTCCACCCCAGCAACCCCCAGCCTGACAAGGGCTTTCCAACCCCAGAACCAGCCTTTCCTGAAGCCTGGCTCCTCCCATGGCATCCAGGGAAGCAGCCAGGACAGCTGTCCCGTCCGTAAGACCCCATTAAACCCCACCACTCGTACACATGGGGTGGGGGGAGCCAACCCTCACACAGCCCATTAGGGGATCAGGCCCAGAAGCCCCACACGAGCTCCACAAGAGGCCCATGAGCAGTAGCACTGGACACCCATGAGCACCTTACTGGCCTCACACCTACCCCACGTAAGTCCTGAAGACTGCACACAAGCCTCACAGGAGCAACACCAGCCCCACTGAGCCTCAGCCACCTCCACATATCCTTCACCCATCCCACATGAGCCCCACATGCCACCCAAATGGCACATGAGCCCAACAGGACCCCCGAAAGGCCCACCAGGTCATAGCAGCCCCACAGGCCTCAGACCAGCTCTACAGGATACTCCAAAGGGACCACGAGGCCCAACAGCAGTACCAGAGGGCCCAAATGAACCCCCCTGGACCCACACCAGCCCCACAAGGACTTCCAAAGGGTTGAGATGAGCCCCTTATGGCCCACACCAGCCCCACACAAACCCCACAAGGACTTCCAAAGGGTCTGAATGAGCCCCACAGGGTCCACACCAGCCCCACAAGGACCCCCAAGGGGTTCGAATGAGCCCCACAGGGTCCACACCAGCCCCACACAACCCCCCCAGGGCCCAGACCACTCACACAGGGACCACCAAGTGGGTCCAAATGAGCCCCACAGGGCCCAGAACAGCCCCACACAAACCCTGAGTGAGCTCCCTGAGTGAGCCCCCGAATGAGCCCCCCAAGACCCCCCAGGAGCCCCATGGAGCCCGAACCCCGTTGGGGTCCCGCCCCCCCCAGCCCGGCAGCCGCTGAGGGGTGTGAGGGGTTGGGGGGTGTGAGGGGTTGGGGGTGACGCGCGCCTCCCCGATGACGTCAGAGCCTTCCAGAAGATTCCCCCAGGGATCCCGCCGCTCCCAACGCGCGCCCCGGCCAATCAGAACTCTCGCATGGGGCGGTGCCGGCTTGAACTGACCAATGGGCGACGGCGGGGCAAGGGCGGGACGAGGCGCGGAGGAGAAAGGGCGGTGGGCGGAGCCTGGCTGCCTTTGTCCCCGCCTCCCCATCCGGGGCAGAGCCAATCAGAACGTCGCCTGGCGGAGACGGGCAGCCGGCCGGCCCAACGGGGCGGGGCGCGCGCGGGCGGGACTCCCTCTGACGTGGCGGCCGGGAGGGAGGGAGGGGGGGGACGGGTAGGAGGAGGGGGCCAGGGGGAGGGGGCGGGGGCGGCTGAGGCAGCGTGAGGCGCCCCGGGACAGCGGGAGCGGTGAGTGCCGGGGGTGGTGTCGGCCCTGCCCCACCGCCCTGCCCCACACCGCCACCCCACGCAGCCTGCCCGGGGGGACTCGGGAGGGGGTCAGTCACCGAGACAGGGTACCGCTGTGGGCGTCAGCGGGTGTCCCTGTGGGGCTGGCAGGCTCGGCCACCCCCACCCCCGTCCCGCGGGGTGACAGTGTCGCCGTGGGGCTGGGGGAGATCGCTTCCTCGGCCCCGTAAGGGTGACAGGGTGTCAGTCCCCCGGACCCGTGGGTTGACGGGGTGTTGCTATGGGGCTGGCAGGCTCGGCCCCTCTGACAAGTGGAGGCCACAGGTGGTCCCTGTGGGGCTTGGGGGAGTCAGTCCCTCAGCCCTGTGGGGTGACAGTGTCGCTGTGGGGCTGGCAGGCGCGGCCCCTCTGCCCATGGAGTGACAGGGTGTTGCTATGGGGCTGCAGGGATCAGTCCCCCCGCCCCATGGGGTGACAGGGTGTTGCTATGGGGCTGAGGGGGTCAGTCCCCCTTCCCATAAGGTGACAGAGTTGCTATGGGGCCGGGGGCGGTCAGTCTCCCCATCCCATGGGGTGACAGGGTGTTGCTATGGGGCCGTGGGGGTCAGTCCCCCCGCCCCATGGGGTAACAGGGTTTTGCTATGGGGTTCAGCCCCCCCACCCCATGGGGTGACAGGGTGTTGCTATGGGGCCGGAGGGGTCCGTTTCCCTGCCCTGTGGGCTGACAGGGTGTTGCTATGGGGCTGCGGGGGTCAGTCCCCCCGCCCCATGGGGTGACAGGGTGTTGCTATGGGGCCGGGGGGGGGGTCAGTCTCCCCACCCTATAAGGTGACAGGGTGTTGCTATGGGGCCGCGGAGGTCAGTCCCCCCGCCCCATGGGGTGATTGAGTGTTGCTGTGGGGCTGCAGGGTTCAGCCCCCCCACCCCATGGGGTGACAGGGTGTTGTTATGGGGCTGGGGGGGGTCAGTCTCCCCATCCCATGGGGTGACAGGTGCTATGGGGCCGCGGGGGTCAGTCCCCCCACCCCATGGGGTGATAGGGTGTTGCTATGGGGCTGGGGGGGTCAGTCTCCCCACCCCGTGGGGTGACAGGGTGTTGCTATGGGGCCAGGGGGTCAGTCCCCCCCACCCCATGGGGTGACAGAGTGTTGCTGTGGGGCCAGGGGGGTCTGTTTCCCCCACCCCAGGGGGTGACAGGGTGTTGCGATGGGGGTGGAGGGGTAAGTCCCCTGCCCCATGGGGCGACAGGGTGTTGCTATGGGTCCGGAGGGGTCAGTCCCCCCGCCCCATGGTGTGACTGTGTGCCTCTGTGGGGTTAGGGAACAGGTTAGCCCTCTTCCCTTCTGGGCCTGGGGAATGGAGGCTAAGGTGTGAGCCCTATTGCCCCTCATGGTGTCCCGGTGGGTCTGAAGGGGGTAGGAAGAAGGGGTTAATTCCCCTGCCCCATAGCTGTAACAGTGCATCCAGGTGGGGCTGAGAGTAAGGGGTTAGCCCCCCCCCCCCCCCTTCGTGTCCCCTTCCCTGGGGCTGTAGTAGGGTCCTGTGGGGCTGGAGAGGTTGGTGAGGTGAGAGTTAACCCATCTGTCCCTTCCGGATTAAGAGGGAACAGTGTGCCCTGTGGTACCTGTGTGGTGTGACCAGGAAAGGGTTAAACCCCACCCATCCCTTTGGGGGTACCAGTGTAACCCAGTGGGGCTGAACTGGCTGGTCTGGAGTTGGCTACACCTTCCCTTCCCTCTTGAGGTGACAGTAATAAGGTCAGAGGGACCAGCAGGGAAGGGGTTAATCCCTGTCCCCAGTCCAGGTGACAGTGTTCCTGGGAAAGCTGGTGGCAGGGAGGAAAGGGTTAACCCTCCTTCTTGGGGCAGACAGTGGGTTCCGTGAGGCTGGAGCAGTGGGAGAGTGGGGGTCACGTCCTTCCCATGGAGGTCACCATTCCTCACCCAGCCCCTAAATGGGGCACCCCTAAGTGGGGCACCCCTAAATGGGGCATCACCTGGCGTCCCCACACAGATCTCATCCCCCCCTTGGGGCTGGGCAAGGGGCACAGGGAGCAGGGGGAGAGGTGCAATGGGGGGGTTTAACCCCATCCCCACAGCAGTGTGAGCACCCCAGGGGTGCTGAGAAGAGGGGACCCTCTATAGGGAGATTCTGAGGGGGGCTTGACCCCCTCTCTACAGTATTGTGAGCATCCCGGTGGGACTGGAAAGGGGGGGTCACTCCATGGGGAGATGCTGGGGAGGGGGCTTGAGCCCTTCTCTACACTAGCATGAGCACTCTGGTGGTTCTGGAAAGGGGGGGGTCACTCCATGGGAGGAAGATGCTTTGGGACACACACACACTTGACCCTCTCCTCTCCCAGAAGCCAGCACCCGATGGGGCTGGAAATAGGGGATCTTGTCTGGAGAGACATTGAGGGAGGCTCGATCCCCTCCCGCACCCCAGTGGGGCTGGAAAGGGGTCCCATCCCATGGGAAGATGCCGTCCTGGGACTGCGAAGGGGGCTGGCGCTGACACCCTCCCCACGCAGGAGGCAGCACTTCATGTCCTGATGAATGTGGGATCCCCCCCGTATGGGGATACATCCAAGGGGTCCCGGACCCCTTCTCAGGCAGGAGGCAGCCGCCAGGCGGGGGCGAGGCAGTGAGGGGGGAGGGTGAATTCCCCCCAGCCCCCCCTTCCATCGCCACCCCACCCCACGCAGGTGCCGGCACCCCGGTGGGGCTGTGCTGGGGAGGGGGAGGCGGGCGGTGCGTGTGGGGGCCCGGGGAGGGGATGATTCATTGCGGGTAGTCATGACATTGCTGCCTGGTTGCTTGCGGCTGCCAGCCGGCACGGGTGGCACACGGGTGGCTCGCCCAGATCCCCTCCATCTCCCTGACCGAACCCCCCCCAGCAGTCAGGCAGGGACAGGACGGAACCATGCCGGCCATCCTGCTCTTCTGGAGCCGCGCTGAGAGGTACGAACCCGCCCCGCGCATCCACACCTTTGCCGGCGGATCCCACATTCCCTCATGGTCCCTGGGGGGCTGCCCCGCATCGCGCTGAGCCGTGAGGGTGAGATGCCGGAACCCACCCGGTGATGTCCCGCTGGGGCTGCCTGATTTCGGCGTGGGGCATTCCGGAGAGGATGTTCCCCACGAGTGACAGTGACAGGCGGGTTATGGGGGGACACAACGGGACGGGACGCGGCGGCTTTGGACTTTCTTGGCGCGCCTGAAGGTGACTTCTCAGAAGTAGGTTTTGTGCCGACGGGTTCGGAGCAGGCGGCGGCACCATCCAGGGTGGGAGCGCGGTGGTCGCAGCTTTTTCTTGCTGAGAGGCTGGGGAGAGGGACACCGGGACCCCCAGCGCATCTGACAAAGGGGTGGGGGGTTGGGGAGGGGGGAAAGCCGGGGAGGTGCAAATTGGTGAACGTGACTTTTTTTTTTTTTTTTTTGCCGCCGCCCTACTTTCCTCTCTCCCGAGCCACCCGGTGGGTGCACAGCCCCGGGTGTCTGCAGAGCCGTTTCGGGGGGCTGCGCTCCTCGGCGGGGGCAGCGCGGGGGACGGGGGTGATCGGGGTGGGGGCTTCAGCAACAGCAGCACTGAGGGAGGATGCGGGAGCTGGCGGCAGAGGTGTCTTAATCCACCGGTTTAGAGAGAAAGCCTGGGGGGAAAAAAAAACAAACCAAAACCACAAACCTGATTAAAAGGCAGATTTTTGGCTGGGCGAGCGGTTCCGTTGGAGGGCAGGAAGGGAAGCCACCGCCACCAAAATTCTTTTTGGAGCCACCTGGGGAGCGCAACCCTGGCTGCCAGTCTGGCGAGGAGCGTGCCGGAGGCGCCGCAGCGGGAGGCTCGGCAGCCGAGCATCCCTTGGCGGCGGCAGCAGCAGCGGCGGCACCCCCGGCACGATCCGGCACCTTCCTCCCGGCCACCCCCATGCCATCCACCGGTGCCCCCCAACACCTGCCGGCGCCTGCGGACAGCCGCGATGTTTAAAATAAAATTCGAGCCCTTGAAAATGACGGCGTGGACTCTGAATGTGTTCGTAAAGTTTCGGTAAGTGGATCTCCGCCTCTCGGGCTCGCCGGTTTCCCGGGCGTCCCGCGGTGACCTTGCACCCCGAGATGGGGTCGGGAGGCGGAGGAGGAGGGGGGGGGGAAACCAAAACAAAAAACCAGCAAAACCTCCCCGGTGCTCTGCCCGGGGTGGGTTTGTTCCCTTAGATGACTGCAGAGCACGGGGATTATGTCAAACGATCGCTATTCAGCTGGCGCGCTCGCCCAGCGGTTTCATGGGCTGATGTCATGTGCGGAGCCGGAACAAAGATTTAATTTTTTATTTAATTTATTTTCTCTGCCTGTGGTTGCAAACGGAGGAGGACAGAGGCTAGGCTGGCTTGGTGGGGCTGGGGGATGCTTGTGGTTTTCTCCAATGCCGGGTGGCTCTGGCTTAGCAGGAGGCATCCAGGTTGGGAGGGCGATTCTGGAATGGATCTCTGAGCGTCCCTCTGAAACCCACCCTGCGGCACCTTTCCTTCCCCCCCTTCCCCCCCCCCCCCCCCCCCCCCCGCCTCGCTCCCGAGGGGGTTAAATAGGAAAGCAGGAGAGGATGACTGAGCAGAAGGGGGAGCTGAGCGGTGGCAAGGCGCAGCTGATCCCCGGGAGGTGGGAGGGAGACCGAGTCGTGTTTTACCACCATCATCATCATCATCACCCTCGTGCATGTGAGCGTCGCCTCCGGAGCGTTCCGTAACCCACCGGGTCACCTGCCGGCAGCTGGTCCTCACCGGCACGGTAAACGGCGTCTCGGTAGGGAAACCCCCCCTCCCCTACCCCACTCAGATGAAGGGGTCCCTGGTGGGCATCCTCACCCTGTCCACAGACCCCTTAGAGGTCGAGACCGGAGGTCTTGCGGGGCGGGGGCTACAGCGTTTCACTGGGATGGGATGTGTTTTCATGGGAAGTGCCACAGAGTTTGGGACAGGTGAGGGGGTTCTGCTGGTGCAGTTGGGTCAAACTGGATGGGGTCAGAACCGGGTGCTGTGGTCCGAGCAAGGGGGGGGACAAACTGAAGGTTTGTCACCTGTGTATGGGGTGCAGTGAGGTTGTCTTCAGCTCAGCTTGGCTCACCCTTGCTGTGGGAAGGTGGGCAGCTTCTAGACAAGGGCTAAATCTCTGTCAGATCCTGGTCTTTGTCACAGGAGAGCTCCTGCCCCACACTGGAGGCTGCTGTGGGGATGGGAGGCATCAGGGTGGCCTTTGGCAGGGCTCTTGGCTTGTTCCCTCTCAGCCCCCCAACCTGTTGCTTACCTCTGGATGTCCCACAGTGTCCCACAGCCCCCCGTGGAGGGCAGATGGGCAGGCGGGGGGTGGGCATGAGGGACAGAGTGTCCCCCCGTGCCTGCGTGGGCTGTGTGCCAGCGCACAGGAGCTGGTACAGGAACGTGCTGGCACCCAAGAGCTGCCGTGGGAGACTGCTGCGGATGCTCTTCACGCCCCCAGGGACCTTCTCCCACCTCTTCTGTCCCCCACCCTGGGCTGCCTCACGTGTTTGTGGGTGTCCCCACCTCCCCTTAACTTGTCCTTCAGAGGTGCTTAGTCTGCCTTGGTCCCCCCTCCCCCAAAAAGCTCCTGCTCTATGGCTGGGGCAAGAAAGAGCAGAAGCAGGTGGTCCTACTCCAAGTGGCTGATTTCCAAGCCTCCACCCCATCACAGCTACCCCTCTGCAGAGGGGTTGTTGCCCAGGGCATGACCCCAGGCAATCCTTGGGTGCTTGGGATGGATGGCAGCCATCCTCCTCTGAGCTGCTGTGGCAGAATGGGGGGGTGGGGGCTCGGGGGGCTGGGTCCCTCTCAGACCACAGGGAGAGAGTCGGGACAGGGGGGACATCTGGTGGCTTGTGTGACGGTGAAGGATAGATACAGGGCAAAGGCTCACAGCCCATGCAGAAATTTTCTGTCTGCTCTCAGGTTCTCCACATCTCTCCCTTGGGTTTCAGCCCCCAGGTTTTCCATCCCTTAGTAAGGCATGGCCCCGGGCTCAGCCCCCGCAGGACAGGGGGGAGCGAGCCCCGCATTTCTGGCTCTCTTGAGAGATGTAGTTGAAGCCTCTCGGGGAGTGTAAGTCAGGCTAGAAAGTGTTGGGTTCGGGGTGGGGTTTTTTTTTCGGTTGGATTTCTTTTTTGTGTGTTTTTTTTTTTTTTAAGAGAAAAAAAAAAAAAGCCCTCCCACCAGCACAAGATGTTTCTGTCTAACGGCTCCGATCTCTCTTCGCTAAATACGAATTACAGCTCTGACACTCCGGAGGTGCTTATCTCCAGCCTGAATGCCAATTGCTTTCAGGAACAAAATGCTTGAAGTTCCTTTAAGGTGAAGGCGGCAGCGCGGTCCCTGACGCTGCTTCCAAGCTACAAAAAAACTGCTCTCATCTCCCGGGCTCAGGTCCCCGGCTGGGAGAGGACCCTGAGGGGGGAAGAGACACAGTCCAGTGGCTACATTTGGACATGGCTCAGCCCTCCTGGCTTGGGGAGGGGACACACGGTCCCAGCCTGACGTTAGCGGTGCCATATCCCCTATAATAACCCCGTGCCCCAGCTTGGGCTCTCCTCTCTCTCTCTCTCTCTTTCTCTCTCCCTCCCCCCACCAGCCTCAGACATGAGTCTCCCTCTTCCTGCTCTGGGGTTTGGGGGGTTAAAACCGGAGCCAGGACACGTCCTGGTACCGGGTCTCTGACCTCTTGGTGGGAAGCGTGGACTGGAGCCGGCTGTGGTGCTGCTGCTGGCTGGTGGGACGCAGGGAGCATCGGCTCCGGGATAAGTGGGTGGCTGTCCCCTCCCTGCCTGCCCCGGGGCCGTGCTCTCCTTACAGAAAGCTCTCTCTCTCTCCTTTCAGGAATAAGTACACGGCTCCCGGCAGCGTCGCCGTGATGGGGAAGGACTATTACAAGATTCTGGGCATCCAGACTGGGGCCAACGAGGATGAAATCAAGAAAGCCTATCGGAAAATGGCCCTGAAGTACCACCCCGACAAGAACAAAGACCCCAACGCTGAGGAGAAGTTCAAGGAGATTGCAGAGGCTTATGATGTCCTGAGTGACCCCAAGAAACGAGCCGTGTACGACCAGTATGGGGAGGAAGGTAAGGGGGTGAGCTCTGCCCACTTGGAGGCAGGGGTGTGGGGTTTTTATCCAGGAGGGAGCATTTTCACCCTCCCACAGGGTGTCCCTGTGGTCCATGCCTGCCCCTAAAACAGGGCTGGTAGCCACAGGATGGGGGTGACTTTAGGCTCTGTGGGTGCCATAAACAGCTTTTCAAGCTGCTCCTTCCTGGTCTAATCTGCTTTTCCAACCTGCCACCCTGCTTCCCGGGATTGCCAGGCTCTTCCCTGCCCTCCACCCCAAGCCCTGGGTGTCTGGCTGAGACAATGGAATAGGAAGGAGCTCACCTCCCAGGTCATACCTGTGGCAATTTTTTATCAACCCTTTAATTGACCTAAATATCCTAAACAGAGAAGCACTGCTTCTGCCCACAATTCCCCTATCCCCCCACACCCTCCCCCCTCCTTTGGGCACTGGTCCCACTGTCCTCCCAGGGACGGGCTGACATAGAGCATTCAAAGCTTTTCCCAATTTAAGTAATAGGTCCTTGTTTTGAAACCAAGCGGCTGCTGTTGTCTGGTGGTTGGCACGGAGGAGGAGGAGGAGAGCCACTCCACCACAGGCAGCCTTATTAGTCGAAGATGGAAGAGCACAACCCCATTCGAGGAGAGCACTGAATAGCATCGGCATTAATCAGCCCAGGGCTTGGGTGCTTAAAAGAGCAGGAGGTCTGGCAGGAGCAGGCTGCCGGGTGGAAAAGAGTCAGCGCCTCCCGCAGGTGCATCCCCCAACCAGCCACCCCCCGGCACACAATTAACCAGCGATGGGTTAATTTTTCCACCCCTCGTCTGTGTCAGGGCTGTGTGATGGATGCGCCGGGCGTGCAGCTCTGTAAAAGGAGGAGGGGCTCTCTCCGGTGGGGAATCAGCCTTTCCCCCCTGGAGCTGACGCCTGAAATCGGACCCAGCTGGGGCTGGCGTCACGGGATTAAAGGTGAAACCTCCTGGCTGTGAGGGACGGGGCCTCGCCGGGGTTTTGGCAGCTAAAATAAGAGCAAGTTAAAGAGGGAGCCAGGAGCATCCCTCTCCTTGCTCCGACAACAGCAGACCAGCCCCACTCCACAGACCCCTCTACCTTTCATTTCCCATCGGACGCCATTTAAATTTTTTTAAAATGTAATTTAATTTATTATTTCAGGGTTTTTTTGAGCAACAAAATCCTGGGGATTTTTAGGGGCTTCTGCAGTGGGCAGGGTGAAATGAAAGCCCCTTCTGCCCCCTCCCCCAAGAATATTAATTTCATCCATCAGAAAAAGACCCTGAAACTTGCCTGCTCTCTGCTTGTCCCTCTCTTGCTGCAGGGGCTGGCAGGAGGGACAGTCTGTCAGAAATAGCCCTTCTCTATCACCAGTGTCCTGAAAATAGCTCCTGAGGCAGCCTTGGCTTAACCCTTCCTGTGCACCCCCTGGTCACAGGCAGCCTCCTGGGGGAACTGCTTGTCACACGTGTGCTTCAGCTGCCTGGGATCTGGCACTGATATAGGGCTCAGCCTGGGACCTGGCAGGGGAGTTTCCCATAGGAATGGTTGCCAGAAGGTCCGGACCTTGAGCTTATTTGGGCTTCTGTGCAGTCTTGGGTGCAGGGAGCTATTTTCTGACCTGGAGGTCTGCTGATGTCCCCCACCTCTGCCACCCAGAGTCATGGTCACTGAGCTCAAAACCTGTTCCCATCTGCAGGACATGATGCTGCTGGAGCCCAGGAGACAGGGATTTTTTGGGGAGCCTGCCCACAGGGAAAAATGGAGGTGGGCTGGTCAGGATGTTTTGAGTGAAGAAGCCATGAACTGGGTGGAGAGAGCCAAAGCAGCGCTTCAGTAGGGACAGTGGGGCAAAACCTGGATGGGTTCAGAGCTTGCTGGGCGTAGAGGAGGACTGTGTGTCACGGGCTGAGGTGATGCCTTCCTGGCCCACACTCTCCACAGGTGGCTGGGCTGGAGGAGGGGACCTGCACCCCTAGGAGATGCTGGCAGGGCTGCATTCCCACCTGGAAAGCGTGGTCCCAGCTTGGCATCCGCTGGTGGGTATCACTCACATCTCCTCTTCCCCCTTCTCTCCCAGGTCTCAAAACCGGAGGTGGCTCCTCAGGTGGCTCAGGGAATACTTTCCACTACACCTTCCATGGAGATCCCCACGCCACCTTTGCATCCTTCTTCGGGGGCTCCAACCCTTTCGACATCTTCTTCGCTAGCAGCCGCTCCCGGATGTTCAACGGGTTCGACCAGGAGGACCTGGATATTGATGATGATGATGATCCTTTCAGTGCCTTCGGACGCTTTGGCTTCAACGGAATCAATGGAGTTCACCGTCGGCACCAGGAGTCCCTGCACACACGGAGGAAGGTCCAAGACCCACCTGTCATCCATGAGCTCAAGGTGTCCCTGGAAGAGATCTACCACGGCTCCACCAAGAGGATGAAGATCACACGCCGAAGGCTGAACGCTGATGGCCGGACCATGAGGACTGAGGACAAGATCCTAAACATTGTCATCAAACGGGGTTGGAAAGAGGGAACAAAAATCACGTTTCCCAAAGAAGGGGATGCCACCCCAGACAACATCCCTGCTGACATCGTCTTCATCCTCAAGGATAAGCCTCACTCACACTTCAAGAGGGATGGGACGAACGTGGTCTACACAGCAAACATCAGTCTTAAAGAGGTGGGTCTGGGGATGGAAAATCCCATGGGATGGGAGGTGGTGCTGGGTGATGTCATATGGGGACAAGATGGGAGTTGGTCCTTGTCCTGCACCTATGAGGAAGGACCAGGTAGGTCATGAGAGACACAAATAAAGACCTCTGTGGAGAGGAGCTGCAGAGGCCACCTTGTGCTTGGAATTAGAGGTGCTCAACCTCCATGGTGGGTGTAGGACATGGATGCTCTGGTCCTTGCTGAATGTGCCTTGCTTCTTCAACCAATACAGGTGGCATTTACCCATTTTCTCCCTTTTCCATATGTCTTGTCATTCTCTTCTAGTGTAGGGTATTCACATGAGGAGGAGAGCCCAAATTCTCCCTAGAAACAAGGGAAAACCCAAGCTGGCTGGCATGAGTCTGGTCCCTGCTTGTTCTCATAGCTGAGCCTGCTGTGGCTTTGTGACTGGTTGGGATGGCACTGGGTGCCTCTCCCCACTGATAGAGAGCAGGGTCACGTGAAGAAAGGTGGCATTTTCTGCTTTCCTAGAGAAAGGACCAAATAAATGCAACACTCAGGCTGTGAGCAAACTCCAGTGCACCCCAGCTGCCAGTCCTGGAGGTCATGGCAGGGCTGGATCCATCAGAGCCAGCAAGCTGGGTGAAGGTAGGGAGGAAGAGGAGGTTACCCCAGTACAAGATGTGCTGTTCACTGCTGCTGCTCTATAACTACCTTTTAATAAATCCCAGCTGGCAGCTGCTTTTAACATTGACGTTTTTGGCAGCTGCCATTTGCAGTTCCTTTCAGACTGTAGACGCTGTCTGTCTTCTTAATGAGCTGATTTTTTTTTAATGTTTTTTTTTTTCTAATTTTTTTTTTTCTTTCTGAAGACAGATTTCTGTTCTCAAATGCTTGTAATAGAAATAGGCCCAATGGGCCAGATCTGAGGCAGGAAAATGTGAGCTTGTCATTGTGCTAGCATGCCAGGAAGCTCCTGTGACAGCTCTTGGCCAGCTGAGGCTGTAGCCAAATGTACTGGGGGCACGGGGCAGCCACGTGGGTCAGGCAGAGCTGGGTCCTCCGGGAGCAAACTCAGCTGAAGTTAACCTGCAGACTCAGGAGCTGAATTTACTTTGTGCTACAAAGTGAAGAGGTTTACTCCTGCAGTGGCTCCCCTGGCCCCTCCAGAAATACTCAGGAGAGGCTGCCTTATTTATGGAGCCACGCATGCCATATCTCGGATGTTTCCTTCTGAGCATTCCCCTATCTGTATAATTAACCCCAAGCTGTCTGTGCTGATGGACAGCCCATGTTATGGCACAAGTTCATGGCCTCTTCCAGCTGGAGGGACTCATGCCTGGAGCTGCCCTTCAAGCAGCAAGCAGAGAAACCTGCTCTACCCCCACAGGCTGCTGCACCAGCAGTGCCAGGCAGCCATGGTCTGCCTGAGCAAGGTGTGTGAGCTGGCCTTGGCTCTGCACCATACAGCCACAAAGTGGAAACCTGTTGATCCAGGCAAATTCCTTGACTCTTGAAGCTCGATTGTCTGGTCCTCTGTCCACTCAAAACACTGAGAAGCTGGTGCCCAAGCATGCATACACCACAAGGCTTTAACTGCTGGGAGCAGTGAGTTTTAACTACTGGCAGCTTCCTGTTACTAGGAAGAAAATCTGCTCTATCCCAGCTGAAAGCATACCCAGGTGAAAGTCCACAGCTTGCAGCCTAAGGCTTCAGCAAATCTAGCTCCTCCTGCTAAGCAAAGCTGTTCATCCTCACAGTTCTTACCACCACAGACCCACTGTGCTGGTCATCCTTGGGCAACTTGCCAGCCTAGCTGCCATCCGCAGCCTGCTGTGTGCCAGGGCAGGGTGATGCTCTGCTGCTTTCATCTGCCCTGGGAAGAGGAACCTGAAGTGTTCTGTGGCAGGAGCAGATGCCAGGACATCAGCCAGGATGTGCCACCAGCTCATCCTGTGTTGGATTACAGCCTCTTCATCACCTCAGCCTATGGCTGTAGCCTTGGGCACTCCCCTCATACCCTTCCTCCTTGCAGGTCTGGCCTTTTTTAGCTTGAGGTTTTGCCTTTTCTGCTGCTGTGGGAGCAGCACAGGCAGAGCTGTGGGTGCTGGGTGCTTTGATCTGACCCGTGGTCATATCAGAGGCCCTTCTCCACCACCCTGGTGCCACGGGGGAGCAGGGCACCTGCTGCTTGGGCCAGGGGTGCCCAGGACAACATCTTCCTCCTCCTCCATCCCACAGAGCCCCCTGGGGAGGCAGTGCCCCTTGACCCCCCCTGTCCCAGCCCTGCTGGGTGCCATGTCCCACCAGCCAGGTATTTACCACTTGGCTGCTGCAGAGCTGGAGGTGTCCGAGGGCTTCCCCAGGGACTGGTGGGGAAGTGTCCCTTCCTAAAATTACATCAGTGAGAGGCTGAGGGAGGGAGAAGCATTGCTGCTCTAAGGAGGAGCTGCCTGCCACCCACCCAGCTGCCTGCCCCACGCTGCCCTGGGCAGCCACCTGCTTTGCATCATCCTTTGCCTGGAGTCTTCTTCCTCAAGCATCCCCGCGTCTGCACCCGCCCGGGACGGCACCAGCGGCATCGCTGCGGGCAGAGGAGGACCCAGCGCTGACCCAGATACAGCTCTGCTCTCACGGCACAAACCCACGGTGGTTTCATCCCTAGGGATGAACCATGCCTCTTTCTAGGATGCAGGGCAGCTCCTGTGGTTGCTAGTTCCTGGCTCCAGCAACCATTTTCCCAAATGCCAGCAGAACTGGGCAAGGAAAAAAAGGAAAAACAGGGACATATGGCAGAGGAGCGATCGTCTCAAGATTCTTGCGTCTTGGCTCTAGGAAGGAAACATTAAGATCCCATCTGCCTTCCCTGTTACTGCCCACTCCTGCTTGCATCCCTCTCTGATGTAGGGAGATCATCCTATGGTTCCCCCAGCCTGCTGGAGCTCAGGCAACTACCAGCAGCTCTACTACCATGGCGCCGGTGATGGGCATCCTGCTTATAGCCAGGAAAGATCATCCCTGGAGGAGACACTTTCCAGGAGGGCACCCCATGTAGGTGAACTGTGCAGGGAGACGGCCCCAGCTCACCTGTTGTCTACTCAGGTGGATCCCCTCAGCTGGGTCTGGCACAGGCCATGCCATGATCTCAAGGCCCTGCAGAAGCTGCCAGCCCTAAGACAGTGACGAGCAGGAAAACAGGGGATGTTTCCTCTGGTGCCTGTTGCTGCTTTGCCACTGGAGGCTTTTCTTGGGGAGTGGGATGCAAAGCACTCCCCCTCAACCCTAGAAAAACCAGGTCACATCTTCCTCCCCTCCTTTCACAGGATGTTTTTTTGGGAGGGGAGGCAACAGGAGGTCTTGGACCCCTTGGATCCAGCTGAGAGGGGCAAGCCTGTGCCAGCCCCCTCGCTGGGAAGCTGCGGGCTGCCCCCCCAGCAACCCACCCCCTCTTCCAGAAGCATCGTTAAGCAATTTTCTCCCTCAGCCCTTGACGAAAAGCCTGGAGACAATCCTGCCCACGTTTATGCCAGAGCTGTCTGAGTTATTTAAGGACAGAAGGATTTCTTGCTGCATTCCTGCATCACGTGCCTCGCTAATGCCTGCTGGCTTGTGGCTGCTACCAGGGGATGGGGTACAGGGGGGGTGGCACCCACAAAAAACATCTTTTGGCTTTGCCATGGGGTCCGGCCCCGGCTCGCAGGAAAGCTGGGTGCTGTGCCATGGCTGCAGCACTGTCCCACACCAGAGAAAACCTTTTGTGGGCTGCTGGTAGCAGGGGACTGGAGGTGAGCTGTGCTATAGATAACCCCCAGCACAGAGCTCCAGAGGGCGGCAGCTGATGGACCACAGCGGTATCCGATGATCTCAGCTGGGTAGCAAGGGAAAGGGGCTAAATTTAGCCTCTCCTGTTGCTGTGAGCGTCCAGAAATTTGCTGCTGGGGAGCCCGTGAGGTGGGGTGGGAGGCCCTGTGCCACCCTTCTCCCAGAGCACTGCTTTTCTGGAGTACCCATGTTCTGGAGCATCCCTTTCCCAGGGTTTCTGGAGGTCCCGTGCTCTGGAGCATCCCTTTTCCAGGGTTGGTTTTTGGAGTAGATATGTTCTGGAGCATCCTTTTCCTAGCTTTTTGAATACCTGTGTTCTGGAGCATCCTTTTCCTAGGGCTGTTTTTGGAATACCTATGTTCCAGAGCACCCCTTTTCTGGAGCATCTCTCTCTGCTGGGGCATCTCTGCACAGCTCCTCCAGCCCACTTTGTGGTGGTTAGACTGGTGGTTAGACTGGGCTGGCACTGGTGAGCATCAGCCAGTGCAGACCCGGGTTGGGGTAGGTGTTGGGGAGGGGCGGTGTGGCCGTGGGGAAACTTTGGGACGTGCGTGTGTCCTCAAGTGTCCCCAAGTGACAGCGTGTCCCTGCTTGTCCTCCCTGCAGGCCTTGTGCGGCTGCACCGTGAACATTCCCACCATCGACGGGCGGGTGATCCCACTGCCCTGCAACGACATCATCAAGCCAGGCACAGTGAAGAGACTGCGTGGGGAGGGGCTGCCCTTCCCCAAGGCCCCCAGCCAGAGAGGAGATTTGATCGTGGAGTTCAAAATCCGCTTCCCGGACAGAATAGCTCCCCAGACGAGACTGATCCTCAAGCAGCACCTCCCGTGCTCCTAGAGCCCGGGGGACTCTCCTCCAAGCAGCAATACTCCAAACCCATGTGCTGCAGCACCTGGCTCACACGGAGCAGAGGTGCCACAGCACTTTCAAATGCAAAAAAAAAAAAAAAAAAAGACAAAAAAAAAAACAACAACAAAACACAACATCCTCACACCACTTTCCTCCCCCCAAAAACCCACCTGACCCCCCACCCCCCCATCCATCTCTCCCGCCATCCATCCTTCTCCCTCCCCATCCCTCTCCCTTCTCCATGCCTCTCCCCCTTCATCCCTCTTAGCCTGTTTTTACTCCAGCAGCAGGGAGGCTCCTGCCCATCACAGCTCTCCTGGCTGCCAGAATTTTTATTTCCCCTCTCACCCCCCCCGGGGTCCAGCGTTCCCATCTCGCACAAGCGAGCAGCATGGGCCCTGTGCCCCGGGGGAGGGGACACATCACGTTGTGGGTTTTTTACATCACCTGCTGTTCAGGCCACTTTTCCCACAAGAAGCTGGACTTGTCGGGGTCCGGCGCAGTGTAAATAGGACTCCACAAGATCTAGGGCCCCCTCCCCCCCGCTGTGAGTTTTTCTCTTCCCCTCTTTGATACTTGCTGCTGATGGGGATCCCGGCTATCCTGTGGTGCCCATGGCTCCCTCCCGCCGTGGCCATCCCCCTGTAGCCGGACTGTTTCTCACCTGGGACCACGGTACAGAGTCCGACCGTGGTCCGCTCTCCTGTGCCAAGCCTACAACCGAACCTCGGCTGTGCCAAATGACGGAGCACATGGGGATGGTCCCGTTCAGCCTCCTGCCCCTGCCCGGGGCCGTGCCCAGGGGCAGCAGCTGCCCGCAGAGCCCCAGGCAGCAGGAGGAGGGGGGAAAGCCCAGGGCGGAGCTTTCATGTTCAGATGTGTTGAGTTTGCATTGCTGCTTTTTCTTTAAATACGTATATATAGAGCTCGTTAGGTAAAACTCCTTAAGGGTTTTTTTTCTCTGCCCGCTTTGGGGTTCCTGGGGTGGTGCACCCTGACTTTTTTTTTGGCGAGGGGAGATGGTTCAGACAGATGAACATCGAGCCCGTCGCAGGGGATGTGCGTGTAGCACAAGTCAGGGTGCAAAAGCAGAGCCAAGCGTGAGCAGAGCTGTGGGTTTCACTAGTGTTTGAGTTCAACCTTAGGGTCTTTAGTAAGAAGAGAACAGTGCGTGTATATATTTTTCTACAGGGATGATCCATTCAGGAGATTATTTCTGAGCGTCGGGATGGAGTTGGAAGGCGCATGAGGCAGTCTGCTTGGTGGCTTTGTTTTCAAATGCTGTATTTTTTTAAAACCTTTGGATTTCCATCAGGAGAATTTTTATATTTCTTAACCTCTCTCGGCCCACTCTGCCTCGTCCCAGCTTTTATTTTTCCCGGGAAAGGGCTCCTACGGAGCAGGAGGCGCGTTTGACCTGGCTTTGTATGTCTCCTCTTACACCACAGCACCTCCCAGAAAAACCCTGCCACAATATTCCCCCTCTCCTGGGTTTCCTTTTTCTTGAAGAAAAATAACTCGAAGCAAGGGGGGGTGCGTGTGCGCGCGTTTCTCCTGGGGCGGGGGCTGTCTGTCAGGGCTGGGTGTAGAGCAGTTACAGTGTGTCATACGAGGTGAGGAGAGCCATTAGGCACTGCTTAATTAATTGCCTGATTTGGCCGGCAAGGGAATGCTGCTGGTTCCCTCTGTCAGTCCCTGTGGAGCACGACGCAGAGAAAACCTGGTGGACACCATGAGCGAGAAGACAGGCCAGCGTGCAGATGCAAGCTGCTTTGTTTTTCTCGGTTTCAATGAGACCTGAATGTTTTATAGTGGGGTTGTTTTGTTAATTTTTTTTTTTTTTTTAATGTCAGTATTGAGAGAATAAAGTAAGAAATAAAATATTTTGAAAAATACATTTCCCTGGCGCGTGTTGTGATGGGAGATCTGGGGCTGTTGCTGATGCAATGGGAGATGGGGTAGTGTGGTCACCCTGGGACCTCCAGGGGTGGTAGTGAAGAGAACAATGGGCCTGGAGCCCAGGGACCTTGAGGGAGGGGAAGAAAAAATCTGTTTGGTTTGTCTACTTGGTGCACAGGCCTTTCAAGGACTGATGAGGGGATGGGGACAAATATGTGACTCTCTTGGTCACAGAAAGTGGACCTTACTCTCCACAAGTGGCATTAGCTGTGCTGACCCCATTGGCAGGGGTGGTGAGCAGGGGGTACTGGCCAGGGGCTATGGCATCACCCTGCAACAAGCTAACACTGAAACCCACACAGCAGCTGACGGGCTGAACACAGAAGGGAGGGGACAAAGCCCCCCCGGCCATGGGGACTGACAGGGCTGTGGGAATGTCCTCGGAGCAGGAGCAGCCACCGGGAAGGACCCCGTCATGGGGCAGGAGATGTCAACAGGGAGGGCACGTCTGCAGGGATACGCGTCGAGGGGGGATGGCTGGGGAGGGGGGTAGGATGTCTTTGGGGACGGGGCAGAAATGGGACAGGGGATGCCCCAGGTAGCAAGGGGTGGCCTTGGTGGCAGGGGATGCCGCTGGGCAGGGGGATGCCCCCAGCGCCCCCGGCAGAACATGGCCGCCGCCTGCCCTCTGCTGGCAGGAGCACCTGCAGGGCCTGGAGGGGACCCAGAGGCTTGGCCGGGCAGGGGACCCCATCCTGCACCCACCGCGGCTGAGCTATGTCCATGGTGGGGTCCCGCGGTCCCCGGTTGTAGGTCTGGGATGGGGAGGATGCAGCTGTTACCACACGGGTAACCCCAGGGGGCACAAGGGGGTGGTGACCGCGGTGGCGATGAAAGGGCTGCCCTCAGCTGCCCCCCTGCTAGCCACAGGGCAAGCCCTAGCCCCCAGCATCGCTGGGGGGGAGGGAAGGGGCTCAGTGTCCGCAGCAATGGGCAGGGGAGGGGCTGCTGCAGGAAGGCTCCTTGCCCCTACAGCTACCGGGGTCTCTGCTGCAGGCGGTGGCCTCTGGCAAGGGGGAGAGGCTGGGGCAAAACGCAGTTCCTGAGGCAGAAATGTCTCCTGAGGCTGCTGTGTGTGGGAGGGGGGCAGCCAAATTCTCTACCTCTTGCAAATGCTGATCTGATGGACACCCTCAGCGCCCCACCCCTCCCAGCAGGTTTACTCTGCTCCAGGGCAGACATTCCTGGAGCTCCCGTGGGTGCTGTCCCCACCAGGAGCCATGTCACACAAGCAGCAAGGAAGAAAGGTGAGGTTCTGCAACCCTCCTGCTGGATTTAATCAGCACTTGCAATTAGGAGAGGCAACAGAGAAAAATGGGACTGCCAGGAGCTGGGACACACATCCCACCATCCCATACCCAGCTTGCCCTGGGCTCCACAGCAGAATCACTGAGCAGTTGGAGTTGGAAAGGGCCTTGAAGATTTGTAGTTCCAACCACCAGCATGGGCAGGGACACCTCCTACCACACCAGGTTGCTCCCAGCCCCATCCAGCCTGGCTTAGAACATTTCCAGGGATGGGGTATCCACACCTTTCATAGGCAACCTGAGCCAGTGTCTCACCGGCCTCACAGGAAAGAACTTCTAATTTCCAATCGAAATCAACTGTTTGAAACTGTTCCCCCCTGTCCTATCACTCCAAGGTGACAGGACTTGCCTTGTAAAAAGCCCCTTTCCAACTTCCCTGTAGCCTTTTCAAGTACTGGAAGAACACAGTAACCACAGATACCAGGATGGATCTTCCCCTGGTGTTGGCTGCGGGGGGTGACAGTCCTAAATGGGTGGGGAAGAAAAAACCCACACCCTGCCAGAGCTGGAGAATGCTTTTGGGAGTCTTGGAATTCTCCTGGTGTGGGTGCAGATCTGCCCCTTCCACACCTCTGGTCAGCTGAAAGCAGCTGGTTCCTGGTTTCCTTCTCTGGACACTGGAGCTGCTTCCCTGGGGCTTGCACTGGTGAAGCAGCAGACACAAAAAGATGTGGGGCAGGTGAAGTGCAGGCAGCCTGGGAGTAAGATTCCAGGTTCCAGTTGGACCAGAAAGGGGAGATGAGGGCCAGAAGCACCATCCCTACTGTCTTCAGCCCCTCAGTGACAGGAGGAAGCTGTGGCCAGGTCCCTGCAGCAGTGTACAGCAGTGTTCTAAGAGGTGGCATGAGGACAGGGCAAGAGAAGTGCTGGCAGAATCCTGAAGTAGGACACAGCACCTGAGTTGCCCACCCTCCCCGGGGGGCCTGCAGACCTCCTGCTGTTGTGCTATTTAAACACAGTGTTCCCGATTCCACAACCCCCCTCTCTTGGATAGTCCCATCCTTCTGCTGCTCCAAGACTCCCCTCTCCTTAAACCCTGGTTTGATGGTGCCCTGGGAGATGTGACAAGTTTGGGGGCAGGAAGCTGCTCCTGCTGAGAGGCAGCTTCTCTTCTCTATCGTGATTCAGACTCAAAGGCCTGGGGCAGCCAATCTGCTTTTAACATCTCTGCAGAGCCCCTCAGTCCCTGCATCCCTGCAAACACTGATGAGGAGCAAGGCCTGGCTCCTGGAGTGAGTCCAGAGGTCAATGAAACTGGGGAAGGCTCTGAAGAACAAGTTCTGTGAGGAGCAGCCTGAGGGAACTGGGGTTGTTTAGTCTGGAGAAAAGGTTCAGGGGAGACCTTTTCACTCTACAGGAAGGAGCAGGGTGGTCTCTTCTCCCAGGTAACAACAGGAGAGGAGGAAATGACCTCCAGTTGTGCCAGGGGAGGCTTAGACTGGGTATCAGGAATGGTTTCTCCCCTGAAGGGGTTGTCAGACACTGGCACAGGCTGCCCAGGGAAGTGGTGGAGTCACCATCCCTGGAGCTATTTCAAAGACAGGCAGATGTGCTGCTGAGGGACATGGCTTAGTGTTGGACTTGATCTTAATAAGTCTTTTCTAGGCAAAACAACTTCATGACTCTACAATTCTACAAAGTGGAAAGGAGGGAGAAGAAATGTGATCAGAACCCAACTGGGGCATAAACAGGGCTGGCCGGTACCAGAGAGCCAAGACAGTTGTCAGAAACCCAAGGGGACACACACAAAGCACTGTGCTGGAGTTACCTTCCTTCCTAACCACAGTGGTGTCACGCTGTATCACAGACCCCTGAGGCAGCCCCAGAGCCCCCTGGTGCCTGCAGGCAGGACAGAGGAGCCAGGGATCACTTCAGAGGATCACACCTCACCTCTGCTGAGGAGCCAGAGCAGCAGGAGACACAAGAGCCCAGGGCCAGTTAACAGAGAAGCAACAGCAGACACCTGCTGCCAGGCTTACTCGGTGCTTCCTGCCAAGCCAGGGCAGTGGGGATACTCTGCCAAATCAATTTATTCATTTAAGGTAAGTTAAGAGGTGTTGGGAAGAGAGACAGCCTGAACTCAGCAGGGATGTGCACAGACCAACAGACAGACTCCAACAGAGAAGCAGTGCTCAAACAGCACCCAGACACAGCTTTACAGACAGTTCCAGCACTGCACAAAGGAATTGCTGGGGCCTGGCTAGAGTTTTGTGGGATTTTTATTATTTTTTTTTAAACTATTTTTGTGGGGGTTTTATGTGGTTTTTTTGTTTTGTTGGTTTTTTTTTCTTTTTTGTTTTGTTTTTTAATACAGGCTAGCGTTGTACCCTTTTGCTAAAACTGCTGATTCTGCCACATAAACTAAAACAGAAATTTCTCAGAAATTAAGTCAGATCCCCACCTTGTTAATTCACTGCTTGCCTCTCAACTGAACAACAGATTTGGATTTGTGTTTGCAGAAAACATTCCCTGTGCAAAGTCTGACGTGCAGCTACATTGTTCTGACTGAGGAATGAAGAAGCCCAGAGTCCAAGAACATTGGATTTTTTCCCTGTACAACGTGGCCTGATTTGGAGTTTGGTCCACCGAGGACAGCGAGTTAACCGTAGAGATCATCGTCATTGTCTTCACTGTACACGTTGCCCCCACTGCCACCTCCTGTGCCTTGGCTGGGACCAGCACCACCCTGGTTGCCCGAGGGGAACCTGCATGCAGCAGGAGAAGGGAAAGAAAACATGCTGTTCAGATGCCTCCTTGCAGCTCAGCACCTCCCACCACGCTAACATCACCAAGCAGGATCGGGTAGGAGAAGTGGGATGAAGTCATGGAGAAGGTCATGCAAAGGTCATGAAGGTCATGGAGAAGCGGGATGAAGTCTCAGGGAAGGTCATGCAAAAGGCTCAGACAGCACCCGGCTGCTGCTTGTGTTAAAGGAAAATGTGTGGATGGACTTCAGATGGACTAACAGAGTACCTAGACACCAGCCTACACCTGCCACGTTGTGTACTGACTGATGTACATGCTGGGGAGAGCCGGAAGAGGGGTTTCCTTCCCAGGATCCAGCAGAAAGCTGTCATGCTGCCAGCTGAGCCACGCTGCCCCCCCCCCCCCCACCTGCTTCCCCACACGTACCTGAAGCTGCCAAAGCCACGGCTCTGCTGCAGAGTCTGTGCAAACATCTCATATTTCCTGATATCGTTGTCACTGACGGAGCGGCGAGCGAAGCGCATCGCCTCCTCAAAGTGATCCCTGCGGATCTCCGGAACCGGGTCGTCCTCCTCCACTTCCTGCAGCAGGATAGATGGCCCAGGTGAGCTGTGTGGCCAAGCCCCTTGGGCCTGATGGCCACTCACAGCCTCTCTCCAGGCCAGGATGCTCCAACAGCTGCAGGAGGTGCAGGTGTATGCTGCAGCAGACCATGAGCCTGGACCACAGCGAAGTCTTCTGAGCGATGCTGACCACGAGGCAGCACAGGAAGGTCTCAACCTCCCGCAGGATCAGAACAAAGCACTCACTCCAGCTTCACAATCTGCACCAGACCCTGCCTGTCCCCATGAGAGGGACCCACCAGGCCTCACCTGGGTGAGGAGGGAAAGCCAGGGGTGCCCCACTCACCATGGCAGAAGGGTTGGTCTGCCTCTCGCGTTCTCGCCTGATCTCGCTCTCGATGGACTCGCGGATGGCGAGTTTGCAGGCACGCTGGCAAATTTCTGTCAGGTCAGCCCCCGAAAAACCATTGGTCATCTTAGCTAGGAAATCCAGGTCGACATCCTAGTGGGGGGAAAAAAAAAAACCAAAAAAAAAAGAGAGAGACCTCTCCTTAACACCTGACAGCCTCAAGTGACAGAGAGCTCGCGTTAGATCCCATGGTATCAGGATGCTGTCTTAACTTTATCCAGTTTTGAAGAGATCATCTGTTAAGGTTCTTGTTTCTGGGGAGGCAAGCCATGCTCCCCACACACCCAGCAAGAAGCCAGGAAGCAGCTGTAAATGCCTCAGCATTTGTGGATATGGGGTATGATCTGCTCAGATCTCAGCATTCAAGTCAAACAAAACACTGTCAGATGGAAAATGGAGAGCGGCACAGACAGATCAAGACAACTGATGCCCTCCTCCCTCTTCCCCTCACCTGAGGGGTAGTACTGCAACCTTCTTTGAACCTTCTGTATCAACAGCACCTAAAAAGCTAAGTTTGGCATAAAAAGCTCAAGTTCTAACTTAGCATCTGCTTTCACTGATTACTGCCTGTGCCCTGCGCCAGGGACCATAGCTTTTGCCAAGGATAGAGCTCAGCAACAATTAACTGCAGTGGTTCCTCTTCAATTTTCACCTCCCACCCCTATGTTCTCCATTTACTTTTCTTTCAGTGCACAAGAGCCTTTTGCACCTCACTGTACCAGGCTTTCCTCTTCCCACACCGTGGGCAGAACTCCATTGTGTGACAGAGCCCTGCTGTGCTCACACGCTGACACTGACCTCAGAGCTCCAGCCTCCCCCTCCCTCTTCACTTCCATCCTTCCATCCAGGGACCGGAGGTTTCCCGGCTCCACACCACGTGGAGCAATCACTCTCTGCTGGGTCCCCTGTGAGGAGCACGTGTGGTGCACAGCAAACCCGGGCCAGACACAGTCAGGGTGCAGACCCTACCTTGGCAACTGGTGACTTCCTCAGGTTGGCCTTCAGGATAGCAACCCGGGACTTCTCGTCGGGCAGGGGGATGTAGATGAGCTGATCCAGGCGCCCAGGGCGCAAGATGGCTGGGTCAATGATGTCTGGCCTGTTGGTGGCACCGATGATGAAGACGTTCTTCTTGGTGGACATGCCATCCATCTCTGTCAGGATCTGGTTGATGACACGGTCTGCGGCACCGCCGCCATCACCGATGTTCCCGCCTCGAGCCTTTGCGATGGAGTCCAGCTCATCAAAGAAGAGCACACAAGGGGCGGCCTGGCGGGCCTGGAAAAAGCCAAGAGGAACAATGACTCCATGTTAATACCTCCCCGTGAGGAGGCACTGCTCTCACTCTGCTCTTTGACAGGAAGCTGAACATGAGCCAGCAGTGTGCCCAGGTAGCCAAGAAGGCCAATGGGATCCTGGCCTGGATCAGGAACAGCGTGGCCAGCAGGTCCAGGGAAGTGATTCTGCCCCTGTACTCAGCCCTGGTGAGGCCACAGCTTGAGTCCTGTGTCCAGTTCTGGGCCCCTCAGTTTAGGAAGGATATCGAGGTCCTGGAGCAGGTCCAAAGGAGGGCAACCAGGCTGGTGAAGGGACTCGAGCACAGACCCTATGAGGAGAGGCTGAGGGAGCTGGGGCTGTTCAGCCTGGAGAAGAGGAGGCTCAGAGGAGACCTCATCGCTCTCTACAACTCCCGGAAAGGAGGGGGTAGCCACGTGGGGGTTGGGCTCTTTTCCCAGGCAACTCTCAGCAAGACAAGAGGGCATGGTCTTAAGTTGTGCCAGGGGAGGTTTAGGTTGGATATTAGAAAGAATTTCTTTACGGAGAGGGTGATCCGGCATTGGAATGGGCTGCCCAGGGAAGTAGTGGATTCTCCATCCCTGGAGATATTTCAAAAGAAACTGGATGTGGCACTCAGTGCCATGGGCTGGGAACTGCAGCAGTAGTGGATCAAGGGTTGGACTTGATGGTCTCAGAGGTCCCTTCCAACCCAGCGAATTCCATGATTCTATGATTAAAGCAGCTCAGAGAAGTACCAGAGCACTCCTGCTGCAAAGAGATATTGGAGGAGCTGCTGCTCCAGAGCAGTGTCATGCTACATAAACCTTCAGTTAAACTCTCCTGAATGAGATGTTGGAACTTCCCTTAAGCTGGGAGCATTGTGAACCAGGCAGAGGGATGAAAATGCCTAGAGGGAAAGCTGGAAGCAATGTGCCTGGTCCAGAACCTGCAAGATCTAGGGTTGTCAGTTAGTTATTTAGGCACTCAAGTACCAGTAGGCAAGATATATCCAGTGAAAAAGGGAAATCCCATTGCTGATTTCAGCTACCTAGAGGGTAGTTATAGGGAAAAGGGAGTCAGATCCTTCTTCAAGGTGTGCTGCAAAAGGATGGAAGACCACAGGTGCAAACAGCAGCAAGGGGAAGTCCAGTTAGAAATACAGCAATTCTATTCCTCACAGCAAGAGAGCTCAAATACTAGCACACACATCCAGAGGTCAGGGATTCTCCATCCTTAGCACATGTTCAGAATGGGAGGCCCTGAGCAATCTGATCAAATTTCCAAGTTTACACCTTGCTCTGAACACACAGCTGTATCAGATGGCCTGAGATCCTTGCCAACCTCCATTTTTCTCTTACTCTCCCTTCCAATTTCATGCTTTCAGCACCTTCTCTGAGCACAGTAGTGACGATTTCCCAGAAAATCCACACAGATACATTCTGGGGCAGGAGGTGACACTACCTACAGGGGAACTGGGCAGTAAGAGTGAGCTTCTTTCTATTCCAAGAACACATCTGACAATGTGGAGGTAGTGATGGTGAAAGAGATCCCAAGGTAAATTTTCTGGAATGCAGAGGATTATCTACCCCATCCTAAAGCTACCCTCACCGCTACGGCACCAGGGCACTTATCTTCCTGTAACAGATGCAAAGTGCAGCTGCAGAAAGCAGTTTAACTAGCTGAATATTTTAATATTGCTGAAGAGCATTAACTCCCTAACATCAGGAGAGCAGCCCCCGCTCTCAGTGCAAGCAGGGAAAATGCAAAAGACACAAAGAGAGAGGCCAGCAATACAAACACAGTGGGAGCAAAGCTCTGGGGGTATCTCAGCACAAATGTAGCACAGGGAGCAGGAAAAACACCCACCTTGTCAAAGATCTCACGCACGTTGGCTTCAGACTCCCCAAACCACATGGTGAGCAATTCTGGGCCCTTGATGGAAATGAAGTTTGCCTGGCATTCATTGGCAATGGCTTTGGCCAGCAGGGTCTTACCACAACCGGGTGGCCCGTAGAACAGAACCCCTTTTGATGGGGTCATACCAAATTTGAGGAACTTGTCTGGGTGCTCCACAGGATACTGAAGGAATAAATAAATAAAAAAACAACAAAAACCTGTCATGAAGAGCCAGAACAGGCCTGCCCCTTAGAATAACAGAATGGTTTGTGTGGAAGAGGATCTCTAGAGAACCTCTAACCCACCATCGCCTCCCATGGGCAGGGACATCTTTTACTTGATTGGTTTTGTTTCCCTTCCTCCCAGAAACACTACCTGAGATTCCCGGTGTGTTAAAACAAAGACCCTGCCTGTTCAGTGTCACTGGAGTTTTTAAAGGGACCTTGGTTTGAAGAGCACCACAGCTAAACTGGAAAGCTACCTTACGCAACCTATTTACCTCTTAGAACTAAGTGCTGGTACAGGTAGTTTTCTAGCACACTTAACCCCAGCTTCACTCTGTCCCGCAGAAGCAAAAGGGAACAGCTCATTATCTAGCCTATTAGCTCTGTTCTCCAGAGACAAGGCAAGGTGTCTGATGTGAGCACTTATCCTCAGCAACAAGGTCAGAGATAGGTGATGATTTCAACATCAGAAAATTAGATTGAAAATTAGATTATTTTATTCACAGACACGCTCTTTCTACAGTGTCAACAGAAAGGAGGAAAGATCAAACAAAAATCACCCCAATTCAGACACTAGAAGTTTCCACAAAGCACTGAAGTCTTTTTTTTTGTCCCAGCCTCTCCCTGCATAGAAGGCTTCACCATTACTTCTCACCTGTCCCTGTGCTAACACTAATGAAAAGCTCTTCGGAGGCTCTCTACGTGAGAATCTCCATCCTTTTTATGGCACATAAAACCACTATAAAGGAGGATTTTCAGCAGTGGTCCTGCTGAGATGGTCTCCACCTAGGAGAAGAACTGCTGCTGCTTCTGCATGTAACACAACACCCACCCAACAGGACCCTGCAGACAGCTCAGGAAAGCCTGATGCTGCTTCCCAGCACCTTCCTTTACAAGTTCACTAAGATGGAACAGCATGGATATTTTTAGTCCTTTACAAGAAAATACTCTAAAATACTCTGCATTTACCCTGTTCACAGCCCAAGCTGGAATCATAAGTAGTTCTGAGTTTTAATAATTTTTCAAGCTGACAAGGCAGAAACCTGTTGGAAACCCTTACCTGTACAAGCTCCTGGAGCTCTCTCTTTACATCTTCTAAGCCACCAATATCTTCCCAGGTAACCTGTGGCACCTCCACCACAGTCTCCCGAAGAGCTGAAGGGTTGCTCTGGCTCAGAGCCCACTGTTGTTAGAAGAAAATGTTATTATATGAATTCTCACACTTTATGATCAGACAAGCAATTAAGACATTGCACCCAACAGAAAGAGGGGCAACTCCTGCCTTACCCTGAAGTCATCCATGGTCACAGCCAGCGAGTTCATCACTTCAGCATCAATGGTTTCATCTTCTAGGTCTATGAGATCCATCTTCTTCCTGATAGCCTGAAGGGCAGCTTCTGAGCAAAGAGCAGCCAAGTCAGCACCGACATGGCCATGGGTCTCGTTTGCCACCTGAAAGCAGAGTACTGACCATGACTCACAAGGACACAAGCAACAACTCTGCAAGGACAAAGCAAGCTCTGGCCACTCAGTGGGAGATGCAGCAAAGCTCTGGAGGACAGGGAACGTCAGTGCCTTGATGCAGTTTCAAGATCTACCACGTAGACAGTTTTCAAGTGCTACCACATATTTAAAAGATGAAGACACTGCTACTACACCTCCTACTTGAGATCAAAGCAGCAACTGGAATTCAGATGGTGTGCTGAAAGATAATCCTGAGGGCTGCAGTTCTTCATTCAGGAACCATCCATGTGGTGTCTACACATGATGTCCAGTGTCACCACAAAGCTCACCTACCTCTGAGTGAGGCTTGTTTTACTTTTAAAGAGACCACCACAGCAAATGAATCCAGGAGCACAGTGGCAAGGCAGCTCCCAGGCTGGATGTACACACATCTGTTTCACTGAGCCTTAACTAGTGAGCGAGGACTTTTGGTCACTGGTAAACTAGTCAGAAGGAAGTCTACAGAGATCACACGTTCACCCAGATTCATACTGTCCTAAATGAGCAGCTGCATTTATGCAATCCGTCCTTAACAACTCTTCCACTACAAAATGGAGCATCAGGAACTGTGTCTGAAGGGACAAGCTTTCCTGACAGCACAATGCTCACCTGTTCCAGATCCACATCATCAGCCAGCTTCATGTTTTTCGTGTGGATCTGCAGGATCTCCAGGCGGCCAGTGGCATCTGGGATACCAATATCTACCTCCCTGTCAAAACGACCTGGGGACCACAAAACACACTTTGAGCTGCTGACTCTGTGAACCAGAGGGGCTGGAGCTGCAGTTGCTGCCCCCCTTTGACTGAAAAACGTGATGACAAGCCACACACACAGAATTTCAGAAAATGCCAGAATTTTAAGTTTCCATGCAGCATCTACCAGCACAGTAGCTGAGGCAGAGAAGAAGGAAAGGCTTTGACCATTCAGAGAAAGCAAAACTACCATATTAATTACAGTTCAAGGTTATATGACACAGGACTGCTGGTTCAGTGACTTTTTCTGAACCTCATTCATAGGGAACTACACTCCTCCCAAACCAACACACCATAAGATATTAATTTCTACCTTTTTGTCCTCACCACAAGAGCTTACAAATATAGAGAGCTTTAATTTTTCAGAACTTTCATAGCAGAAACCAAGTGGTGAATAACATAAATTGCCCAGTATCTGGAGAGGCAGGAAACCTCTTATTATATATATACATAAACCTAGTATTAAAGCCTATTACCCACAGTAAGTATACCCATTGTTTGCCTGCAGCCACAGCTGCATACTCAAAAACCTCACTACACACTTAAGAAGCTGTTTTCCCCCACGCACTTGCCTGGTTCACTGTTACAGGCTTTACCAACTGGTCACACTGCAAAGTTTCAGAAACTTCAATCTCAGTAACATCTTGACTTCTCATCAGTAAAAGGAAGAGAAATCAGACAGCTCAGGGTATTCTTTGCAACCTCAGGCACAAACAGCCCCTGAAGTATTTACTGCTTCAGTGGGTCCTGAAATAACTTCACCTAACATAGGCTAACACACTTTTCCATTTCAAAGTTTTGGTTTCTTTTTTTTGCTTTTATTTCTACAAGTTGTAACCTAATATGGCACAGAAGAATGATACCAAAGGCTGGAAGCACAGAGATGAATTTCAAACAAGCAGCTAGAGACAATTCAAGAGCTTGTATAACACAGAAGACGTTTAGTGTTAACCTCTGCTCAACCCTCCCAAGGTCCGTGAAGCACAGCCTGTAACAAAGTCTGTGAGACACAAAAAAGGGACTGCAGTCATGGTTACCGAACCGCCTGAGAGCTGGGTCAATGCTGTTAGGTCTGTTGGTAGCTGCCATAACAATCACATGTGCTCTCTGCTTCAGCCCATCCATCAGAGTCAACAGCTGGGAGACAATGCGACGTTCCACCTCTCCGTGTGTCTGTGGAGGGAGAAAGCAGCGCTCAGGCCAAAAGCTCAGGGCAGGAGTGCTGCACCAAAGCAGACAGGTAAGACACATGGTGAAATTGTATCTAATTCTTCTCCAGCCCAGCTGAACTCAGATACAAAGTTAAAGACTGTTTTTACCCTGCAGTTAAAGGCAAGGATTCACATCAGCTGCTACCAAAAGGCACCCTCTTTACCTTCTACTCCTCCACCTCCTAAAGGCCTCCTTTACCTTCTCTCTCTTAGGAGCAATGGCATCCAGTTCATCAATAAAGATGATGGCAGGAGCATTCTTCTCTGCTTCTTCAAAGGCTTTCCTCAGGTTGCTCTCAGACTCACCAGCCAGCTTGCTCATGATCTCAGGACCTGAAAAACAGGCACTGTGGCACTGGCAGACAGGCAGCAAGACCCAAGCATGCAGATGAATGTTTCTAGCAAAACGTTCACAATGGACAAGCTATGTTTCGAGCTAAAGTGGATACTATCAACTGAGTTCACTAAGTCTGCAGTTGAACAGGCAAGGACAGCATGCAGAATTACTTTCTATCATTATTCTGGTGTCTTCAGTTTGCTCTAACAGAATGCAGTGCTAGGCAATGAGTTACCTTTAGCTGCCTCTTTCCTTACCCTATTTCACACTTGGGGAGCTTCTCTGTAATGTGCCACCACACACTGCTAATGCCAGGCCTAGCTTGCAAGAGAAGCAATCAAATTATATGGTGATGAAGGATCAGGAAAAAGCTCTGAGCTTTTTTTCTGAAGCTTCCTTTATCTTTCATCACACAGGTATACATTTACCTCTGCAAGATCCTATACATTAGCTTTAAAACCCCAACAAAACAAAAAGAACCCCAAAACCTAAACCCCACATCCCCTGAAAAAATACATGAAAAAATAAATGTTTGAGCACACCAATCCCAGATGGAAGGACAGCACTCCCCAGAAATCTCCTCCAATTGCTGAGCACCAGTGCAGGCTTCCAGATTTATACACTTAAAAAGTTTTAGATATTTTTTCCATCATGCAGATGGGAGTGGTAAAGAGGAAGGATGTTTCTAAAATATCCAAGAAAAAGAAACCTGATCCTCTGGAGTGCAGAGGTGCTGGCTCATTGAAGCAAGCTGGCTGCAAAGCCACTGGTGTCAACAGGTACTGGGAGTGTTTCTTCACAGGTCAACTCTCCAGTTCACAGCAGCTCTGCCTACAACACTGCCTGCAAGCTCCAGGATTGGGACTGGCAGACAGAGAACATACCACTAGCCCTGACAATGTATCTTTTTACTCTGCAATAGAAGTAAAGTGCCTAAAGAAACTTCTGGCTCACTGGAATAGAGACAACTTCCACACACTTCAGGAAGTATCTGACAAGGACAACATATGGTTAAAACCTGTCCCTCTACATCTGGTATGCTGAGATACAACACAGGCCACCTTCCTACTGCTGGTCATTGCTATGCTGTGCTGTACACTCCCTTCCTATTGCCCTCATGGGTCTATGGGACTGAAATCAGAAAAGCAAAGCAGCACTCCATAAGTAAAGGCATTATTCCAGCACCAACTGTAAAATGGAACAGAAAATATGTAAGGAAAATGCTGAATTTAGTCCTTACTGGACGTAAACCAGCAATCACAATTGCTACAGGTGAGAACTATCAATAGGAGGTCCTGTTTCTTGTAGCAAAGTCCCAGGGTACTCCTTACAGCTTTCAGGAAAGTTCCTCCTAATCAATGTAATATGAAACAAAGTAAAGTCTTCTGCTTTACTTTAGGAGAAACAGAAATTCACAGCAGACAAGTTTCTCTCCTGAATGGAACACTGTGGCAGCAACAGAAGCAAGTGTCCTGCACACCTACATTTAGAATATTCTCAGCATCTAACTCTCAGCTCTGCTCTCACCAACATAAAAGGCCACCCAGCAGCCAGACTCCAAGTCCCTGTGTCACAAAGCTGCCTTTCAACTGCTCTGACACAATACAATCAAGTTTAAGGGCACTGCCACTACAGATGCTTCCACTTAACAGTCCCCAAGTGCCCCCAGAAGCACGTTTGAAAGAGGTAAGGATGGATGTCAGGGAGAAAACGTGGCTGTACAAGCACTACCAACATGAGTCATTACTGTAAGATGGATGAATAAGCACACAGCAGACCTGGTGCCAAAGCAGACACAAAACGTACCATTAATCAAGAAGAAGAAAGCCCCAGTTTCATTGGCCACTGCTCGGGCAATCAGTGTTTTACCAGTGCCAGGAGGACCATACAGGAGGATCCCACGTGGAGGCTGAGGACAAAAGCAAGAGACTTAGGTGGTGAGCTCATACCTGAACGCCTCAGTAGCTTCACAGTGAAAAACCATCAGCATTTGACAAAGCTGGTCCGAAACAGGGATGCAAACTCACACAACAGCTGTCATCCCATCACTGCCATCAACACCCTTTCTGTTTTTCATGACACACAAACAAAAGCCTTGCCAGTAACTGACAGCGTTGATCCAAGCATCACTACACTTAGCAACTTGGCAGCACTTTAATCTGTGTCCAGAGAATATAAGCAAATGCTTCCCAGCATTAAAAAAAATGCTACACATTACCTTCCCCCCCCCACAAAACCTCTGACATCAAGAGTCACCTGTAGGGACAGTCCCACCCACCCAGCTGGTGCAGATGGGGACTCACCTTCACCCCGATGGCCTTAAAGAGCGCGGGGTGTCGGAGGGGCAGTTCCACCATCTCTTTGATCTGAGCCAGCTGCTTCCTGCAGCCACCAATGTCATCATACCCCACTTCATTCAGTGACTCCTCTTCATCCTACCCAGAAGAAAACACATTAAACAGCTGCAGAAAAACAACAGTTCCAACAACCCTTCCAGGTCTACAGGAGCCAGGAATTTGTTTTTTTCCTCACAGCCATCTCCTTTCTATCTTGAGATTCTCACTTTCAGCCTTCCTGGTGTCTTTTGCATTTGTTTCTCAGCTCTGTCTTCCAAAGGGAATTGCCTGCACGTTCCCAGACCTCACTGATGCCCACTGTCTTTCACGACAACCTCTCTGCCAGGTTCTCTGCAAACTCCAGCACAAAACAAGCTCTGTGACCCTCTGATGTGACTAATAAAGACAGCAACAGACCAATATAAAATATATTTATTCATTAATCAGTAAGTGGTATCTCTAACTCCCTGACATGCTCTAGCTACCAGTCAGTTTGCAGATGCAGTGTTGTCTTTTAGGACTGACTCAAATTAACAGGGAATGTTTGGATTCAGTCGTGTGGATAAGACTGACTTTAACCAGCTCTTCCAGTGTAGCTCTACAGCATCCATCCATTTGGCTATCCAAATGTCTGCTGGCTTCAGTTATCTGCAAGGTTAGCCCACACTAAAGCAATAAAGTAACACAGCCTGGAATCTCAGAGGGGCTCATTCCAAGACCCATGAGCAGAAACCACTGCCTCAGGCTGAGAGTCTGGCCCTACCAAGGGCTGCAGCTCTGCAGATTCTTGCAGTCTCTGGGCCTTGCTTCAGGGCTGAGGGAAACTTTTTTGAAACCTGCTGGGAATTTCCCTCATCTTGGTTCATGCCATTGCCTCTTGTTCTGTCCTTGGGCACAGCTCTCAGAAGACCCTGGTCAGCTACCCCTCCACAGCAGGCAGGTGCCAGTAAGCCTGTCCCTTTGCTTTCCCTTTTCCAGGCTGCCTCCTCTCACTCTCCCATCCCTTCTTCACTCATTCTGACCTCCAGCTCCTCATTGTTTTGGTGGCCTGAGCTGTACTTGCTCCTCTCTGTAACTGCTGTGTCCTGAAAAGCCCAAACTGGACTCAAGGGATGCCCAGGTGCAGTCTCACAGGTGCCACATAGAAGTGAATTTTTCAGAAGCCAGTTACCTACAAAACTTACCAGCACTCATCTGGATTCACAAGCAGTAAAATGGTACTTACTTTGTCAAGTGTGCAATTGCCTTAGATCACTTTTCTGTTATTTCCTACTCTAAACAGTAAGGAGATCAAGACCTGTCGTGCAAGCCATTCAGGTTGTGTGAAGCTCGGGCTTCTCAAGGCTAGACCTCTGAGGGACTGCAGAAATGTTTTTTTTTCAAAGAGAACCATTCTGGGATTTCTAATTTCTCACTGTAAAAGCACTAAGTCCTTTCTTTTGTGGCAATAAATTCAGCAACAGTGTTAAGTTCAACCTGCTGTGGATCAAGGAAACTCTGGGGGTAAAAGATGGATCTAAGTCCAGCATGAGACATCTGGAAGCAGATGCAAAACCAGCTGCTGCCAAAACATGACATCTCATCAGCAAACCTACACACTGGTGAAGGAAAAACCTACACATGAGGAAGGACACTGAGGTATGTTTCTCTGACTAGTTTCAGCAACAGCTCATCTCCTGAAACCAGAATTTCTCACCATTACATTTGATACCAAAAATGGCCAAAACACTGAAAACACTGCTGCTCTCAAGTGCTGCCACAGAAACAGATTGCAGACAGAGGGGATTCAGGAGGAGAACTGCATGGCAGGACTCCACTTACCTCTCTTTTGATGGGTTCTCCTTCACAATGGATCACTGTGTCTGGAGCCACTATACAGTATGGACTGGGATCTGTCTCCACCACTTTGAACTCCACTGCACGCATCCCTCCACGCACCAAGAAGATGTCACCTGTAAAACCCCATGTGGCAAAATGCTGACCCTGGTACTACCAGCAGCCCCAGAGGACAAGCAAGGGGGTTACACAGGCACACACTGCTGGCATTTGTAAAGCTGCATTTTAAACTCCAGGGCTGTGTGCACTGGGACTACCCAAGGACTGGTTAGATCCACAGCAGCTCAAGTTCTCAAAAGTTCACCCAGTAACAAACAGCAAACAATAGAAAATAATACTCTGCCTAAACAAAAAGCACAAAAGTGTGGAATCACATTTCTTTTCCATTCGGTTTCAATTTAGCATTTCTAAAACAGGAAAAAAGCTTTAACTCAATAAAAATAAATTTTGTAGTTATTATTCTAGTTGTTACTAGTTACAACTGGTTGCCTCTGGGAGCAGAATAATATTTACTACTGGACTATGACTCGTGGTTTAACTGGGGTACAAAAGCTGGTTAACTTCAACTCGTGTTTATAGTGTATTAGGGTCTATTTGTTCCAGCAGAAGTGCTACTAGCATAGCTCCAAAAGTGCATTTGGTCTTCTACACGTTCTCTCAGCTATTAATGAAACTACTTTGAAGAAGTTAATTTAGTCAGGGTGCCAGATGGTACACCTAAACATTCGATTAATATGCAGGCAAGTCCCCAGTTCTGTCGAGTGGCAGCAACTGAATGTAATAAGATGTTCTCCTGAGTTCAGCCTTTCCCATCTCACACAGCTAAAAAACACAGAACTGTCAAGCTGCTCTGCCAGACAGCAGCAGGAATCACCTTTTCTTCTGAAGATCTGGAAAAAACTAAATCAGTGCCAGCAAAATCTGACTCTACAGATGCCAGCCTAATGCTTTGCAGAGACCTGCACAAGCTTTCTAGAAACTCCCTTTATTCAGCCTCAAGACCAGCTCACACCCACTGCCATCAGAACTTCAATAAGAGGCACTGTTACCTTTCCTGATGGGTCTGTAAGCTTCCAGAAAGTATGGCTTGAGATAGACCTCAAATAGATTCCCTGTGATCCCTTCTACTGTGTCATCAATCGGCAGCACATGGATACGTTTGCCGTATTTCACATCTGGGCAAGGTTGGATGCTGGAAGAGAAGAAAACTCCCAGTTAGTCCCATGATGCTTAACTCACACCTGAATCTGGAAAAGGCACTGACACCCCTTCCCAGACCAGTGCATATAAGGACCCTCCAAAGGCCTGGTGAGACTTCCCAACTGCATGAGTACATTTCAATGCTTACAAGGCAAAAATCATGCCCATCATGAGCTACACACACTTTTCTTCACTTCTCTCTGCTGTAGCCACACCACAGATGATCTTCATACTTTCTTCCTACCTCTCTGCTCCTCTGTAGCCCCCACTCACCACCCCCAAGGCACACTCACAAGTTATTAATGCAGCCTGAAGACCTCAGAGAGCCACAACAGGCTCCCACAGTACCAGCTAGGGATAACCTGCTTGCAGCCAAGTGTTTGTCAGTCCCACTCTGTCCCTGACATTTAGGTTAGGGATCCTAGGCCCCTTCCCCCCTTTAAAATAAATGCAACAGTTACTGTTTTGCAGTGCAAAGAATCAAGCTATGGCAGAAAGCTCAAAGTGGCTGTCCCAGCTAGGAAAAGCCTAAGTAGAACGGCAGCTGAGCATGCAAGTTTTCATAAATGACTTTGCTCAACACTCTTCAATAGATGCTTTTTTTACCACATGATGTAGAGAAAGGACACAGAAGCAGGGTAAAGGAAAAGACAGACTGCTCCAGAAGGAAAACAGCTGACAGACCACAAGCAGGAAGAGATTAGCACATGAAACTGGATTCTGGCAGAAACCAGGCCACAAAAAGTAATGCAATAAGCAATTAAATACCAGCAAGAAAAACTCTCGATGGCAAGAGATGCAAAAATTCTCTGACCCTTGCAACAAAGCCAAGACAATCAGTAATGCATTTGGAAGGCTGAGAACCCTATAGACACCACCCCAGTGGAGAAGGGGAGAGCACCAGCTGAGCTGTCATACTAGAAACTACTCCAACAACACCCTCATGTCAGGTTAGTAAGGATTCGCTTTTATTTTAAATCCATAGGCTGGGTCTAAGTACTGTTCTGATCCAGCTACAGTGGTGTTTAAAACTTGCATTTTTTAGTGACAGAGGGGTGAGTAAACCAGCCTGACTTCTCTTCGAAGTTGGTATGAAAAGTATTTTGCATTTAAAGAATATTCCAGATATCACCCTAAGAAGTCTAGTGTCAGAAACCAGGATCCATTTTCCCAGAGCACGTGGGATATTCCAGATTAGGAAGGTGCTCAGGAGGAGCAGCTGTTAGCCTTCCCATATTTAAGCCTGCAAATTAGCATCCTTATGCATAAGAAATGCTCATGTGCTTCCCAGCCCCCATCCAAGAATGGAAACTCTCTCCCATAAGCTGACGTGTGTACTTCTGTGCTTTCCAACTACTTTCTGCAAGAGTTGCACAACAAAATCCCTGCAACATCTGTCAAGCACTTAAGGGTAACTCCTGCAAACTCTGCCACTGCTACTGACTCAAACAATTCAGAGCCAGCATGCAGATTATTTAGGCAACCCAAGGACAAGTCCTGAGCAAGTGAGTCCTCACCTGATCACATCGCCCAGGCGCACTCTCAGGTTGTTGCGGACGACCCTGTTCATGCGGATCTTCTCATCTGAGCAGGTATCATCAGACAGAACAATGCAGACTGCTTCTCTCCTCTTCTTTCCCTTCAGCAGGACAGTATCCCCCCTGAACAGTTGCAATTCATCCATTTTTGCCTGTGAACAGTAAAAGCATTAGGGAGAGCTTTTGAGGACACAAGAAGAATTCCAGCGTTTGAAAGAGAATTATTTGACTTTGGAGAATTACATTTTGGAAGTGACATCCTAACCCTCAAGGACAGAGGCTCCCACGAGGCAGGTCAAGAGCTAATCCAGAGACCAGACTAAGAGCACAACCTCAAATATACCCTACAAACTGAGAACCCAATTACCTTTTATCATGCAAGAGTGTAACCCTCCCTCACTCCAAACACCTGCATCTTCTGACACAAATACAGCTTGCAAGGTTACATTCCAAGTTAATATACAACAACAACAACTTGCAAATTACCAGATTAAAAGCTTTGTTTTTAATAGATGATGTACCTGGGACAGTGAGACAACACTGTTGTCTTCATTGATGGCTTCATCAACAATTAACCGATTGGGCCTGTTCTTCTGCTTCAGAATAGCAGTTGATAAGTCATCCGCTTTAGAACTGGCAAAGAAAACAGAAATTACCAGGCTGAGTGGTACTCATGCTCCCCCATGTCGAGCCACTCCATTTTCCTCTCCCATTGCTGCAGGTTTCTTTGTCATCTTGGCTTTTAGAAACTATAGTTGTTTGTAAGATAAAGGAGAACATCTTTCCCAGGTACCAGTTGCAAGAGTTCAAAGCATGATGTTTTCTGTCAGTAAATGTAACTCTTTTTCTAGCCTCAAACAGTGGTGAAGCTATCCGTGAAAAGAAGTGGTCTGTGAGAGGCTGCTGACTGTAAGATGTTTTGCCTAAAAGAATCAGTCAGACTCATCTGAAATCACATATAACCTCTGCCACCAAAACAAAAGTTCAAGTCTATTTGGTGTCAAATCCCAGATAAATAGGGGAATTAATGGACAATGCTGCAGCCCCCCTGACAGGAAGAGTTGTAAGACTTTAGCCTGTCCAGGCCTATCAGTTAAACCTAACAAGGCAGGAGAAATATGTCAATGTTCATGACAAATTGAGTTTCCTTTTTAGGTGTAAGCACCTTTTTAGGATATAAGCACCTTTTCAGCATACCCTCACAGAAATCACTGCAGCCCAAGCCTGTTACACCACAGGAAGTAAGACAGGTAATTTGTTCATCTTCACAAAAATGGGAGCAAATTAAACAGCACAGAAATGGAAGAAAGGCAGAGTAAGTGATTTTCTTCAAAATCTAACACAGCAACTAATTCACTACATAAGAAATATGAATTTGAACTAACTGATTTCCAAGGAGCTCCTGGAAGCTGCCCCTGTGCCTGGCCCAACAGTTTTGTTTATTCTCCTCTGTAGGCACATGACCACTTTCCCCAGGTATTCCAAATGTGCCAGTGCCTACAGCTGGAAAATAAAACTTTGCCATTTGGTTTGGTTCTAACAAAGAAAATAAACTCTTCCTTTGTCCTAAGCAAGCAGCAAGGATAAGCAAAGTGCATAAAGCTTTGTGAACCATGGTGTTGGCCATACACTTTGGCTCCTTTTTGCTCTTTTATAGTATTTTTTATATGCTCTTTTATAAATACCTGGAAGAAATCAATCCTTGAGTGGAAGTGGTAGAGCAAGCAGCTAACTCACCACAAACACAGACCATGGCAGCAGTGCAACAGTTGGCACACTCACTTCATCTTTAAAAGGGTGACATCAGAGAGGGATGACATACCTACAGCATGGTGTTGCTCCAGGTGCCCCCTTGCCTCTCAAGACAGAGGTTATTTCCAAGACAGACTGGGTGGTACTTCTCAGATACTTAAAAGGAGGAACAATAGCAAGAAAGCCTGTGAGGAGAGCCAGTTTGTTTCCAAGAGGTTTCCAAGCTTTGCATAAGCCCTGGTAGCAGGGGAATCATGTTGGAAATGAGAGACAACTTTAAGTGAACTAAAGGATGGGTTGTAAAACGTCTTTCCTGGACCATCAGCACTAGGAAAATCATGGTTTTCCTCTCTTAATTGAAGAGTGCAGAGGTGGGACAGGGACATTCATCCCTTTTGATGACTATGTGAGATGTTACACATCCATTCTCTGAACACAAAGACGTGAGAAAGGCTGCTGGGTACATCCTGGAAGAAGCTCTTTAATTTCTTCTTCAGCCTAAAACGTGGTCTTGGTTGAGTCCCAAAAGCTCTGACAATTCCCAGAAAACTCAGTAAGGATTAAGAAAATGAAGCCAAGACATCTACAGGTCAGACAGGAACTTGGGAGTTAAAACAGTGGATAAAGAACAAAACAACTTACTTGTACAGACCCTGCCTCAGCATTAGCTCCTGGACACTGGAAATAAATTTGTCAGAATTTAAAAGGGGCAACAGAAAGTAACAACACTCCTATTTAGCCTGTTGAAAGTGTGAAAGTAACTCACACCCCTCTGCACAGGAAATGTGGATCTAAAGGCTTTCTGATAAAAAACTGTTGTCACACTTTGGCTCCATGAATTGTCACTGGAACTGAGTGGCTGTCACTTGGGATGCAGAGGCTGCCATGAATCCTAAAAAACAGTCTGGGACACAAGATTAAAACAAAGAGAAGAAGAAGAACTGGGCAGCAAGTGGAAGCTTTTGGACCAAAACTGTCAATAAACCAAAACCTGTTATGAATCTGGAATGACAATTCAGGTACCCCTCTACACACACCAGGGCCGAAGAGGACAGCAAGAGGTCCACTTGGCTCTGCTGAATGCTAGAAAAAAGTTTTAGTGCTGAAGAAGTGACTCTACAGTTTCCTAAAAATGGAGAAAGGGATGGATCAATTCTGTCAGTGTATTACAGCACTCAAAGCAATCAAAAAGCTTTGTGGCATTAAAATTGGAATAAAGGTCTCTAAGAAAGAGCATGCAGGCATCTAAATGCATGGGGTCAGCTTCAATTATCTGACCTGACAGTCCTGCAAAGAAACAAAGGTGTTATGAAATTACATGTCAGCTACACAAGAGAGTGATGTTATTTCTGCTGCAAAGGTAAGGACTTGAGAGACAAGCCCTGTCCACCTTCCAGAGGCACTTCAGAGTATTGCTATCCTCACCATTTGCTCTCATTGTATCTCTCCTGGGGGTTCTTCATGGATGATGGAGCAAAATATGTCTGAGCACCTCAACCTCACTCAGAGAATTCCTGGCATCTGTGCCTCAGAGAGCCAGAACTGAAAGTTCAGGCTCAGAATGCCTGAACTCAGAAAGTTCAGAATGCCTAAAGCACGCATTGGGGCTGTTACCTGTCAACCTTCCTGAGTGCACTGGTAAACGTCAGCTAAGGGCAGGACAGACAGCTGACCTAGGTTACTTTCCAAACTTCTCAATGAGGTTCCCCTCAGAAGGAGCCTGGTGACAATCTTCTAGATCACCTCCCTCACTCACCTCTTTTGTCAGCTCCCTCACAGACTTTCTCTCTTCCCTTTTCTTTCACTTTCCAACAAGGAGATAAACTGAATACAAAAAACGTAGCTTTAGGAGCTGCTTCTGGATTAAAAGGAAACTCTATGCCTGCATCAAGCCTGCCCCTTGGCAGTGGCCAGGAGTGAGGATGCAATCCCCAGCACAGCTAACAGTCAGATTCCCATATGAAGTGCAAGATATCAATAAAACTGAAACAAATGTGTACTAGCCCCAAGACCAAGCAGGCTACGTATACTCCTACTGTCAGCCTCACAGCATAGCAGTCCAACAGCCCCAGCTGACACAGGGAAGGAACATTTTAGAAACTGCATCCCTTCAACATTTTTCTGTGTGCCAGAGCTCCCCTCCTTCAGCGTGTGACAATGCCCAGTGGATGGTAGGAAGAGAGCACAGAGTGATTACCAACCAGTGGCTCTCCTGAAAACAACTACCAACCAACCTCCAAAGCTGAACTGAAACTAAGGAATAAAGTTTCTCCTGCAAGCCTGTGCTAAAATTTCAGTGAGAAGGCACTGCCTCAAACTGATTCCAGCTGCAGTAATGAAAGTGAAAACAGTCATGCCTTCTGTATGCTGTTGCACCTTTTTATCAATATTCTCATGAATTGACTTCCCAGATAAAACTTGCCAGAGGCTTCTCACCACCACGAACATCCACGTTACAGGGTGAACTGGCAGGTATTAAAAATATATATATATAACCCTGGAGCATTTTATGCATTGAAGCAAACAGGCATGGCATGACAATGGCAGCCACTCCCTGGGACAGCACATGAGACTCAAGCAGTGAGTTCACACCCCTGCTCCGAGGCCAAGTTCTCAAAAGTTGTTTCAGACAGGCAGGCAAAGTGAGGATCCCTTCAGAAACCCCACAGCCTCGGGCACTGCAGTGCTAGGGGCTGTGCTAAGGCTCACTTCAGCAAGATGGCTGCCAGCAGCACTGACTGAAAAATGGCAACTAAAAAGTAACTGCTTCCTAGTTGCAGAGTAACTTTTGCTGAGCCCCAACTGGTGAAAAGGACTCTGCTCAAGTTGAAATGTCTTTTTAAAGACACCGTTCACCTCACTCCGTGGCACAATGCACCTCTGAGACCACCACCACTTTCACCACAAGCTCCAGACACTGAGTTCTTGGCACACCTTGCTGGAACTGACTCTGGAAGACTGAACGGGTCTAAACTTGCGTAAGAAAAGGAGAACACAAACAACAGGCACTAAAGGGATCAAATGTACCTCTGGCAAGACCAAAAAAGTAACTTCAAATATTTTTAAGTTTTTTGAAACTTATCTTTAGGTCTCATTTTTACTGCTCTGAAGGGGTAGCGAAGTGGCTTGTGCATTAAGGGCTGTGAGCAGAGAGGTCACTATTACTCAACTCATTTTTGAGGAGCACGAAAGATGATACTCAGCCTGGAACTGAAAACAGTGAGGCAAGACACCAGATACTAAAATACAGCCGATCGCCTCAGCTGCCAGAGAGGCCAGCCCAGCACAACATGTCTGCCTCTGCTAATGCCAAGTCACTTGCTAGCCCCAGGCCGAGGGCCGCTGCGGGGAGGAGGCCGGGACATGCCTCTTCCCCCTAGCTGCCCCAAGGCCTAGAAGACAAAGCCCTCCCCAGCTGAGGCCTAGCCCAGGCGGGACGGCCCGGACCACGCCGGGGTACGGCAAGCGGGCGGCCCCGGGCAGGGGTACGCCCAGGCCGCAGCGGGAGGCCCGGCCCAGCCCCCCCCTCCCCAGCCCCCCCTCATGACTCGACACTTCCCGGCGAGGCCCGGCCTGAAGAGAGGAGGAGGAGGAGGAGGAGGAGGAGGAGGGGGGGTAGCGGCGGCGGGCGGGGAGCGGCCCATCCCCCTCCCGCCACCGCCTCTGCCTCTTCAAGGGCCTGCATGACACAGCGGCTCGGTGGGACGGATCGGGCCCGCCGGCCGCGCTGAGGCGAAGCAAGGCGGGTTAGGCCGGGCCGGGCCCAGAGCCGCCGCGGTGAGGCCTAGGCCGCGGCCTGCCGGCGGGCGGCCCACACTTACTCGGATCCCGAGGCCATGGCGCTGGGGGGGGAAGGGGCGAGGGGAGGCGGGAGGCGGCGGTTCCTCAGGGAGGGCTACGGTGGCGGGCAGCGGGGTCTTGGGCAGGCAGGAGGTGGCTGCGGCTCCAGGGCGCTTCGAGCTGACTGAACCTCACAGCCGACTCATCGGAAGGGGGAAGCTCCGCCCCGCGCCGCCTCGCCTGCCTAGCAACAGTGTGCGCTGACCAATCAGAAATTCAACCCGACCGGCTCCTCGGCCAATAGTAGAGGGGGAAGCCAAGGGACGAGGGAAAAAAAAAAAAAAAAAAAGGGTGCTCTCCCTGCTCCGCTCCGCCCCGTCCTCTCCTTTCCCCTCCCAATCGTCAGGAGCCTCAGCCAATCGCAGCGCCGCCGCTGCCTGTTCTACCGGGCAACACTGGCCGGGCAACCAATAGGAAAATTCCGTGAGGGAAGGACGGTCAGCTTCGCCTGGCGATTGGCTAGGACCCGAAAGAAAGACACAGAGCGGAAGAGCTCCAGCCAATCAGAAGAGGTGGGAGGCGGGCGCTGGGCTCGGTGAGTCTCTGCCGGTCGGGACGGAGCGAACCGAACCGGAGCGGAGCGGCCCCCGGGTGAGGGGTGTGTGAAGGGCCCGGGCCTTCCCCTCCGCTCAAAGCTCCCCCCGAAAGCTCTCGGTGGGAGGGGGTGTGAGGGCAGCCTGGGCCAGAGGAGGTGTTGGGGTTGGAATCCCCAAAAAGGGGTGAAGAGAACCGAAACCAAACGGAGCAGCAACTTTTATTGGAAAGGACCTGTTCTGTTCCCACCTCTGGGGATCCAGCTTCATCCAGGAGTGACCCCGAGTCTTGCTGGAGCCCCTCTAGGCTTCCCGTGCCAGGGGGGCATGGGGAGACTGCAGCAGTGGGGAGAGGGAGGTGTCCCGGCTCAGATTGAGTGGTCCCGGTCTGTGGTGTCCCAAGTAATCCTGGAGTCTGCTGGCCAAGGATTCCCTGTGAGGGAACAGAGCCTGCTGCAGACAGGACACCAGGTACAGAGGGAAGGACCTGAAAGAGAAGGGAGAGCTGCAGCAGGACCACATGCCAGAGGGCTTGGAGCATCTCTCCCACTGAGCCAGGCTGAGAGTTGGTGTTGATCAGCCTGGAGAAGGCTCCAGGGAGATCTTACAGCACCTTCCAGTGCCTGAGGGGCTACAGGAAAGGCAGGGAAGGACTACCTAAAAAGACAGGGAGTGACAGGATGGGGGGAAACAGCTTCAAAACAACAGAGGGTAAATTAGATTATATATTAATAAGAAACTCTTCACTTTCAGCTTATCTTGCATATGACTCACCCCAGGGAGTGGCCCAAGCCTCCAAAATCCCAACCATGTCCAAAACAACCACGGTCACCCCAAGACCTCCAGGCCTTCAAAGACACTCCCATACCCAGGCCTGCCTGACTTTAGGAAAACTTTACCTTGTGTCAAGTTTTTAACCCTGCTGCTCACGCTGGATCATTATTTAAATAGGATAAACTATAGTTAAAGTGTAAAAGGAAGTTGTGGTGAGACGCTGGCATAGGCTGCCCGGGGAAGCTGCGGCTGCCTCGTCCCTGGAAGTGTTCAAGGCCAGGTCGGATGGGGCTTGGAACAGCCTGATCTGGTGGGAGGTGTTGAAGTTGGAACTAGATGATCTTTTAGGTCCCTTCCAACACAAGACGTTTTATGTCACAGCCTGGCTAGGTCAGCCCTGCCTCTCCACAGAAGAACAGGGAGTAGACCCCTCAGACACAGCTGGAAACATGGGTCGTGCTCCTGGAGCTCTTGTGTGGGGCTGAGATTTCCCTCCATCCCTCTACATACCTTCCCACCTGCTCATCCTCCCTCGGAGAGCTTTGGGAGATCTTCAGCCAGTGAGCAGCTGCCTCCTGCTTTCGGTCCAGTTTCCACAGGGCCAGCACCAGGTAGGAGGCAGCAGCTGGGTCACCTGCAAGACACGAAGGGGGATTCAGCCCTTGGCAGGGGAAAAGCAGGTTCCTAGCACTGCTGTGGTATGCAGGGTGTTGCAAAAGAAGATGAGAAGACAGGGGAGGGTGAAGAGAGGTGGTGTCATGGGGAGGAAAGCATCCAGGCTGTGTTGCAGGCTCTAATTAAGCCCGGGGCAGATGGCATCACCCTTGAGGTAAAGCTGCCCACACATGTCTGGACATGGGTTGGGGTTCTCCTCGCAGACAGCTGAACACCCCAAAGGGATGAAGCCTCAGTCAGAACTGGGACCAGCAAGTCTGGGACCAGTAGGTCTGGCAGATCCTGGCTAAGTTCACTTGCAGTGTGTCAGTAGGGCCAGAACACTGCACAGGGTCACCCCGAAATCAGAACCCACGCCTCAGTTGTGCTTGGACTCCTGCAGTTCCCCACTTCAGTCCCCTCTCCCTGACAGCCCTCTGTATTCAGCCTGTGGTCTGGCAGGCATGGACAGGCTGCTCCCTAGGATGGGCCAGAACTCCAGCTGCTGAATAACCGTGGCCTAAAAAACCAAGACCTTTCTGCTGCATACAGCAAAGCATCCCAGTACAAATTTATGGAAATCCCCTCCGTTCCTCACTAAAATGAGGCTCTTACCTGGTGAGATCTGCAAACCGTGTTGGAAATCCAACAAGGCTTCCTTGTGCTTTCCCAGCTCCAGGAACTGTGTCCCTCGCCCAATGAGGGAGAGCAACCTGATCTTCTGGAGCACCTCCACTTCTGGCAGGGGATTCTCTGGCACAGATAAGACACATATACCTGGAGACAGCATCCTGCAGACATTCCCTCCCTCATCCCAGAATACTGAGCCAGGTAAGCAGTCAGGATAGGCCAAATATTTACTCGTTTGGAGGTGTTCAAGGTCAGATTTGATGGGGCTTTAAACAACTTGGCCCAGTGGAAGGTGTTCCTGCCTATGCAGTAGGGTTGGAACCAGTAGAAGTTTAAAGTTCCTTCCAAACCAAACCATTCTGTAATTCTATGATTTTCCAGTCCCCAAAACTCTCAGTGATAGAGCTCTGCCTCTCTGATAGGCTGAAGGAGGCCAGGTGAATAACACCAAGAGCTTGGTGCCCTACATGGCTCTGGTGAGCAGTGACCAGCAGCCTGGCCTTTGGCTGCACATCTGCACAGTGGGTACAGATCTCTGTCCTGAGATTTGGAGATGCTTCCTGGTTCTCAGCCCATTTAACCTGGAAGGTGGAAAAGGAGGCAGAGTAGAAGACAAACCCTGCTACAGCCAAACCAGCCAACCCTTCAGCAGCTCCAGCATGGTGCATAGCTCATCATGCTGGGACAACCACCAGCTGCCAGAGGTGACACTGGGGCCAGAGCCTGTCACCTGTACTGCAGATCCTGACCCAGCCAGGCCCTACATAACGCCCAGCTGTGCAGTGTCTTACCTGTCAGTCCAACACCAGACCCACAAAGCTGAACCCGCAAGAGATCACCAAGACACCTGTGGGTGGAAGGATGGAGGAGCTCCAGTACTCGTGTCGTGCCCTGTCCTGGCAGTTCCCAGACATTGTTGCTGTCTGGGAGCCCCTTTTCCCAGCAAGGCTCCCTCACCTGCTGAACTGTGTGATGGCCTCCTTGCTCTCACCCAGCACAGCCCATGCCCAGCCCTGGTGCAGGTATCCAGCTGCTCTCCAGGCCAGGCAACGCAGACTCTCCTTCTTCTGGGACAGACCTGCCAGCCCTGCCCCTGGTGATGGGCACTCTGGCAGCTCCAGCTCCTGCTCCACAAGTAACATCCGTGGGATCAAGTCAGTTGTCCGGCTGATGACCTCCTCACACACAGTTATGGCATCCTGGTGCCTCCCAGCCTGCTCCAAGGCAGATGCTGCTTCCAAGAACACCTCTGGGATCCTGGGCAGAGCTGAGCTACCATCCAGGGGCACCTGGGGAGCAAGAGTGGTGGCAGGGTTCAGACACGGAACTGCAGAGTACCAAGCAGAATGAGCCTGTTGCTTACTGGGAACCCTCAGACCCAATCCCACAGATCCTGGTGCCTGCTGGAGGAGGCAGAAGCTGTGAAGCACTGACAGCTCAGCAGAAAAAAGGGTGAAGGTTATCCCAAACCAGGCCAGCAGATGCTCCCCACAGGAAGGGGAAGCTGTTTCTCCAAGTGTGCAAGTGCTCTCTGGTACAAATCCAACAACAGACATGCACAGCTCAGAGGTGCCAGCCTCCACCTTGTTTCCTTCAGAGCTCAAGCCAGACACTGAAACCTGGCAGGATGATGCCTGGGCTCAGGACAGAGATAAAAATCTCTCTACTGAGGGAACTATTAAGCAAGACACCTACCTGCTGCTGCGGCCCCTCCTGAAGCAGAGTCAGAACATCCAGATAATGTTCCACTGCATCAGCCACCCTGCAAATGGGACAGAAGGAGCTGAGGGACCCCAAGAAGTGCCAAAAAGACCCTGCACATCACTCACTCCAGCCATACCACCTGTGACCTACAACAGCAGTACTCAGCTGGACGATTTCCAGGAACACAGTGAGAACTGCAGAGCCTGAACAAGCAGCGTGTTGCAAGCAGGCCAGAGGGGCTGTTACCTCCCATCCTGGAGGCAGCGTTGTGCCAGCAGGTACTTCACTTCAGAGGGGTGGCGATGGCGAAGGAGGGAAGCTAGGACTGGCGTGCAGACCAGGAGCTCTGTTTGTGTTAGGGAAGTTGCTCCGGGAGGGTTTTTTTCCAGAGCCTGTGAAACCGAAAACAGAAAACAAGGTCACAAAACTGCTGACCAAGTCCCAAGCAGCAGCAAGCATGTGTCACTTCTGGCATCTGGAGACGCACCCAGAGGAGCAGATGCATTACACTTTGCAAGCAGAGCTATGCTGCTCTTGCTCACTGTGGCACCAGGAAGAGCAACCAGGATCCCACAGGAATAGGCAGGCTTCTTATCTCCACCAGGAGATGTGCAAGATTGCTCAGATCACCTCAGGTTTATCAGTTCAAGGTGCTCTGAGATGCCTGGAACACTCTCCCCCATTGCAGCCACAGACCTAGTTAGACCAGATCTTGGGCAATTTGTGATGAGACAGCTGCCTCACCACAGCTGTCCTTACACCTTACTTAATCCCAACAACAGTTGAAGAGCTAACTGGGATTCCACTGCCTTGACCTCCTCCTCCCAGGCAGACCAAGGTTGCTCTGGCTAAGGCACCCCCTCCCCCCCCCAGTCTGCTTTTTCAAGGCCTCATTCCTATCAGAGACCTTATTATGAGGCTGATACTTTCTAGCATGAGTGTAACCTCTTGTCCCAAGCCACTAGGAAATTAACAAGATCCCACCCCCTTCCCAACCACAAGGTGCTAAGCAGGAATTCTGGACCTGGTTGGACTCTTTCCTGCCTGCTGCAGAAGGCAGCATCACAGCTGCATCACTGCAGTCTGCTTCGGGGACTCCTTCAGGGTTAAGCTAGGAGCCTGTCCTAAAATCAACCCAGAGCTGTTAAGTAGCAGACAAACCTCATAGAGCAGAGCCAGGGCCTGCAGCTCTGCATCAGTCTCCTTCAGCTCATGGTACACTGCTGCAGCGTGGGACAGGGCAGGAAGGCACTGGAAGTCCACCTGGAGGGCCCGTTTCAGGTGCTGAAGGGCTGTCTGAGGCTTGCCCTAGTTAGACAGGAAAGAGGTGGGTGTTGCAAGGACATCTTGCTGACATCTTAAAAGTTCTCTGGGATCCAGATCTCTGCTCTGCATCTCTAGGGATCCCCACTAAGCAAGGGCAGCACCTCAGGCAAAGGTAGCCCTCCTCAGGCTGGTTTTGGAGCTTCACTCTCTGCAGCAGCCCCTTCTGCTGAGCCAAAATCCCCACCTGGGTTTTGCAGCTCTCCAAGGAGGATGGAGCTACAAGGGCAACTTCTGCTCAAGCCTTCACCTTCCAGCAGTAGCCTGGGACCACACAGAGCCTATGTGGTCATCAAGCTTGAGCCTCCCCACCCTGCTCAGGGCTGTATTTCCCCTCTCCCTGATGAGAAGAGGGGAGGAGCCCATCCATTACCATTCGCTGAGCACAGCAGCCAAGGCAGGTGTAGATCTGAGCCAGGAGTCTCTTGGAGCAGAATCCTCCTGCAGCTTCCTTAAGGAGGGAGAAGGCAGTGGGGAAGTTCTCAGCCTCCAGCTCCAGCAGCCCTAGGACAGACCCAACACCTCAGCTCTGTGTCTCCCTTTCCCACTTGCTTGCTCCCCAAACACCATCCATGCCCTCTTCCTCCCAGCACCATGGGGACCTCCCTGGTCCCCTCTGCACTCAGCAACACACAGCAGGATGGTGCCAAGCTGCCATCTTGGGTTTGATGGTGTTGCAAGTGGACAAGCAGCTCGATGGAAAAGAAATAATAGCAGCTTCCAAGCCCAGATGCCTGCCTTGGCCCAGAACAAGGGCAAGAGATAGGTGGTGGGGACACATTCATCAACACGGTGCTTCCACAGGGGAAGCACACAGTCTCAGAAAGACTTTTTCCAGCACATCTGGGCCGTTTCCCAGCAGGATGCTTTAAGGTTGTTAGTTTATTAATATTAACTGCCAATGGTATTTGCTTTTCTTTCAATCCCCATTCCAAGCTTCTCTCTGGAGCTGCTTGGACATGTTCACATCACCTTCACATCTGCCACCTCCCCCCTGGAAAAGCCATTGCCACCCCAGAGGCATCAGTGGGCAGAAGCTCCTGCCCTCCCTCGTTGCAGAAAGGACCCTGAGCACATCAGGACAGTGCTGGCTGTCCCTGCAGCTGCTGGGCTTGTCAAGACAGCAAGCAAGAGAAAAGCACAAGGACAGAAGGCAGAAGTTGGATGAGAGCAGTCACCTGCAATGACACCAGGGTACAAAGCTGCATGACAGCTCTGCAGGGTTCACACAGCACTGTAACCTGACAGGAACAATATGCTGCAACAAGACAAGTGCCAGAAGACAGAAGAAAGGAAAATCCTTGTTATCTCCCTGCCAGTGTTCCACTTCATGAAAGTGGGGCCCCGACAGCTACCTAAAGCCACAGACAGGCAGAGGAACCCTGTGAGAGTGCAGAGAAGGGCTTAGCTGTGTAAAAAGCAGGGAAGCTTCTCTGGATATTGAGCATCAAAGTACAGAGAGAGACCCAGAGGTTCAGCCCAGGCCTTCTACCAAAGGAAGAGCACAGAAAACCACAGGGGCCTGGCTGCTTAGGAAGAGGAACCAGGAAAAGGGAAGGCGGAGGAGGTCCTGGGAGAAGAGAGCAGTGTGAGGCTGTGCTGGCATGAGAACCTCCTCCACACAAACCTTGCAGAAAGACTGCTGATGTGCAGAGGGTCTCTTTCAAGTCCTCAGCACTCTGTACAAGGGGCAGGGATGCCTCCTCAGGAGGCACTTGCCATGACTTGAGCAGGTACAGAAGTTTGTTCTCCCCCTGGCTGCAGTGAGCTCTCCCCGTGCCCTGTGAATACACAGACAAAAAAAGAAACAACAAGAGAATGCTGAAGAGAAGCAGGAAACACCAGTCCCAGGGCACAGGGAAACTACAGTCCCAACAAGCTGTGGGACAACAGTGCTCCCTGTGCTGAGGGGCAATTTCTTACCACCCTCTGACTTCAACAGCAAGCCCCTCACTGCACTGACACCTCCTTGGACCGAGGCAGCACCTCCCCACCTCAGACTGAGATGGTACCTTTGAGAGGCTGCTGGCAATCCCAGTGCTGCAAGAGGGCATTCAACCAGCTGGGATCCCTAAGCAGCATCCACACAACCCTGAGATCAGCAGGGAAGGTTCCTCTGCTGCCCACTGCTTGCAGCTTGATCTCTAGAGAGGCTGCATCCCCCTCCCAGCCTGCCCAGGTCTCCTCTCTAGCACCTTAAGGTTTAGGACCCAGGCAGGCAGGAGATATTTTGAGACCCAGTAGTGCACTCAAAGCCACCAGGGACTGAGTGCCAGCAAGAGGATTACTCAGGCTGACTGGGCAGCACTGTGAGGGGGTCCAGGTCTCCAAATGCCCCAGTAACATTTTGCAGAGCAGGGCTCCTAAGAAACACAGCTCTGTCTCCTTCAGCAAAGGCACGGTGGTGGGGGGGGGGGGGTTTCTGAGGGCCCAGGCACTCTGAATGGAGGTAACCAGGAGCAGCTGTGCCTCCCCCCACCCCCCCCCAGGTTACCTCAGCCTGTCTGAGGAGGCAGAAGAGGCTGGTGATGCTCCCCAGGCGCCTGTCTCCCAGCCACCACCCTGCCTGCAGGGCACACAGGCGATGCAAAGGTCCCCTCAGCTCCTCTGCAGTCACCTCCTGCAGCACCTTCTGCCACAGCTCCTCGGTGCTCAGATCCTGACCCCCGGACCCACAGGACTCCAGAACTAAAACAAAACAAAAAACCTGAAAAAACCCCACCAAACAACCAAACAAAAACCCAAAGCAAAACACACAAGCAAGAAATGTAAACAAATGGAAAAGCCCCAGCCATGAGACAAGAAGTTTATGCCTTAAAACAGACATCCCCCCAGGAGGGAGAGAGAGCCCCAAGCAAGCATGGGCTTCTCAGTGAGGGACAGAACATGGTTACAGGGTTGGCTTGGCCTGAGCAGCACAAAAACCCAAACTCTTAAGACAGTGCAGTTAACAGTGGCATGCTCAGGAGACAATCCATGGCTCAGAGCTGCAAGTCCTCCTGAGGTCACTTGCTCACAGGCAAACATGTGCCAATACTGCAGATCCCCCTCTGACCTGCAGCCTGTTTCAGTGAGTTTTCATTGAAACCAGCACAACACAATTAAATAAACCTCTTATTTTCTACAGCCACTAAAACTTTAGTGACTTGGCACCTGATGCATGGAAAACTCTGACTTCCCTTAAAACCTCTGGGCCATGGATGCAGGCAGCAGCAGGAAGACTGACAGGGAGGCAGCCACAAGCTGCCCCACCTCCTCCCCTTCCCACTAGTCAGGCTTCCCTGCTCACACTCATCCCACATCTCTAAAGTGCAGAGAAGAACCTCTTCACCCCGAGGAGCCCCAGTACAGAGAATGAGCTCCTTACCCCTAAGGAGCCCCATGCGTATTCCTTCTGCTTCTCTCCTGATGGCAGAGTCTGTTGCCCCCACAGAGGAAAGCAGGGAGTTGTAGAGGACAGTGAGCTCCAGAGGCAGGGTGGGGAGGGCAGCTGGCAGCCCTGTGGTAACAGCCAAACCAACAAGAAATCAAGCTGGCTAGGGAAAACCCAGCAACTACTCTCACTAAGGTGCCATCACCTGCCTTTGTGGCAAGAGAAATATCCTTGCAAGTTATGTTGTTCTGGTGAGACTTCGCAGAGTGGGAGCTGCAGTGCCTAGAGAAACAGCAGCTGCCACCACTGCTTTAGGCATCCATTCCCCAGCTAACCAGGTGTTGCAGTCCTCCAGGACTAAAACCTTCCAGCTCTCCCAGAAGAGAAGTAATACCCTTCCACTATAAATCCACCCTTTCACACAGCTTTTCCATGCTGTTTTCCTCACATCAGGCTACCTCTGCACCACAGCTGTGGCAGGGTGCCCCTTCACCACACCACCCCGGGCAAAGGCTGCCACCTTTTTTCCAGAGACCCCACAACTCTGCCCACATTTCCCAGAAAAATTAGGCAGAGTTTGGGGCCGAGCCTTAACCCCTTTCCAGGCCCACCTCAGCTTTGGGCAGTAATAAATGTTTCATCCCCCTCCCCACAGTGGTTTCCAGCACTGGGATACCAGAAGTGCAGCCCCATGTCTGGGAACTGGCGCTTCTGATCCAGGATCTGCCATCGGAAGGGTGCCACGGGAGGAGGGTAAGGCAAGGCACGGTGTCCCCACTCACGCCACATCTCGAGGAGCAGCTCCCTGAAGGTCCCTTGGTGCCGCCGCACCTCCCGCACCACGGCTCTGCTCTGCCCCGAGCACCGCGTCGCCTGCAAGGCAGACACTCACCCCCTGGCCTGGGCCATGGCACACACCTTCTCATCCCTCATCCCCTTTCCCTTCCCATCTTTTCTCCCTTCCTCTTACCTTTTCCTCCCCTTGCCTTGTCTTTCTCTTCCCTCCTTTCACTTTTCCTTGTCCTCCTCTCCCCTGCTCTCCTTGCCCCTTTCCTCCTCCCCTCCCTTTCCCTTGCTTCGCTCTTTTCCTCCTCTCCCCTTGCCTCGTGGCTGCCCCATCCCTGGAAGTGTTCAAGGCCCGGCTGGATGGGGCTGGGAGCAACCTGGTCCAGTGGGAGTTGTCCCTGCCCATGGCAGGGGGCTTAGAACTACATGATCTCCAAGGCCCCTCCCAGCCCAGCCCAACCCAGCCCAGCCCAGCCCAGCCCAGCCCAGCCCAGCCTGTGGTTTTACGATGCCCTCCTCTCCCTTTCCTCTCCCTTTCCCTTCCCCTTCTCCTCCCGCCCCAGGACCCAAGCTGCAGCCTAGCCCCAGGGGGCGACGTTCCCGCAACCACCGGCAGAGACGGGGGGAAGGGCAGAACGAAGGGTGAGAGGAGAGCCGTTTCACCCGCCAGCTCTCGGCCAGTTCCCGGTTCCGGTCCGCCCATGCCTTCAGACACCCCGGCTCTGACTCCGCTCCGCGCCGCCGCTTCATGGCCGTCACCGCTTCATGGCCGTCACCGCTTCATGGCCGTCACCGCTTCATGGCCGTCACCGCTTCCTGGCCGCCGCCGCCCGCCCTGCTGCCGCCTCCCCGATGATTGGCTGGGGCCCGCGCGCCCGGCACCGCCATTGGCCGCCGGGACAGAGCGGAAGCGGCGGTCGCCAAGGCAACAGGCAGGCGTCGCGGGGAAGAGCGGTGCCGGCCGCCTTCCCTCCACAACGGCGGCGGCCGAGAAGGGCCAAACTTCCGCATTGGGGGTAGGAAGGCGGAGCGATGGAGCCGCTCCCGGAGGGATGGGGGGCGGGGAACCCGCATGGCCATGGCCCCCCCTGACTCCCCCTCTGACCCCCGCAGGGCGCGAAGGCAACGACCCCCGCCTCAGATCTGACGGCTTTATTCGCCACCAGCTGTTCGCAGCCACCCGGAGCCTCACCCCACACCCGGGTGGCGAATCTCGCCCATCACCGATTAATTAATCACTCATTTGATACCCTCAAGACGCCTCCCACCCCATCCCCTTGGCGAGGACCACGGAAGGGTGTGTGTGTGTGGGGTGTTAGCGCTGTGAGTGGGGCTGGGCACGGGAACCACAACAGCCCAGAGGCAAAGCCATTGGGTGAATGAGCGCTGCCAACTTGCCTGTTTCAGGGTTTATTTGAAGGAAAAAAAAAATAATAAAAGCTTTACCTCGCGGGAGAGGCTTGGGCATCGCTGCCACCTCCCCAGCACAGCTGCTGAACGGGAACAAAAGCACAAAGGGAGAAACACACAGAGACACCCGGCCAAGGCAGCAGCAGGTCCCAGAACTGGATCTTATCCCCTTTCCAGAACTGGGTCTTTATCCCCTTTGTTTATCCCACGCGGGGCACCGAGGCACAGAGAGGTCAACAACAACAAACCAGAAAGCAGCAATCACCCCACGCTGCTCTCCAGTGGGAGAGGTTGCTCCTCATGGGCAAGGGAACGGGGCCGTGTCCTGGCACGGGTGATGTGCTGATGGGAGAACGGGAAGAGAGGGGATGGAGAAATGGGGGTGGGAACAGAGACACAGCAAGCCCTGTCCCCCCTCCTAAGAGCAGTGTCACCCTCTGGACACCGTGGGGACAGGACTGTGGGGACATCTCGGGGGGCAGCAGACACTTTTTGGCAGCACTGGCCACTTTTGCTAAACATTTTCCAGGTGGCACGGATGACACAGGACTGCAGCCTGCACCAGGACCACGAGACACATCCTGCCACAGGGAAGATTCCCAGTGGAGCTCTCCCGTGGCTGAGGAACAGGAGCCTGGCTGTGGAGTGCACACAGCATCCCTGCGGAGTGCAGGATGGAGCTGCTCTGCAGAGCACACTGAGGATGTCACCTTCAGGACAGGGACACTGAAACCAGAACCCTGCTCCAGGAGAGACGCAACAGGCTGCAGAGACAACCTTGGAAAGGGGCTGAGAGGGCAGAGCCTGCTCCTCACCCAGCATGATGGGTTTCCCAAAGAGCCAGTGGGCACCCTCCTCCAGAGACTCCTTGTTGTTTTGGATCAGGAAACTCAGCCATGCCTGCTCTAGCATCAGCAGCATGCTTCCCAGATCACTGGATCTGTCATCCCCAGGACAATCAGGAGAAAGGCAGCCCAGCAGTCAGCTGGAGAAGGCTAGCAAAGACTGGAAAAAAAAACCCCAAACAAACCAAAAACCTGAATGAAAGAAAGCACGAGCATCTCCAGCCCTGGGAAAACTCCTCTGCTGGAATCTGACTCTTTGGTGTAGCAGTCTGCCTTGGGAGAGCAGCTAGCACTCCTTGGCAGCTCTGCAGAGATAAGGATGCTCTTGCAGCTTTACTGTCACAAGATTTGTTTAGTCTCCAGTGACATAAGTGTGGATGTTCTCATGCTGCCACAGCTCTGATGTCACCCAAAGGCCCCTGTCGCCATCAGGCTGCACCTACAGAGGGGTGGCATGGAGGGATGAGGAGAGGATGCCCAAGGGCCAGCTGAGCTCCCACCATGAACAAAAGGCATGGGAAGGCTCAGCAGGGTGACAGCAGCCACTGAGAGGGGCGTAAGTCTTAGAGATGAGAGAGAAGAAAGTCCAGGGGGCCAAGGTGGCAGCTGTGGCGATGTCAGGAGCAGTTCTGCAGCACTAGTGACCATCAGGATTTCTGCCAGCACAAATATGGTCGGGCAGCAGACTCCTGACCAGGTTACAAGGTGATGAGAAGACCTCCTGGGGCTCCAGTCCTGCAGTTCAGCAACACGTTACCAAGGCTAACCTCATGTTAAATGAAAATTCACTGGGCAGATGCTACCTCCACTCCCTTCCTCCCATCCACACAGATGCACCCGTCAACCATCAGCATGGCCCCTCCAGCACCTGTGGCACCACGGAGTCACAGCATAAAGGAAATACCCTGTTTTTAAGGGTGGCACTGCTTCAGCCTATCTAATCATGGTTTGATGCCTTCCTGCTTCCAACACATTCCCCTGCTGCATACTGCTGGCCCTTGCCTCAAACCAGCACCAGTGTGTGTGCAGCCAGGTGCTGAGGCAGCCTGGTGAGTCAATCCAGCTGCAAAATGGTTGTTTTGGGGTAAAACTCAGCCCACACAGCAGGGAGATGCAAGGCTGAGGTGGGAGAGCACAGCCAAAAGGGGAGAAGGAAGGCCAGGCAATGGAAAGCCCAAATTAGAGCAGTTTAAGCCTCCCTGGAATGACACCCTAACACCTGAGGAAGCATTTTGCAGGGCTGATATACAAAACCAAACCTTCCCTCAAGAGCTGCATTCCAGAGAAACTGGGCACTTGGGCATAGCAGCAAGAACTGACATGATGGGAGAGGTGACAAGATGCTCCCCCTGACACTCTCCAGGGCAGAGAAAAGGAAGGATCTGGAGTTACACCAGCAGTTTTCAGTGTGGAACATAAAGAGGGCCAAGTTGTGGTGCAGGAGTTAAAAAACAAACAGCACTACAACGTAAGTCAAAGCAGGAATCCCAGGCAAGGGAAATTCCAGTGGGAAAAGAGACAAAAGGTTTCAGAGCACCAAGAGACACTGCAGAGTGGTTCAGGGCAGTGAGGAATTTCTCCTCCCATTGAACTGCAGGGAAAATGCAGCTGGGGTGTGGCTGTCCCCACAGCCACTGTCCTCTACCTCTGCCCGTACAGAAACATGGGGTCCCCTGACCATGAGCAGTCAAGGGTGGGTTTGGGGTGGCTGATGTGCAGCCTGGAGGCCCAGAGAGAACACCACTGCCAAGAGGAAGACAAGCACCAAATGTGGGATCAGAGATGCCACTGGCTGCAGGGTCTGCAGATCCTTCAAGGTGAGAGAACCCCCCAGCATGTGTACAGATACTTGTGAGCTAAGCTGCCTCCTAGGAGAGCTGTCACCTCCTCAGGGCTTTCATGAGCAGCTCTTCCCAAGCACCAGCACTCACACCAAAGCCACTTCTTCAGCTGGAACAGCTCCACATCCCTTTCCTCCTCACCAGATCTAAGGTGGGGATGTGCCACTGCTCTGTCACTACATCCTGCTGCATCTCAACCATTCACAATCAGTAGCCAGCATCTGCCAGCACATGCTTGTGAAGGGATCAAGAGCCCTGGCTGCTGCAGCCCAGCCCAAGGAGACACCAAGACCCCAAGTGGAGAGTTTTTGGGCTGTGGGCACTGTTGTCCCTGTGCCCACATACCCAACAAGCTAAGCCTGCTTCGGGCTGTACAAAGCAGCCTGCACTGCTCCCTGCTGCCCTTTGGAGGACTGAGGAAGACCAGGAAAATGGGAATGTAAGGCAAGCATGGCCTCACTACAGAGCAACCAACTGGCTTTACAGAGGAGCTGAGACCCCAGAAACCATCCATATGTGAAACCATGTGCACTTCGATCCCAGCATGAAAACTGAGCACACTAAGAGCAGTGTTGGCTGCAGGACCTTCCCTCTCCCATCTCCCTGCTCTCCCCTCCTCAGCCCCTTCCTGTGAGTCCCTGTCTCTGCACAGGCAAGGTGGCACCTTGCTGGCCACTGAAGCTGACCTTGTGCATAGCAGAGAGAGTTGTCAGGAAGGCAGCAGACACGCAGCTGGTGTTTCTCCAGAGGAGCCCTTCAGGACTCTGGCTTCTCAGTCTCCTGCAGTGGATTCCACCCACTGCCAAGAGATGCCCAGGGAGAGCTCTGACCTCCACTGCTGAGAAACACCATCCCCATGAGCAGGGAAGAACTGGCTCAGGTCCTTTTGTGCAGCATGGAGGCAGGGAGCTGGGGACAATCCCTGAGTGCTGTCAGCAGGCACTCGTTGCTGGTGGCTTGTGTAACCCTCCTGGGACCAGGGAGACAACTGCAGACTGGGCTGACGAGCAGGTCAGGGTCCCCACATCTCTGAGGCTATCTGAGCTGAAGGTGCCTGAACCAGGTGCTGACAGCACAGTCCACACGCATCACCAGGGAGATCCCCAGCAGGAGGCAGATGCTGCTCACCACAAAACCCAACGACTCAAAGAGGAACCTGTGGGCACAACAGAGGCAGTCAGGAGAGGATAACCAGCAAGGACAGGCTTCTGCCCTCACTCCCAGCAGAGTGGTTTTCCTGACAGCAAGAGCACAGTGCTCTGAAACCTGGATTACATTCACCCCCCAGCAGCTGCTGCCTCCAGCCTGGAAGCCAAGCACACCTCTGGTTAAGAAGCCATTCTGGAACAACACCCAGGTGGGATTCTGAATCCCTCAGAGGGCAAGGCCACCCCTCACTCCTACTACCCCAAAGGTTTGCTGTTTTACCAGTTCTGGGTTTACCATTCCTGGTCTTTGGGTCTATGCCCTTCATATTCTCAGCTTCCAGGTGGGCTCTGTGAGTCCATGCTTAGGGGCATGGTTTAGTGGTGGACTTGGCAGTGCTGGGTTAATGGTTGGATTTGATGATCTTAAAGGTCTTTTCCAAACACAAAAATTCTATGGTTCTGTAATAAGGAGAAATTTTATGCTTTAGGTTGAGTTCTGCTTCTGAGCTTGAAGAAATTAGGTAGGGACATTCCTAGAGCCCCCACCAGGCAATAAGTAATACAGGATCTATCACAGCATCTTTTCTGTTGTCACTGCCTACAGACTGTTGACAAGATATGAGGGATACAAGCCCTAAGACAGCTTCAGAGCAACTCCTGGGACTTACTTTGGGGCAAAGACCTTCCACACCATGAGGTGCCTCCTGAGGATCATAGCTGCACAAACACAGGCCAGAAGCTGTAAGGAAGATCAGGAAAAACGAGTTACAAGTGACTGTGGAGAGACCTCCTGGGCACTAGGTTGACATCTAGAGGTGATGCTAAACTGCACACACCAGAATTTGGTTCAGTGCACACAAGAAGTAAGAATCCCAAAGAGGATTCCCTTCCATCATGTCATCAAGTCAGGAAACACAAACAGCTTGGGGTGCACAAAGGCTCCCTAGGGGCCAGGCTGGGACAGTAGAGAGGAAGGCTCAAAATGTGGTTTAAAGGGCTAAACCCTAGAAAACTATTCACTGCTTTCACAGGATTGAATTTCTGATGTCCAGCTCCCTACACCACCACAGCACAGGTCCAGATGAAAACCAGAGCTGGTGTAACATAGGTAAAAGTGGTTGGGAGAAGGGGGAGGAGGATGAGAATGCTATAGTTTCTGAAGGCATTGCCACTCTGGACAGGTCAAGGCCACTGCTTGGTTCTGAAAACATCTCATGCTCCAGGAGAAAGTGAGTAAAGGGGTCACACCTGCTTTAGGGAGGAGTGGAGCACACAGGTGAACAAAATTAACCAAGCAGAGTATTCCATCCCATATGCATCATACTCAGTATAAATTTGAGGGATCACAAGGATCAAGCTTTCTTTGTCCACAGCTGGCATCCTGAGAGGATTCCATCTGTTTTTCTGCCTTTGATCCCAATCTATGTCCTCCTGAGCCCTGTACCCAGCACCTGTCTGCTGCTGACTGGGACTTTTCCAGGGCCTGCCCAGCAGCCTCAGTGGTGGAATGTAATTCTGCTTTTGGGTATATTTGTATATATTTCATCAATCTCCTTTTCTACACCATTGTTTCATTAGAGCTGTGCAGTTTAATTGCCAACCTCTAAGTCTCTCTTTCTTATTCTCTCCTTTCCCTACAGGGGAGAGGGAGAGGTTAACAGAGATCATCTGTTACTCATTTAATCACTGGCCCAGTCTTAAACTGTGACTCTTTCCCAAAGCACAGAGCAAAAGGTATGGCTCACAGAGGACCTGTACAGGTGATTCTGCACCTGCAACCAGAAGTATCACCCCTGGGCCTGTCCATGCCCTGAGTGCCCCCTGGTTCTCACAGCACACCTACTTCCTCTTGGACAGCCTCCCCCACAGACACCCCACCTCTGCTTGTACCTGCATTCCAAGGACAAAGAGGTACTTCAGCCCCAGCTGCAGCAGAGCATTGGAGAACATCTCGGGGGACTCCCTCAGCCTCATCTCCATCATGTGCTCCTCTGCCTCCTGCAGCTCCTCCTGGGGTTCCTTCCTGGGCTTCCTCTTCTGCGAGCTGGACACCTCACACACAAAGGGCCAAAGGAGGAGCAGAGGGCAGCCAACTACCTCAAGGACAAAGGCAAATGAAGTTACTGGAGCCCAGGAGGTGAGGAGTAGTCCAGGCTCTGCCATCATGCCCTGAACGTGCAGGATGCATACACCCCAGCTCCAGTTTGCTGTTCAGGCACAACTGCGTGGAGGCTGCAGGACACAGGCAGCTCTGTGGCCCCAGAAGGGGACAGCGAGGACGCTGCTGTTCAGCTGGAAATGGAGCCTTCATCACCTCATGCTCAGCCTGCAGGCCTCCAGAGAAGGCAAAGCACTGAGCCATGTCTGCTCAACAGCCCAGGAAGAAATTGATTTACCTGCAAAGAGGATATGGGAGGCAAAGGTGTTGGCGCCCACCAGGACAGCAGGCAGGAGGTTTGTGCTGTGGTCAGAGTGGAAGCCCACAAAGGCTGCGTTCCAGTGGATGGCTGGGAAGATGGGCTGGTGGCCTGTGGAATAGAAGAACTGGGAAGCAGCAAGGAGCCAGGAGATGACTGCGTACCAGGGCACCGAAAAAGGCTCTGTGAGATTTTAATAAAAGACAGAGGGAGAGAGGTTAGCACTGAGGAACAAGGCAGATCCATGGTCAAAAAAGCCTACTGGGTTTTCTTCCACGTTCCCTCTTCACAATCTCTCTTCTGATGGATAGAAACCAGTCAGGCTCCCACAATAGACTTGACAAGGGGCCAGGCATTCCTGCTGCTGCCTGCCCTGCTACTGGACTCTAACAGCAGCAGTGGCTTTCAGTGGCTGCATGCACCCTGGGGAGAGTGGGAGAATGTAGAGACCCCTTCCCTGACACACAGGGCCCCTCCTCCTCCAGTGTTACATCCCTGCTGCATACCTCCCTCTTCTATTAGGGGTTTTAAGGGGCTCTACGAAAGCTGGCAAGCTCCCCTGGGGACCAGTGCCAAAAGCAGAGATTGGACCCTGCCTCTCCCACAGGTATTAAGACAACGCCACGGCAGAAATAAAGCCCAGGTCACGTATCCTGAGGATGCCCTGCAGAGCCCTGACTCACCAGCATCTCCAGCAAGGCCTCTGGCACACGTGTGGATATGCAGCAGCACGAAGGCCTCCAGGAAGAGGAGCAGGAAGGCAAGACTCATCCGCTCGCTGTGCAGAAGCATCAAGAGGAAGCTGAGCAGGGTGAGTGCTATGACCAGGGCTGCAGAGTACACACTGCCCAACCCGTACGCTGCCACGGTGGCCCAGCAGCTGCCCCGCTCCAGGCGGCTCTTCTGAGACTCCTGCATCCTCTTGTAGATCTGAGGGATGACGTGGAGTAAGTCAACTTCAGAGCTGGGGACCCCCAGGCAGGGAGTGACCAGGGATCCCTGCGGCTCCCGCGTGTCCTTTGCCAGCACCGTCACGGGGTCGTACAGCAGGAGCAGCAGCCCCACGGACGCCAGCCCGTACACCGCCCGGGGAAAGGCAACCACTGCCACCTGCACCAGCTCCTGCAGCTTGCCCAGGGTGTCATCAGCACTGGAGGCAACAGCCCAGTAGCAGGCGACGCAGAGGACCAGGAGTGGGAAACCCCATCGCACGAAGAGCACCGGTGGCCCCGAGCTGTTGAGGTTGCCGTAGTGCCGCAGCCACCTCCGCACAGCGTAGGCCAGCCCTGCCAGCAAGGCCACGCAGAGGAGGTAGAAGAGGTTCTTGGCCCGTGTGTTCCTCAGGCTGGCGAGGGGGGAGAGGAAAACAGAGGGGCGGCACTGAGGGATTTCTTCGCGGCACTGGTGGAAGAAAGCGGAGAGGCGCACGCAGACAAGGAGCGCGGCCACAAGGCACAGAAGGTACCAGATCTCTCTGCGGTAAGAAGAAAAGCCAAGGAGCTGCTGCTTGGGACCTTCTGGCACAGTCAGGCGACCATCCCAGTGGAGCTTCCCTACTACTAGCACCACCAGTGAGGCCAGCAGGAACGGGGCCACCCGGGCCTCGGCCACCACGAAGCTATCGGAGAACATGGCTCCGCAGCGGAATAGGAGAATGCTCATGGGGAAGGCCAGCCCCAGCCATGCTCCCAGCCTCTGCCTTGGGCCAACGGTGGCCAAGGGTGGCTGACTGCCAGCCCAACGGGCTTTCTTGGGGTGCCAGCCCCACCAGTGCCAGAAAAAACCCAGCTGAGAAGCAGCAGCTGCCCACGATGACACCAGGAGGAGATCCAGCCCCTCCTGGGTGAACGCACGGGCCAGCCCAAGCAGAACAGCCACCACCAGGCCCCAGAGCAGGGGGCACAGGAGGCAGCTGCAATAGAAGGAGTCTGAAGTTGCAGCCAGCTCTGAGGCCATGTAGCAGAGCAGGCAGGAAGAGGCAATGAGGGCACAGCCCCCCACCATACGCAGGGGATGGAAGCGAGCCCAGGACTGGGTGCACACAGCCCGTGCCTCCCGTAGGTAGAGCTGGAAGCGACCGATGAGATTTCCCAGCCTGGATTCCAGCTCCGGAGGCACGAGTGTTGTCCCCTGCACCTCTGCCAAGAGCTGAACGTGCTCCTCCACAGCACCAGAGAAGAGCTCCTGAAGGTGCTGGAGCTGCTCTGTTGGCAGGTCCTGAGCCACCAAGGAGTAGGAGTGCAGGAAGCGGTCCACCTACGGGAGAAGGGACACAGGGTCGGGTGGCAGCACTGGGAAAGGGATTTTCACTGATGTCTTCCTTCACTCAGCCCCTTCAGAAGGGAAACAGCCTCAGTCTGCCAAGACAGACTCATCCCCAGATGTATCACTCAGGGCTGGTCAACCAAATCCATCAAGGCTGGCAGGAAGCACAATCCTTCTGCCCCACTACATCCCTCTCAAGTGACTTCTCTACCTCAGCAGCCACGCTGACACCTCTCAGTTCCTCACCTCTGGTAAGGTTATGCATCATTAAGGCCCTTTACACAGTCTTTTGGTAACAAAAGTTCCCCAGAATTCTGTGTCATTACCAGCTATTAATTTGCACTTGCTGTTGACTTTTACATTGTCTGAGATCAGACATAAAATTGAAGAGCTTAAAGTGGATGAAATCAACCTGCTCCCTATTCTTCACATTAACCACGTGTGTCGTAGGCTAAGGAGAGCTCGTTCTGCTTCCTACTTCAAGAGAACAGGAACAGAGGCACTTATGATCCCTGCTTTGTAAAACATGCAGCAAATCTGGGTGTGTAACATGTCAAGAGCCACAACAGCCTTATGTCCTCCTTAAGGGCTCTGCCTTGCCCTAGCACACAGCCTGCTCCATTGCCTGGAAGAGCCACTTTCATACAAATTTTGTCATTTAGCTGATGGAGTATTTCACTGTGATGGGTACAAACTGTTTCTTCTGTAACTCACTTTAGTCCCAGATGTTACATGGAGTTTCTTATTATGTCCTTTGTTACTGTTTTCCTTCTGACACCTACCTACAATAGTTTTTCACCTAGAACTGTTTCTCCTCCAAAACTGAAGCAGCACCAAACCACCCATCTGTACTCCTGAATCTACATTTACAAAATTTGCCCCTTGTCACCTCCAGCCTTGAGGAACCAGCCTCCCTGACAGTCTCCCCAGTTACCATATCCACCTCTGACCACCTGCAACCAACCCTCATCCTGAAGTGAATCCCAGCTTCCAGGTCAGTATTTTCCAGAGCAAGCACTAAACAGGCATCTCCCATTTCTCTTTGGGGAAAACAGTGTTGCCTTTTACTGGAGCAAACACTCTTCCAAATAAGTTCCCCACGAAGATAATGCACCACCACCACACCTCCACCAAACAGAAGTGGTTAAAGTGCTCAAAAATCCATTCCTTCTCCCCTCTAGTTCCATGGGGAGGCCCCACCAAAGGCTGTACCTGTTTGGCATTGATGTGATAGACTGATAGCTGCTGCAAGGCTGCAGACACAGCATCATCATCCCTGGAGAACAGCTCAGCCATCACCTCCCCAATGTTGCTGTAGGGAATGGGTACACCCAGCAGCAGGGCCACAGTGGGCACCAGGTTCACCTGGGGAACAGCCTCAGGCTCCTGAAGAGAGAGGGGAGGAATCAGAAATGCAGAAGGAACACAGAAACGTGGTGTTTCACTCAGGCTAGAGGATGGTGGGCAAGGCATCTCTGTTCAGGGGAGGTATGGAGAAGCCAGGAGGGGAAAAACACAGGGGAAAGCAGAAGAACAAATCGTCTCTCCCTGAGGAGAGGATGAAACCTGGCCCTGGCTGCCTAACAGGTCACCTGGCCCCACTGTGAATCCCCTCACAGCTGGACAGGCCAGAACTCAGGTCCCAAAAATTCCAGTTACCTGCATCCTGTGTCAGCTTTCCATTCTTCTCCTGGATATGGTGACAGACTCCCCACCACCCTTCTCAATCTGAACACACCCAATGGAACCCTTACTCTCCAAAACCCCAGGATGTAGTTTCCACCCTGGATGTCACCAAAGGCAGTAGTAGCTAAGGATCAGCTTTTTCTCACCTCTGGAGGGACGGTGCCAAAGAGAGGAGATTTGCTGTACACAAACAGTGCTGCATTCACTTCCTTCTCACTGTCACCACCATGGTCTCCAGTCTCTGTCATGCCATGGTCCCCAGCCACCAGAAGAAGGGTGTCATTCCCCAAGTGATCCACCAAGGACCTGTCACCAAGATAAGGAAGGTCAACCCCTACCTGGTCAGGGGCCCATGTAGCTCTGTTGGGAGAGGACACGTGGCCACCAAGCCTGCTTGCACCAGAGTGAGGCCCAGAAAAGGATCTGAGCACAACTCCATGCTCTAGCAACTGAGCCAGGGAGCAGGGCAATGGATGCTTCAAAACTGAAATGAGTATTCAGAACCCTAAGACAGAGTGCATGGATCTTGCTTAAGACTCCACTGAATGGTGGCTTGTTACTCAGTGCTTTCAGATCTTACTCAGATCTTTCAAGATCCCTGCAATTCAGGAGAATGGTGCCCAATAGGAACAAAACTTGGGATGTTTTTATTTGGGCCTTGTATATTGCATCATGTTGAGTGAGTGAGCAACCTCCTACTTTTAAGGGAAAAGGAGGGGACTTGTCTGTGAAGGACGCAGTAGGAATGGCATGATAAGCACCAAACTCTCAGATGCAGCAGGACGAGATACTCACTCCCTTTCAGCAGTAAAAACTGAAGCAGTTCTAAGACTCAAAAGCTGCAGCATGTTGGGCTGAGGCAGGGATCAGGATTTCTGGATACCATTCTTCCCTCTCACAGAAAGACTCAACTCATGGGCTGACCACAGCAAATGAAGCATTTCCTAGCCAGGGTTCTCCAGTGCTCCTCAAAGAGCCACACCTCCCTTTTAAACACAGGAAGAGTGAGGCTCAGATGTACTCCAGCTGCACAGTTTGGTTGAGAATCAAGGCTCCAAGACCTGAAAACTGCCTTAGCTTTGAAGCCAACATGACCATGAACATGTGAACGTGTGTCTAGACAGCTGAGACCGTCTACCACAGCTGGGGTTTCAGATGCTGATGGCTGAAGCCATTCACTAAGTTAAAAGGCACAGTAAGCATTCCCTGTTGCCCCCTGCATCTGTGAATGCCCTGGGAAGGCTCCCACCAGCCTGGCTGAAGGAAAAGGCCACCTGGCAACCCCCTTCCCCACTGCTCTAATCACCTGAGCATCTCATTCATCTGGGTGAGCTTCTTAGCCATTTCAGGATGGTCAGGTCCATGTTTGTGCCCACAGTGGTCCACGCCGAGGAAGTGAGCAATCAGCACGTCCCACTCACCACTGTCCACTGCAAAACAAGAGCAGTCTTGTCACACACTGGCCTAGGATTCAGGCACAGGCTCTGTGCCTGGACCCTCCTCCCAGAGCTTTCTGGTTGTCTCTGGAAACTGCCATTTCTTCCTCTCCTGCCACCACCACTCCCAGCTCTAAAGCAGATCGACTCTTTCAGGAGGAGAATGGCCTGAGGTCACCTGGGTCACCTTGAACACCCTTAACCTCCCATAAGCAGAGCTAAAAACCCAAGGATGTTCAGTAAAAGAACCCAGAACTTGGGTTCCCTGGAGATATTCCAGGCCAGACTCACCTCTGTGCCTCCCTGCATTCCACCCAGGATGTGAGCACAGCACACTGATGCTGACCCTAAGAACTTACCCTGGCCTCTCCCCCCTGCTTCAGGGTCTCAGCACAGGAAAACCAACATGTTTGGAGCTCCATGATGAATGGCAGCCCTCCTAAAAGGCACAAGGACTTCCCAGGAAGGGACACTGCACCCTTGATTTACTTAGACTGACACACAGATAAAGCAAGGAGCATTCCCCTCAGTCCTACAGCTTCAGTGAAGGGTCTGAAATCACCTAAAATTCACACACTTCAACTTTTTACCAAGACTGGGAACCACTGACACTCTGCTGAGAACTCCTATGCTCAAGCCTCCTGGCTTCACTGTGTGCATGCCTGGGCAGCCACGTGTTAAAACTAACATCCCCTGCTCTACCCTAGCAGAGTATTTCTAGGACAGATGTAGAAGTCTTACCTTGCCCCATCAAGCTACACTTTTTTTTTCCACTGAAACAGTTTTCAGAACCTGAAATCCAGCTTCTCTGGGTAAATGAAGCTAGATCACCCAGGCAGCAGTGTCTGGCACCCCATAAGAGGAAAAAAACTCTTCAGCCCTACCTCAGATTCACAGCAGGAGCCCCAGAGGACGTATGCAGGACCTGGGGGAAGAGCTGCTTACCAGTTGTATAGAGATGCTGCAGGATCCCATCGTCCACGGTGTGAAGATCCTTCACGTTAAAAGATGGGAAGAAGTACGAGCGGAAGAACTTCTTTGGGAAGAGTCCTTCCCAAGTGTCATCACCCATGAAGACCACTCTCCTTCCTGAGGCAGCGAGAGAGGCATTAATGAGAGCAGGGAGCCCACCCAAGCCATGCTGTTAGTCAGACAAGTGCAAAAAGCCTGGGCAAAGCCAGGTCAGGGTCCAAAGCACAGGTTCCTTGTTGAAAGACAAAACTCAGCTGACCACAGAACATTAACAATTATTTGTATAAACGCTGAGATTCAAGCAAGCTGAAAACTGCTTGACACAGGTGGCTTGGCTTAGCACCAGCAGCTGGAGTGATAAGGACCTAATAATTGTAACTGAAGGCCCCTGCTCATTGTATCTGAACTTCAGCTGAACTTCTGAAACTAAACCTGAGTTAAACTTTTACCCTGCCACCTGGAGTAGCATTGAAACTACAGAGGCAGACAATGAGACAATTAGTCAAAATGATCTTATACAATGGTAAGATGGATTAACTAAAACTTAGGGTCAAAAAACTGACTTGTTGAGGAATGACCGTGACAAGAAGTAACTGCAAATGAACAAAGATAGAGGGAGACAGATCTATAAGAAAGGGAAGAGGTAACTGGGTAAGCAGCCATGTGCACCTTTCATGAACACGTGTATGGACAGTGAGGATGTAAAAGGCACAGCAAAAAAAAGAGTGAGGTCAATCCTTTCAGGGGTACTGAACTGTCACTGAGACAAACCAACACTGTTGCCGTAGTTTGAGTATGAGGAACTAAAGAGGAGGGAGGGCTTTCAGACTCAGGGTTTGGCACACAGAGGGCTCCATTCACTCCCCTTCCCTGCCCAGACTCTCCCAAGGTCGGGCAGACCCCAGCCCCTCCTCCCTCTCGCCCACTCCTCCCTGCGCTGCTCCTCTACCCCCAGCTCCCCACCTGCTCTGTAGAATCCGAACCCATCGGTGCTGGGAAGAGCCCTGGAGCCCCATCCTGAGCCAGCCCTGCCTCAAGGGGCCCTCAGGCACCTGAATCCTGACATCAGCGAGATGGGGGTGTATGTAAACACCTCGAGTACTGTGTCCAGTTCTGGGCCCCTCAGTTCAGGAAGGATATCGAGGTCCTGGAACAGGTCCAAAGGAGGGCAACCAGGCTGGTGAAGGGACTCGAGCACAGACCCTATGAGGAGAGGCTGAGGGAGCTGGGGCTGTTCAGCCTGGAGAAGAGGCAGCTCAGGGGAGACATCATCACTCTCTACAACTCCCTGAAAGGAGGCTGGAGCCAGGGGGGGTTGGTCTCTTTTGCCAGACGACTTTCAACAAGACAAGAGGGCACGGTCTCAAGTTGTGCCAGGGGAGGTTTAGGTTGGATATTAGAAAGAACTTCTTTACGGAGAGGGTGATCCGGCATTGGAATGGGCTGCCCAGGGAAGTAGTGGATTCTCCATCCCTGGAGATATTTAAAAAGAGACTGGATGTGGCTCTCAGTGCCATGGTCTAGCAACCACAGCAGTGGTTCAAGGGTTGGACTTGATGATCTCTGAGGTCCCTTCCAACCCAGCCAATTCTATGATTGTATTTTTGTTCTTTATCTCTTATGTTACTGCCTTTCTCCCGTGCTAGTAAATCTGTTTCCAGTTTTCTTAAATTTCCAATTTTAAGTCTCTGTTTTTATTCTCCTTTTAGCTTCCCTTTGGGGAGGGCGGGGGGAGAATATAATAGAGAGCAATTCTGTCAGAGAATCATAGAATGGCTTGGGTTGGAAGGGACCCTAAAGATTATGAAGATCCAACCCCCTGCATGGGCAGGAACCTCTCCCACTAGACCAGGTGTCACAAAGCCTCATCCAACCTGACCTTAAACACTTCCCTGGAAGGGCATCAACAACTTCTCTAGGCATCCTATTCCAGTATCCTGCCACTTTCATGATGAAGAAAGTTTTCCTAATATCTAACCTAAACCTACCCCATTTCAGTTTAAAACCATTACCCCTTGTCCTGTCACTACTCTCTCTGGTGAAAAGACCCTCCCCAGCTTTCCTGTAGGCCCTTCATGGACTGGAAGGTTCTCTAAGGCCCCCCCAGAGCCTCCTCTTCTCCAGGCTGAACAGTCCATCTTCTTATCAGAGGTGCTCCAGCCCCCAGGTCACCTGCTTCTCCATTGTGGGCATGCAAAGCAGTCACCTGGAAAACAAACACCTACACTCCTCTTTAGTACAATTCTCCTTTATTACAACTGTCCTTTGGTTTTTGGTCTGCCCAAACTGCTAAGCTGGGACAACTGCAGAACCCAGGGTCCAAACTTTTTCTTATGGTCAGGGCTGAGATTGGACCCATCCACACCCAGACTCCTGAGTTCAGAAGAAAAGGGGATCCAATCTTAACCTCTCAACTCAGTGGGAGGGTTCTTTCCAGCCCCTTGTTTAACACTCCTCTCTAACCCCTCTTCAAAATCAACCAAAAATTTTAAAATACCATGTGGCTGCACATCAGTTTGAACACGGGGAGTCACTACCCCTGTTTCTAAGCCTGCAAGTCCCTGTCAACCCCAAACCCACACACACAGCCTCACTTGTCACTGGCTTCTGACACATCAACCAGCAGAAGCACTTGTGGGTTGGGCAGCCCAGGAAGTAGCTGTGTGCCACCTGCAGCACCTCAGCACTGCAGGAGCACAGAGCAGACAAGCCCCTGCCCAAGGCCCATAAACCCACTCTGCCAAACCCAAGGCAGGAGATGGCTCTGTCAGAGCCTGAGGAGAAGCTTTAAGCCCTGGACCATGGCTCCCAACACAACAAAGATGATTTTTCATATGCCAAAAAGGGAAGACAAACCCCTGACACTTCCCACTGCCCTGCCTGACAACAGCCAGCACTCCCTGTTTCCCCTGAGGCTCTCCAGCATGGCATGGAAACTCTTTCCATGGAAGAGCTCTGGCACCAGCTGTTCCAGTGTTTTTTGCCTCAGATTTTTTACAGTGTTTGCCCACCTCACTGGCACACAGGGGAGCAGGCAGGCTGGTGACACTGCCTCCTCCCAGGCACTGGAAGGAAATCGCTCTGGCTAACACTGACTGATAATAGGATGAGGGTTAACAGTTTTAAATTGGCAGAGAGTAGATTTAGATTACATATTAGAAAGAAACTCTTTCCTTGGAGGGTGAGGAAACACTGGGAGGAGGTTGTCCAGGGAAGATGTGGATTCTCTCTCCCTGGAAGTGTTCAAGGTCAGGCTGGATGTGGCTTGGAGAAACCTGGTCTAGTGGGAGGTATCCCTGACCATGGAAGGGGTTGTAACTAGGTGTTCTTTCAGGGGTGTAACTAGTCTGTCATTCTATGATTCCATGACTGTGTCTAACAGCCCTTTAGAACAGCCCAGCAGCACCAAACTGCGCAGGGATGCTGATGAAGTTGCTGCCCAAGAGGCAGAGGCACCTCCCCAGCACACCTGGCACCAGCTCCTCCCTTCTCCTTGCATCTCACCTGAAGGCAAGCACCACAGGACTCGGTGCCCTTTGTGTCCTACAGCCATTCCTGGTGGTGACCTTGTGACAATCACCACCAGTACAGCCACTTTCACCTGCTTTCTTATCACCTTTGAAGATGATAAGCCATGATCCCAGCCACTTTTTGTTCCCAGTACAACACCAGAGGACACCTGCCTGTGTGACAGCTCTGCCTGACACAGCTGTCATCTGAGAACTAGCTGAGGGAGTGGGGGTGTTGCAAGCATCTCCCTCCCCAGAACCAGAAGAATAAAGGTCCCATGCAAGCTACGACCAGCAGACTGCAGGTGCCCAGTCCCAGGAGGGCACCACCCTCTCTCCCACCCACCGTTCTGCACCAGCTGTGCCAGCAGGTTGTCCTCCTGGATGGCGTAGGTGGCAAAGTTGCTGCCCACATCGATGAAAGTGGGGAGGGAGCCAGTGGTGAGGCCCTTGATGCGCTGCATGGTGGCGGTGGGAGGGTCTGCCCGGAAGCGGTAGAGGCGGGCGTGGAGGGGCTGGGAGGTCTCCAGGTGGCGCAAGAAACTCAGCTTGTTCTCGTAGGGCAGAGGGCTGGCCTTGGCTGGGTTAAAGCGGGCAAACTCGAAACGGAGGGCATCGATGATGACAAGCACGGCCTTGGAAAAGCGCCGTGGTGCCCAGCAGGAGCCTGGAGGGAGGCTCTGCCCCTCCCAAGGCGGCGGCAGCACTGGGTCTGAGCAGGAGCTGCTGCTGGAGAGCTCGATGCGGGTGAGCAGGAAGCCGCTCATGAAGAGCCCGATGCCGGCGAAGAAGAGCAGGCAGACCCAGGCCAGGAAGAGCAGCACCGGCCACCGCTGCATCCTGGAGGGAAGGGGACAGGCGGGCTCAGACCCTGCGCCTCTGCCTGTGCCCCCCTCACCTCGACACAGCCCTCGCTCCCCGCACTCCCCCCAAACCCAGATCCGACCCGCAGCCCCTCAGCGTCCCTCACCCCACACCCTCTGCACCCCGAACCCTGACACCCGAGCCGCCCTTTGCCTCCTCACCCTCATCCCAGCTCTCTGCCCGCTCCCCAAGCCCCCCCACACCTCCCTCCCCAAACACCCCAGCTCCCCCACACCTCCCTCCCCGGACATCCCGGCCCCCCCACACCTCCCTCCCCGTATACCCCAGCCCCCCCTTCCCGGACACCCCGGACCTCCCTCTCCAGACACCACAGTCCCCCTACACCTCCCTCCCCGAACACCTCAGCCCCCACAGCTCCTTCCCCAAACACCCCTGTCCCCCCACACCTCCCTCCCCGGACACCCGGGACACTCCAGCCCCCCCACACCTCCCTCCCTGGACAACCCAGTCCCCGGACACCCCGAGCATCCCAGCCCCCACAGCTCCCTCCCCGGACACCTTAGCCCCCCCAAACCTCCCCGGACACCTCAGCCCCCCCACACCTCCCTGCCCGGACACCCCGGTCCCACCTGCGGCCGCCCCGACTCCTGCTGCAGCCCCGCCCCGCCCCACCGCCGGAAACGGCGCGGGAAAGGACAACCGGCAACAGCGCCCCCTGGCGGCCGGAGGTCCAAGTGCGCGCCCAACTCCAACTCCTCCCCCCCCAACCCCCAGGCGTAGCTTTGATTAATTCACTCATTAATTAACTTACGTGCCGGGGGCCCTTCCCTCCCCTGCGGGACGGGATACTAGGAGAGCGGTATAGGGAACCCTCCCGTTGTGCGCTGCAAGAAAGCAGCTACCGGGAGAGCGAGGGGAGCCCACATTTCTCCAGGGGGACGGACTATCCCATGGGAGGGATTTACCCCCCAGCAAAGGGATCTTTTCCCCCCCTGGGAAAGGGACATCCCTCCCACGAGTGGGTACTCCTCAGGAAGGATATACCCCAGGGATAGGGATATCTCCCTAGAAGAGGGATTTCCCCCTGAGAAAGAGGTCCTTCTGGGAAAGGGGTCCCTCCAAGCAGATGGATCCCCAAGGGAGGGGGGGTTCATCCCCAGGGAGAGGGATGTCCCAGCTCCTTTTGTGGATCACTGCACACCCCTGGCAGCTCTGGGCAGAAGCTCACCTCAGAGAGACAATCCCCCTCAGCAGCAGACGGCAGGTCCTGCTGCAGCAGCAGCACCCCTACCATTTATTACATGATTTAGACCCAAATACAAAACAAGGACCGAGGGAAGGAGAGCGTCTGAGGGAGGCAGGTGGCCGGGCAGGACCGCTGGCAGCCCCCAGAGGAGGCTGTGGGGTCCTCCCACCCTGGCCCCGCTAGCTGGAGCTGGCCTGCCCTGCCTTCAGCCCCTCCGTGGTGGGAGATTGGGGTTCTTCATGGGCTTGAGGCACCTCATCCTGGTTCTTCACAGCTTGTGGCTTGGTCAGCGCAGCGTAGATGCCCAGGGCCTGGAGGGAAGGGGAGAGCCATAGGGGTGGGGAGAACAGGGCCGGGCCCTGCGGGCAGCCACCCTCACTCACATCCCCTGGGGAGGTGACGGGGTCCCTCTGACCACACTGACCTGTGCAACCATGTTGGTGATGTCGCCGGTGTTGGCGGGCAGCAGGAGGGTGTTGGAGTCTTTGGCCAGCTTGGAGAAGGCATTCACATACTGCTCTGCCACTGAGAGAGAGGCAGCAGCGCTGCCGTGCTGGGGAGAGAGGGACTGGGCTCAGCAGCAGCACAGATCCACCAGGAGCAGCCCCTGCTCCAGCCTGACCCAGCACAACACACAGCAGAACCCCTCGCTCACCGGTGCCCAAGGTGCTGGGGAGTGTCTGAGACAAAGCCAGCTGCCACCCTGGCTGTGGTTTCATCATTAAAGGAGGTGTCAGCTTGGGGCTCACTCACCTGCTGTGCCAGAGCAGCTGCCAGGAGTTGAATTGCCTCTGCCTTGGCCCTGGCCTTCACCAGCATGGCACTGGCTTCTCCTGCAACCAACCGCAGCAGAACACACGTCAGAACCTTGGCAAACCACGTTCATCAAGGAGGGAATCAGGACACCCTCAGCCATGCAAAGCCTCCTCTTCCCCAGCAGCAGTGCCACGACACTCCCTCCTGCAGCCCCAGAGCTGCAGTCCAGCTCAAGGACCCCAGCAGGGAAGGATCAGCCTGGCTGAGGAGCTCAGCTCACAGACAGGGGTGCAGCCTCCCCCCAGGGTGCATCCCCCCTCAGTGCAGAGGGGTGCCACAGGCCCCCCATGTTCCTGCCCCAGGCACTACCAGCAGCTTTGTTGATTTGTTGGGCCTTCTCAGCTTCCGAGGCCAGGATCTGCGCCTGCTTTTGCCCCTCAGCCACGTTGATGGCCGACTCCCGTGTCCCCTCCGACTCCAGCACTGTCGCTCGCTTCCGTCGCTCTGCCTCCACCTGCCGACAGGGGTCAGAGATCAGCCTGAAAATCCCTCCTGTGGGGCCAGCAGGGTGAGCACACGTTCCATGTTCCTACAGCCCTCCTGGGGAAACCTGGCTTGGCAGAAGATGTGTCTGGTTCTGCTTATCAGCACTGTCCGCACCTAAGCACACAGACACCTCCCCTCCCTTGCCCTTCCTAGCCCAGAGATCTGGTACCAGCTCTTCACAAGGAGCGACCTCCAGCTCTGGGATTTGCTTCTTAAAGAGCCTTAAAGGGAGCTAGCAGAGCTCCTGTGCAAACGCAGGGGCCACCACTGCCAAAACAAGGACAGGAATTATCTACTCAGTAGCTCTACGTTTGCAGACAGAGTGCCAATGGGCTCCCCTCACCCCAGGTGGGCCCAGTGCTGCCAGTTCTAGACAGAGAACAACTGTGCTACACGGAAAGGGAGACTTCCCCCTCGTCCCAGCCTGCTCTCCCTGGGAAGCAGACCTGCATCTGCATGGATTCCTTCACACGTGGGGGCACGTGAATGTCCTTGATCTCGTAGCGCAAGCAGCGGATGCCCCAGCAGTCCGAGGCCTGGTTGATGGCATCCACAATGTTGGCATTGAGAGATTCCCGCTCCTGGGAGGGACAAGAGAAAGGGAAGAGAGCAAAGCAGAGGCACTCGGCATGAGAGGAGGGAAACAGACACCTCCCTGACAGGCCAAGGTCAGCCAAAAAACCCCCATCTCCAAAGGCAAGAGGCAGTGCCAAATGGTTCCTGTGGGGTCAGAGCCCCGACCCAAACCTGAGGCCTGAGCACCTGCCACAAACCCAGGTGCAAACACGGTGCAGGAGGACAAACAGCTCCTGTTCCTGCATGAGGATTACAGCCCACACCCCAAATCAGAACATCCAGGCTACTCACAGCTGGGCCTGGGCAAAGAGCTGCCAGATCAGCCAGCTCTGGGCAGATGCCACCCATCTCCCTTTCCAGGGAGGGTAAAAAACATCTCTTATTTTAAAAAAAAATAAAACAACTGAAACAAGACCCATCTTCAAGGGTTCACTGAGAGGCCCACTGAAACAAGCCCTCTAAGCAAAGGGTGTTTTGGTGCTGAGGGGATCATCCAAGCTCCCAGGGGCTTGGAGAGATTCTGGCAGCTCCATCATCCACCTCCTGGCTCACCCGGAAGACTCTGTCAAGGGAGAGTTTGCCAAGTTCAGATCTCATGGTTGTCTGGGCAAGCTGGGTCACTGCATACTCAGGATCTTCCACACCGTAGCTGGCCTGGTGAGCAGAAGGAAAAGACAGTGGTGATGACAGCATTGAGGGGAACCCTGACCTCATGGTTCAGGATGTGCAAACACAGAGGAAAGAAACCTGCCAGGGACATCCCTGAGAGAGGGTACCTTGTAGGGGTCTATAACCCGCAGGTAGAGCACACCATCAATCTGCAGGGTGACATTATCTGCCAGGAGAGAACAACACAGCCTGTTAACTGCAGCAGCAAAGAGCACACATGGCAACTCCCTCTCCCCCCCAGGGAAGCAGCAGAGCCAGGCAGGGTCTTCCCTTCCCATCCTAGTGTCGGCAGCAGGGCACGTGAGAGGGATGGGCTGAGAGGGATCTCCTCATCCGAGAGGTTTTGTTAAAAAGGCCTTGTAGAAAACACAGCATTCTGACATTTTAATACACAAGAAGCCTCAGGCCTGCAGATCAAAACGTTTCATAGCGTAGCCATTTCCATAAATAAAGATTTAAGGAGGAAACAAAACAGAACAAAAAGCTGAATGCTTTTTCAGTCACTGCTGAACGTTGAATTTTTGAATTGCAACAGAGCTGTCCATTCACCTGATCTGGAATGCTTTTTTTACAGAAACACAGAGACTTTTTTGTAGTTCAACACAGGAAAACACCTGAGAATGGACTGCTGCCTGGATGCATTCAACCCAGCAAGAAGAGGCAGCTGCAGCCCTGAAAGGGCAGCCAGGACCTCCTGGGCTTGTCCTGCTCCCACTGCCAGCAGCACAACCAAGCTTGGGTCCCTGGGGACAGAGCTGGGAGCAGGATCCTGGGACATCTGCACTCCTCCTGTGCTGTCCCTTGGCTCACCTGGGATGCAGGGGAAGGAAGCAGGCAGGACACAGACACTGTTCCTCACCTAGAGTGACAGCTGACTGCTCCGGGACATTGATGACAATTTCTTTGAGACTCTGCACGTAACGAATCCGATCCAGCAGAGGGATGAGGAAGTTCAAACCCTGGGGAAAGGGCAGGATTAAGATGGCTGAGCCCTTCAGTCTGAGGTTTTCCTCCCCCAGGCAGCTCAGTCAGAGCAGAGAGAGCTGCAGAAACTAAGACCAAGTGCCCCGTGCGCCGCAGGTGCTGCAGGCAGAGCAATCGAGCTTTACACACGGTGGAAACTTAAAGTTTTCTCTGTGCTCCAGCAAGGAAGAATTAGTTTACAGGCAGTCAAAAATCTGGAAGAACAAGCACACCATCCGCCGAATCCTCCTGCAGAGGACACGCCTTGCTACAGCTCTAGGGATCTGCTGAATCCAGGAGGGGGGAAAAGCAGGCTCCTTACAGGCTCAAGGATTCGGTGGAACTTGCCCATCCTCTCCACCACCCACGCCTCCTGCTGTGGCACAAAGAGCACCCCCACGTTCATGGGCAGCCCCGAGTTCCAGCGGCGTGGTGCTGGGGACAGCCAGGCCGAGCGCTTCAGCTGCTGGGAGAGCTGGAGGCAGGAAAAGGAAGAGGATGGAGAAGAGCTGCCTGCACCTCAGGGCACCGCCCCTGCGCTCCCCTCTGAGGCTGCAGCTCTGACACACCAGGGTGTGGGGATGCACCAGCAGCACCAGTGATGCCCTGAGCAAACCCACACTGTGCAGGGACAGGGCTTGTGCCCACAGCACCAGTGCCAGAGCTTCCCCTGCAGCTGTCGGGGGGAGCTTTCTCCCTGTCCTTCCTTCCCTCACAACACCACTGCGGGGAGAAATGACGCCTCCCTGGCACCTTAATGGACAGACAGACAGGAAGGTGTGGGTCGGGATCTCTCCCTCCCCACTCAGCCCCCACTTAGAACCCGGCCAGACCCCTTTCCAGCCCCCACCTCACTGCCAGGCCACCCGTTTCCATACCCTGTGCCTTCTCGCCTGAGGCTCCCTTCTGGCTCACCCCCCAGGACCTGCTCCCACCAGGGCTCCCTCACCCTCCTCCCCGCAGCCCCTTGCTCCTGCAGTTCTCCTCAGTGCCTCCCTAGCCCGGCTGTCCCCAGCCTCCGCTCTAACCCCCCACCCACTGCTGCTCCCCCCTTTCCCTCCCGCTTCCCTCTGTCCCTTCTCCCCTCACCGCTCTCCCTGCCCCCAAACACCCCTCACACCCCTTTCCCCCCCAAGCCTCTAACACCCCCACCCCTTCTCCAAGAGCCCCTACACCACCCCCGCTCCCCTCAGTCCATCCCAAGGCTCCCTCAGGGCTCAGCCCGGATCCCCCCGCCCCACCTGCAGCAGGCCGAACCCGGGCCCGGCCCGGCTCGCTGCCCGTGCCAGCATCGCTCCGCCGCCCGCCCCGCTCCGCACCGCCGCCCCGGATGGACTCCCGGGCTTCCGGGTTCGTCTCCCGGGATGGGTCCCTCCGGCCACTGCGGCCGTTGCCTTTAGTTCCGCCCTCGGCAGGGAACATCGCGCTCCGGTTTCAGTGTCCAAACGCGTGTTTTTTATTAAATTAGAAACAAACACGAAAAGTACAGGTACAGCCGCGCCCCACCTCCCCCGTCGCCTCCCATAAGGGCAAGCCGGGCTTGGGGAACCTCGGTGTCTGGGGCAGAGCTGGGACGCCGGAACAACATGGGAGGGGACCCCCCGCTGCCATGGAGACCGCAGGGCCTGGGGGAGAGCAGGGCACGGCCTGGGCGGGGGGCTTGGGGCAAACAGGGCCCAAAACCCCCGTTCCGGCGGTACCGGAGCCTCTCGGCCGCCTCACAGCGAAGCCTCGCCCCATCCCAGTGAGTCAGAGGCGGGTCCTGGGCTGTCCCCACACCCCGGCATTCGAAGGAGCCCTAAAGAGCCTTCGTCCCACCCCGCTGCAGCCTGGCCTGGCCTGGCCTGGCCTGTCCCTTCTTTCTCGTCCCTCTCAGCTGCGCTGTTACCCAGAGCCCAGGTCACTGGGGATGCAGGCAGGGTTCCAGCAAACTGGGTTTTTTCCCTCTCTGAGCCACGCTGGGTTCAGCCCGCAGCACCTGAGGCTGCCGCAGGGACAGGCATTGCTCCAGGTCACCCCCACACCCCCTCCTGAAAATCCACCCGGTCCTGTTCCGTGACATCTGCTGCTTCCCCTCCTCCCAGGGACTAAATTGGGGCTCTGCCCCCATCCTCCATTCCCATCCCACTGCCCCAGGTCCCCAGTCTGTGTCTGTGACTGCCACCACTCTTTGCTCCAGGAGCTGTGGTAACAGCCACTGCCAGACACAGACACCTTGGACTCTGTCTTGAGGCCTCCCCAGGCTGGTGCCCAGGACCTGCTGGCCTCTCTCAGGCTTTTAAACACATCCCTGACCCAGGAGCTGTCCCTGGGTCACCCTCTGTTCTGTATCCCAAGATGCTCGCATCCTCTGCCCTCTTCATTGTCCCCTCAGCCTTACCCCAAACCCCAGGAAGAACAGCACAGCACCTCCAATCCTCTGCACGTGCCTCCTCTGTGCTCCCAGCAACAATAAATACTAATAAATACAAAACACTCCACACTTTTCTGCTCCCGATCCCGGGATCAGCATGACCACCCGGAGCCCCCCACCCAAACTCTTCCCTCCCTTCCCCTGGCTCCCACCAAGTTTCCAACCTGGAAGCAGCACTGCCAGAAGCTCGGGCGTGTCCCTGGAGCACCAGGGCTGCTCTCCAGCTCCTGCCCCTCCTGCTGAATCCCCTTGGTGACCCCAGCTCTGCTGCGGGGCACCGGCACGGCATCCGTGCTGCTCAGAACAGGGAGGGAAAAATACTTCAAAGGCAGTGTTTGCTCACTGGCCCTTTTCTTATCCCCAAAGTGCTGGGCTGGAGGCTCCCACAGTGTCCCCGGGAGGTCAGGCCCAGGATGAGTAGCAGGGGTTCCTTGGCATCTCTGTGAAGGATTTCAGTTCGTAGGGGATCCCCCAGTCGACCTCGATGAACTTGCGGGAGAAGAGCAGCCGGATGTCCCCGTGAAGGTAAATCTTCCCAGACTTGGAGCTGTGAAACCTGAGAGGGGAAAAGAGCAGGCCAGAGGGACCTCAGGCTCCCAGGCACGAGTGGGGACGCTTTCAGTGGAAGGAAGAACGACCCCCGTGCCTATTCTGACCCCTGCTGAAGGTGGCCACACCCCGGTTGCCTTCAGAGGGAGAGCGGTCGCTGTCCTGAAGCAGAGCAGCAGCTCCAACCCACCCCATCCCAGGGCAGGGGGGGTCAGGCTGCCTGCCATCCCACAGGGACACATGGGAGAGGAGCCTGGGGATGACCCCGGGGCAGGTGCCCACCCTGGGGCGGGTGCCCACCCCTCCTGGCATGCCCTACCTCAGGTGCATCAGGTAGCAGAGGACCTTTCGGGGTGGGCTGGTCCCCAGCAGGTTGCTGGGGGCCATGGTGGCCCCTTCTTCTCCCCCCACGGGCACCAGGAAGATGCGATGGCGTAGGAAGGTCATGTGGTTGGCTGGCATGTCCTGGAAGTCGTAGGTCACCAAGAACATCTTCACCACAGTCTTGTTGGGGTTAAATAAGGTCTAGGGACAGACAGGTAAGGGGGTCAGACTGGGAATGGGAGAGGAATGGATCCATGGGGCACGGCTGGGTTATCTGGGGGTGGCATCAGCAGGCCCAAGGGTCCAAAAAGCCACACACCAACCGCACAGGGCTTATCCTGAAGCCCACAGGCTGGTCCTTTCCATCTATTTCCACCCCCGTGCTCCCACCACATCCCATCCCATCCCATCCCATCCCATCCCATCCCATCCCATCCCATCCCATCCCATCCCATCCCCACCCTCCTCCTGAGAGACCTTGTCCCTTCCCAAGATCTTCTGTCCCTCCATCTCCCACCACCCTTCCAGACAGCACCCTGGGGACACTGTGCTCCCCTCCACTGTGCTGATTTGGTGGCTGCTGCACAGGCCTTGTACCTGCTGCCCAGATAACAATAGACACAGACAAGAGAACTGACAAGATAACACAGCATGTCCAACCTGGAGGGCACCTGGACCCCACTGGGTCCCCTCCCTGAGGCACTGAGGGGGACCAAGGGATGGAGGACTCACCACTTGGATGGTTCCAGCTTTGGGGACACTGTAACCCTTCTTTCCCAAGGCCTCCAAATCAATCACTCCCTGGAGCAAAAGAAACAGCCCGTGAGAGGGAGGGAGGAAGCCCACAGAGAGCCCATCTGGGATCCAGCACAGGGCCAGGAGGTTTCCTCATCCCACTCAATCCCTCTCCAGAATGAGGAGCAACACAAAAGGTGATGGCAAAGCAACAGCCATGAGACAGGTAGGCAGCAGCCTGACTGTTTATGTGCCTGCACGGGTTCCCTCTTTGGGTTTTTTCCTGAGTTAAAAAATCCTCTAGGCACTGCTGGAGGTCTTCTCAGGCAGGTGGCAGCTCAAGCTGTGCTTCTCCAGAGTGGGGCAGCCCCCAGGATGGGCAGCACTTGGGTTGCAGCCCCTACACACCTCCCCCAGAGCCCCAGCCCTCCCTGCCTGCTTACCAGGAAAGGAGAGGGCGCGTTGTGTTCCGAGATGTCAAAGTAGGTGACGTCCACAGGCAGGGTGACATGCTGGGGACAGTAGGAGCCACTGGCACCAATCTCTGCTGTGAACCCCTCGATCCTCCCCGATGGTGCAAAACGCCCTTTGAGGATGGACTCCTGAGAGAGGAGGGACACATTAGGGACCTTCAAACACGAGTCCTGCTCCTTGCCACAAAGCTGCAGGTGAGATCACCCCAGCTGCCACCACAACCAGGTGTCTGCCTGCTCTCACATGTCACCAAGCTTGCTGGAGATGATCCACAGGAGCCCTAGCAGCTCACTGTGAGATAGACCCCTCCTGAATGGGTGGGTTAAAACCAGCCACTGAACACAGAGAAGCAGGGAGAGCACCTCAGCTCAGCCCCTCAGCAGCAACCTCAGCAGGGTCCAGGGCCCTGGCATTTCATTAAGCTGGCTGTATGGTGGCTGTGTGACACAGCCACTGCACGCCAGGCCCTTGAGGACAATCAGCCCAAACCCACACCAGAGATTCTGTCAAGTTCATCCTCTCAACATCTGCTGCCAGCCCATCCTGGAGCCACCAGAACACAATTCTCTCCCTGGCAGGTGGGTGCTGTTACCTCAAAGTTGCCCAGCAGAGCATGGCTGACAGTAGTGGTGTTCCAGGGCACTGCAGAGGACCTGGTGCCTCTTCTGAGGCTGCTTCGGAGATGTCTCCTTTGAGAGAGGAGAGAAGTTTGGTGTCAGGCTGGAGAGCAGGCAGCCACGGGCTGCCTTCTGCAGCTTCCCCTCTCCCATTCTTGGGTGGAAGTTGAAGATATTTTCCTACTCACCAGGGGAAGAAACAACCTCCCTCCTCCCCACAGCCTGGTGTCTTGTGGAGGGGAGTCCCCTGGGACAGGGAAAGGACTCAATCCCACCCTCCCTTGGGGCTGTGGGGTGCTGGGAACCCCGAGCCCCCCCCACACCCATCCCATGGGGCTGCTGAGAGACTCACGATTTGAGGCGCAGCCCACTCTTCAGCCTCCTCCCAGCAGCAGTGCGATCTGCAGAGCTCTGGAGGGGACACAGAACAAGAGAACGGAGTCAGGGCGGCAACCAGGGACTGATGGGGAGGTGCTATAGCTCCTGCCTCCGCCCCACAAGGACCTCATCAGAACAGAGAAAGGCTCCCATCCATGAGGAGCTGTCAGCAGCCTCTGCAGTGGGGCCAGATGCTGTGTCTGATGGAGATGTGGGGCTGCCCAGACTCAATAGTGGCCTTTCTGGGGATGAGGGTGTTGGTACCCAAGCTGAGGGTGCAGCTCCCACCTTGCAGAGCAGGTCTCAGTGACCCCAGACACAGCCATGAACCAACACCCCCTTGCACCTCCCAGGGAAGGATGAAAGCTACAATTAAGTTCCCCGACCAGCCCAGGAAAAGTGATCCCTGGTGATTCATGCAAAATCCTTAGTTGTGCTTCTGAGCAGAGGGTCCTGCTGCCCATCCCTGCCCACAGCCAGGCTCCCACAGCTGTAGGCTGGAGGGTTAAAGCCAGGGCCACACTGCAGCCTCCTTTTAAAGATATCCCCTTTTCAGGGGCTTTCCCTTCTGGAAGCCACACAAAAGGCAGCACAACACAAAGGGATGATGGAGCTGGCTGGCATGACCAGGCAGGAAAACCCAGGGAAGCTGCTGGAGGGCTTCACTCTGTAAGGGCATGGCTGGGGGCAGCCAGGCTGGGGGACAGTCACCCAAAGGGCACATGGGCAGGGACAGACCTGTGCCCCACGTATGCTCTGTCCCACTCCACGCAGCAAGAATCCAGGGCAGCTCTGCTGTCAATCCCTGCACCAGGGGATGCCCCAGGGAAAGAGAGAAGAGTGCCAGCTCCAATATGAGCCTGCAGCAGCCTCCATTGGGAGGATATGATGGAGGCAGGGAGCTGGCCAGGAGGGAATGGTGAGCAGGAAGGAATTGCAGGCAGCTTCTGAGCTTCCAGGGTGGTTGCAAACCTCTGGGGCCTCCCTCATTTCTGAGTTCCTGGCACCCCGGGGACAGCCCACAGTCACCCCTAGACTGCAGAAAAGCCAGTGGCATCCCTGTACACAGCACTGATTCTCCCAGTCCCTGGTCAGACCCTGCCACCAAACCCTTCCCCTGATGGATACTGCAGCCAGGGACACAAGCACCCCACCCAGGCAGAAGACAGCCACACTTCCCAAGACTGCTGCTAAGTCTGGCTTAACGTGAATTTATCAGACACTGACTGTGGCCAAAGCCACATGCCCAACCCTTGCTGTCACTAGGAGGTTGGGTCCTGTCAAAGAAAGGCCCCCCAGGCTAAAGAGCTGATTGCAAGCAAAGGATCAAGTGTCTACAAGGTGTCAGGGGTTGGTGACAGACCTAGAGACTGTGTGTCCCAAGGCTGGCTGGCAGCCACTGCCCTGCTTCCACCAGTGCTGTGGCACCAGGACAGGACAGGGTGCTGTGCCAGCATGAACCACATCATCTACAAGAACATCCCTGATCCCTGGGTGTCCCTGAAACTTCCCTGCCACAGGAGATGCTCACCTTGGCCGTGGGAAGCAGGTGATTCCAGAACGGAGCCCCTTTGGCATCAGTGCTGCGGCAGGAGGTGGGCACGGGGTGGCATGGCAGGACCTTCTTCTTCCTTGCTGGTGGGGACAGGCTCTCATCCTCAGAGCAGGAGTCAGTGACAGCCTCACCAGCAGGCAGCAGCTTCCTTTTGGCTGTGCAGCTGCTGCTGCTGCTGCTGAGCTGGCAGGGTGTTTTCTCTGGGGAGCTCAGGTTGCTGGGCTCAGGGCTGAGCACTGTCTGAGAAGCTGGGGGCTCCTTGCACCCGTTGGCCACTACTGGCCATTCCTCTTCTCCACTAGACCTGCTGCTGTGAGCTGGGCTGCTTCCTGGCTTTTCTGTCTTTCCACTAGATTCCCACCAGGCTGTTTGTGCAATATTGTGCAAATCAAAGTGAAGCAAGTTGTGGCCACTTGCTCGCTCCCCATTTTCTCCATAGTCTGTAGACTGATCCCCCGATGAGACATGGCAACCGTCTCTCGTGTGCAAAGTACTGCAAGCAATGTGCTGGGGCCAGGAGGAGGAGGAGACATCCTGTGACTTCTTCTCCCTGTTGGCCTTGGGGCTGTGGCTCAGGCTGCTCTCACACCGATGCTCCACCACCCGCAGCCCGCTGTGGGAGAAGTGCTGAGCAGAGCCACACAGGGAGAGCTCCTCCACCAGCAGACCATCCTCAAAGGTATCATCATCATCCAGGGAAGCCTGCCCAGGGCCCCCATCACGCTTGCCATCCACCCCACCACCACTCCAGTGAGTTCGTTTGGGATCTCTGCCCCCCTCAGGAGTTCTCTGCTCAGGGTAACCCCTTTTGACTGCCAGCCGGCTGCCCGCTCGTGGCTCCGTGCTCTCTGAGGAGCTGGAGAGATGGGAGAAGATGGAGACCTGGTAAACCTTCTGGCGTTTGATCTCTGTCTCGTTGTAGCCCATGAGGATGCCACGGTGGGTGCACCGCTGAGAGGAAGTCTCCAAGGATGCCTCTCCACTGGGCCGGGACCGGTTAGGGTCCGTGCCATGCTCCGGGGGCCGGGACGTCTCTGCGTGGATGTGCCTCATGGAGCCTCACTTAATTGGACTCCGAACGGAGCCGGAGTCAGAACAGCCCATGCAGCAGCAGGAGGGGGGACAGTAAAGTGCCACGGATCGAGGTGTGAGGGCAGGGTGTGGGAGATGGAACTCCTCGCTCAGGACATGCGGGTGAGCCCTCCGCTACAGGATGTGCTGTAGTGCAGCATCTGCAGAGAGAGAGAGCAGGAGGATGGAGATCAGACCAGGATCCCACCATCCTCATCTGGACTTTTGGTTGTGAGGGACCTGCTGGGACACAGGCAACTCCCTGGGCATCCCCACTTGGACCTCCCCCTCCAGACACCGAAAGAGCAACCTTGCTGGCGTGATGCTCTGAGGAACCCTGATTTGGGTTGGAAGGGACCTTAAAGATTCCAATCACCCTGTCCAGGACAGAGATACCTGCTGCTAGAACATGCTGCTCAAAGCAGGATCACCATTTCCTTACTGTCCTGGGCATGGAAAGGAGTCTCCAGTCAGGCTTGAGGTCACTGGAAACAAGTCTGGACCAGTGAGAAGGGGGACTGTCCTCTGCCAGGGACTTGATGTGCTTGTGCACAGGAGCTGGGCAGGTCAGATCAGTCCCCGGGGCTCAGGCCTGTCATCATCCTTTTGGACAACACCCATAAGATCTCCTAGGGCTCACCAAGACCTGCACCCTCCACGGCACTGAATGAGGCAGGGCAGGTGCCCTGCAGTGCCAGCCCCACACCAGGGACATAAATCCTTCTGGGCAGCCTGGGGAAACCTGATCTTAAGACACAGCTTTGCCAGTTTAGACCAGAGACCTCCACCACCTCAATGAGGATCTGGGTGGTATCATGGGCTGCAGAGCCCACCCTGGGCACCTGCACCATCCATCCACCCCCACCAGCCCCAGGAGCCTGACCTCCTCCCTGCTGCATAGCTCCTCACTTTTGAATTTCAGCTCAGTTTGAGAGCTGTGATAATCCTGGCCACGAGTTTTTCTGTCATGATAAATACTGAAATGGCTGCAAGAACTGAGGAGAGGCAGGAACAGTCCAGAGGTTTACAAACTGCCTGTGCCTGGCAGCTCTGTCCCCACAGGTCTGCCTGTTCCTGTGGAGCAAAGACTTAGGGACAGGTGAGCAATCAGGAAACTGGATCTTCAGCTGGGTCAAGGCCACCTGCATGTGGTACTGTGATCCCTGATGCAATGGGGATGTGGAAGTGGCAGGCTAGGGCGGCTGAGCCCAGGAATTTTGTTTAAAAGGAGCAAAAAGAGCTATAATCGTGCACCAGGTCATCGCCCCAGCTCACCTCTCTGCAGCAGAATCCCACTTTGCTCCAGACTGACCTCCTTGTCCCACAGTGGGTAGTTGTTGGCACAGCCAGCTGAAGATACCTGCCAGCAAGGCACCCCCCAGAAGCGGCGTGGCTGCCGTGGAATGGCTCCCACCATCACGGTGCACCTCCAAACCTCTGCGGGGTCCTCTCCAGCTCTTCAGTCTCTGCAGTGTCTCTGGGAGGAAGGGAAGCAGGAGACGCAGGGATGGAGTGATCCAGATGCTTCCTGGGAGAGGGGCAGGAGAGTACTGTGGAGGGACACCTTGATAATTTGAGACCTGAGAGCTAGTGAAAAAGCAGGGTTCCACGCTGCCAGGTCAGCTACAGACAGCAACGAGGCCAGGACTGCTGCCAGAAAAATAAAGATGAGGCAAGGCTCATCGCCACAAAAGATAGTCAGGAATTTGGAGTACACCTGGTCTGAACAAAGGGATTATGTATTCTATCAACTTTTGGCTTTAGCCAGGATGGTTGTTGTGGGAAAGTGTTGTAGCCAATTCCTGTAGTTAGCAAAACCATGATCTTTGTTTATTATATCTTGCTTATCATGATGCCCTGTTTACTCTGCACTATAAAAGAACGTTGCTGATTAATAAATAAAATCACACATATTACCATTGAGCATATGTCTCACCTGACCCCAAAATTTTTTCTCCTCTGATTCTTTTCCTCCCTGCATTCACAAGAGGGTACTGCCTGCCTACAGGGTCACACAGCCTGAGAAGGCAGCACAGAGGCTCAGCCTCTCCCAACCTCCTGTCCTGGTTTCACTGGGACAGGATTCCAGAACTGATTTTCTGTTCAGGGAAGCTGCAGTTTTTGAGAAGACTGCAGCACCCAGCTCTGTGAGAAGAAACTTGATGAGGCTCTGTTTCAAGTTATGGCCTCCCATGGTATGTAGATTTAGATAGTGAGCAAGGTCAGATACCTGAGCTAACCAGGTGCTGGGGCTAGGAGGAGCAAAACCTGGGGCAACTGACCCAAACTGCCCAACAGAAACATTGCATACTATAAGGTCACTCTCACTATAAACTGGAAGGCTTGCTGGGGATGGAGCTCTACCTCAACAGCCACTATCCCTAGAGGCTGTTCTGTCATTCTGACCCCCGAGGCCTCCTCTCCTCTCTTCTCCTTTTTGCTGTGACCATCACTCCCTTGCTGGAGCTGTGGTGCCAGCATTTGCCAATCACTGCTGGAAGCACACAGCTCAAGACCACTACATGTGCTGAGTATAACTTTGTATGTCAAATTAGTAGTGGGCTTGGTAGTAGTTCTTCATTATTTATTAAATTTGGTTTGATTTCAACCCACAAGCCTCCTTTCTTCTTCCCTGATTTGCCCTCTCTGGTGAGAAGGGGTTAGTGGGTGATAGAACAACTGCCTAAAAGTAAACACCTCCCAAACCCAAAGGCCACATACACCTTGTCCATGTCAGGCCATCACCTTGATTTACATTTAAACCACAAACTCTACAAGCTAAGCTGTGAACTCTCATACCTGGTTCGTGCCTTTCACACGCCTCTCGCACGCCCTCCTGTAGGAAACCCTGTGCATTTGAAGAGATTCTCCTTTATTTCTGGTGACCATTTCATGTCTTGCTTCTCAAGACAGTGCAGATCATCACCAAACTCAGGATTTCTGGATGGCTGCTCGTCTCATGTCTACCTCCTACCACTTTAACCCACAGCACAGGACATTGTGGCCCTACAGAAAAGGACAAGGGCTTGCAATTGTCTCTTCCAATAAGAGATGCCTGGCAGGGAAGGCAGAAACCAGGAGCCTGACAGCCTGGAGCCATGATGGCCCCCCACCAGCTTCCTCCATGCAAAGACAGCAGACCTTTCATCTGCACAGCACCTACCTGCTTAGATGTGCTCTTGATGCACAGCAGAGATTTGCAGATGCAACACAGCTCCCCTGTGGTCACAATCCACTGGCACCACAGCTTGGCTGCCTGGGAGAGAGGGAAAAGAAAAGAGTCAGCTTGAGCAGAAGCTCCTGCTGCACCTCCCAGGTGGGCAGGAGCCCTCAGCCACCTCCACGCTCAGTCCCTCTGTGGCAGGGCAGCCCATGAGCTTTGCTGTCTCAGGAACCTCCAGGTGAAGGAAGAAACACAGCCCATGACTGGGGGCTATGCCCTCTCAGCCTCCCTCTCCAGCCCTTGACCAGGGGCTCTCTGCAGTGGCTGTCCAGAGGGAACTCACCCTCCATTCCACAGGGATTCCCAACCCAGCAGCAAGCACTGCTCTGGAGGCTAGGAACAGCAGGACCAGGAAGATGTACCAGATCCCTGAAGGAACACTCAGAGGCATCAAACACCCAAGCACAGCCCTTTTCTGGCACCCTGGTCTGGCAAGTTCTATGTCCCATCACCTCGTAGGTAGGAAGCCAGATTCAGCAGGTCACTCACTGTGCTCACTGGCTGACCTGGCCTGCACCAGGAAATGGGCTGCTCTTTCATTACAGATTTGTAATTAACAGGCAGCTATGACCAGTCCCTGAGAGTCAGCCAACCCAAAAACCACCACCAGCAGTGCTGGGGAAGGGCACCACCAGCAACCACCCAGAACACAGATACAACACGCCAGCTCCCAGGGAGCACACACAGCAGGGTAAATCAACACCACAACATAACAAACCTCAGGTCCAAAACCTCAACAAAAGCTCTTTGTAAAGACCAGCTCCTCTTGGCAGCCCCTGTGGGGCCTGCACCAAGGCAGGTAGAGAAGGATGAGAATGCCTGCAGCTGTGGGCAGACACTGAGTGCTCTGCCTGCCTGGAATGTTGCTGCTTCCTTCCTTCATCCCGGGAGATCTGCACCACACCTTGCGTGGCACAGTCAGCCACCAAGAGAAACACATATCCCTCTTGCATGTGTCCACACCAGGACAAATACAATTTCACCTGCATCCTTTCTTTCTCCTTCTCATGTTCCTATGCTGTCACAGCCCTTTGGTCCCCAGCAGCACCTTCCTTTCAGGACACTTGGTCATGCTGACACCACAAATCCATCCCAATCAAGACCTCAGCACCCGTCACCAGTGATGCCAGCACTAGACAGCAGTGCAAACCACTAGCACCAGGGCATTTTGCCAACACAATAACTGTCCCCTCAAACATTGTTCAGGAAACGCCAGGATTCCTTAGCCCACCCCAAAAGTGTCTCCAAGCACACCCTAGGGCCTCCTTGCACATCTCTCTGGAGGATTGCCCATCAGACTGGGATGGGGAGCAGGTGGAGCACAGCACTGCTCCTCAGTGGGGAAGATGCAAGGCACTGTGTCCAGGGAAGGTTCCCATTCACTTCCACTCACTTTGGGGTTTCTCTTGGCTGTGTTTAGCTCTGTCTCCCAGGCCAGCTCATCCTTGTTGAGAGCCCAGCCAGGTCACAGCAGGGCTCAGGCTCTTACTGCACCCAGTGGGACCACATCATCCCCCTACAGAGCAAGAGAACAACAGGGGGACCAGAGATGAGGAGACAGCACCTGCTCATATCTTAACTTCTCCCCCTGAGTCGAGCATCTCCAGAACCCTGCTTCTAATCACCTGCCTGGGAGAGAGCCAGGTAGAAGTCCTCAACATCTCAGCTGAGCAGCACAGGTACCATTCCCTGGATGCAGCACATGGGGCTCCATGTGTCTGAGTCAAGGGTTTGTCCCCTCTTAAACCTAAGTGATATTGATTTTACCAGTTTTACTCTGTGCTGGTGCTCTGACTCTTCAGATAAAACTTAAAGGACCCTTGCATGTTGGTGCAAGCCCAGCCAGAGTTCCTCCAGCTTTCTACCTGGCTCGTGCCAAGCTCCCAGATACCCACAGGAGGGACCCTGTCTTTTCACACCCTGTCACCTGAGTCCACAGTGCCAGAAACAGCTTTTCTCTTTTCCTCCAGCCCAGCACAGCCTGGGGGACCACACCTCAGCAGCCACAAGACATAACTGGTGCCAAAGGACCTAAGAGAGCCTGTCCCAGGCACTGGAGCAGAGCCACTGCATTGCCCAGCGACAATGAGTCACCAGACCCCAATGCAGGATGACACAGCCAGGCTTGGGGTGGGATATCAGGGACCTGCCTTACCTGCTGGTTTCAGTCCTATAAGCACATCCAGGAGGAACCCAGGATTAACAGACCATGGTCTCAGTCTGGTGGTAACAGAGCAGGATGGCAGGTGAGGAAGGGTACCTGTCTGGGTGATGCAGCAGCTGTACCACACGCTGGGCTGCAGCCTGCAAAAGGATCTGTTGCTGTTTTAACTGTACTGCACTGCTTGGAAAGGTGAGGATGGGTGCAGGGGCAGCTCTGCCAGCCAGGGGGGCATCTGTGGGGGGAAGGACTGGCAGAGCCCTTGGAAAGAGGAGCCTGGTGGGGATGGCAGCACAGCACTGGTAGAAGGAACAGAGCAGGAGCTGTACCTGAAGGAGACACTCGCACCCTGTGGGGATTCATGTGGCTTCCCAGAGCAGCACTGACAAGTCAAAGGGACACAGGGTCAGTGAACAACTTTGGGCTTTGGTCTGGGCATTGCTGCCTGGAGCAAAGCACCACGCCTGGGGGCTGGCAGGGTGAAGACGGGTCCTTGCACTATTTGGACCACAGAAAAAATCCAAACCAACCTGAAAAGGGCTTTTTCTGCCTTCCTCCCTCCTACTACCTCTCCTGGGAAGTGCAACACAGACCTTCGCAGCCTCACTGGAGGTGAAGCAGGAACCACACAGGCAGGGGCTGTGATTACACAAGGGAAAATAATTATCCTTGGTACAAGCAAAGCACAAGACAAGAGAAGAGGCAATAGAAACTGCAGGAAACAGACTGCCTGGAGGATAAGTTGTAGCTCTATCAGTCCTATCTGAACCCAAGGAGAAGGAAGGAAAGCTAACAAATGCAAGTGCAAGCCCAGAAGGCACAGACTGAGCGGAGCTCGAGAAGTGCCAGCAGGCAGAAAGTTTCCATCACAACCCTGAGGGATGGCAACACTAGCAGCAGTGCTGCCACCAGAGAAGGGTTTTTCCACAGTCTGACAGATTGGGCAATATCACTACCAGGAGGAGAGAGACAGACACAAGTCTAGGGATCACCTCCAGCACCATTCACAGGAGAGGAGGCAGTCCTGCAGGGAAGCTGGTTAGAGAAGAGCTAGGGAAGCAAACTGCCTGAATGGAAAGACAATCAGCATGGACACGGCTCTGGCACTTCCCTCAGATTCAGGATAGGGAGGAAGAAGCTCACATTTGGTGGAAAGAGGGGAGAAGGAAGGAGGGAGGGGGCATCCTTGCACCACTGCAAAAGCAAGCGCTGCTCTTGGTGGTCCTCAGCAAGCGCCCTGCAGTACCAGATTTATGCAACTGCAGAACCTTGCTCAGTACTGGCCCCTGTGCTGGAGGAAGCCTGAGCTCAGAGGGGAAGGATGGGGTGAAGGACAGTGCCCATATTAGGAGGGTGACCTCCTCAAAACCACCAGAGACAGACCCAACACCTCCCTCTGCCCCGCAGCACCCACGTTTGTGAGGAGCTGCTGCTGCTCCTCCTCCCATCTGTGGGAGGGGACACTGATGGGGTGCAGAAGCCCCTGGGGACAGAGCAGCCCTCTCTGCAGGATGCCTTGCTGGGCCTCCAGGCTGCAGCATTCTCCTAAGGAGCTGAGGTGTGCCCAGCGGTGTGCAGTGCCTCCCCAGCCCCACGCACAGGTGCTGCAGGGACAGAGCCCTTCTGCTCAGCCAACCCAGGATAACACAATGAACCCACTCCCAGGAGATCAGAGAGCCAGAGCAGAGCTCCCAGCCCGGAGGCTTACCCCTGCTCCCTCTAATGCCCCATGTCTTGGCATGGATGGCTTCCACACACCTTGCCCAGGTGCCTCCTGTGCAGGGAGCAAGGCTGACAATAGCCAAGGCTGGGAAGAGGGCTCGCAGGGTCTGCAGGCAGATCCCACTATGCAACAGCCACCTGTGTACAGCTCTCCCCCCACGTCCAATGCCACCCCGCCCCGTCAGCCTCCCCTCCATGCACGGCTTCCCCTCTTCCCCCAGGAAAAGCGCAGTCAAAGAATGAAAAGCAGCTTAAAATCCAGCAGGACGCTCGGGCAGCAGCAGATTCCCCTGCCCACCCAAGCACCAGCGGGATCAAACCTCTGAGATCCAGCCCACGGCCGCCCAGCTCCAGCATTCGACCGGGAGACCAGGAAACCTGCAGCAGGCAGGACAGGGAAATCCCATGCAGCAACCTCTCACGGGGAGGACAGCCCAGGTTGAGGACAGACCTTTGTCTCTGCCTGCCTGTCTCGCTCGCTGGCTGCCGGAGGAGGAAGAGGGGGGCGGTGGGGGACAGCGAGCAAAGATAACACCCCTAGGAGGGTTGTCACAGCCACGTTAATCACTTGGAATTCCAGCCAGCGCAGACCCGGGCGCTGCAAATATGGGCAGCAAATGGAGATGCTCAAAGCTCTGAAATAATTGGATCCTTTCACAAGAGCCGAGCCCAGAATCCAGCACAGGAATTCAGTCCCCGCTGGAAGTCTAGAGATCAAATGCGGGGAGAGGCAGGCGCAGCACAAGCAATCCTGGGCTCCGCAGCCCCCGGCACGGCTCTCAGCTCAGGTGCCTCCCCAGCAGGAGCGAGGGAGAGGGAGGACCGCAGCGGAGAGCCCGAGCCCCCCGCCGAGCCCAGCTGAGGACCGGCCCCTTCCCATCCAACTTACTCCACTTGTGGCAAGGTGCAGAAACGCTGCCAAGGCGAGAGAGGGTTTCATGGAGGAAACCAGTGGCCTCGAAGCCTTGCTCGACCGGAGGGACGAGCTTACGGCGAGGAGACCCCGCAGAGCTGCCGGCTGGTCTCCTGAACCCAGAGATGGAGATGCCCGGCCCGGCAGGATCCCCAGCCCGCATCACGTTCCCGGAGAGACGCACACAAGGCACATGTAGGCTCCTGCTCGGCGCCTCAACGGCAATGAAAAGGCACAGAGGCTTCTGCCAGAAAACAAAGAGGCAGCGGCAGAGCTGGGGGTGGGGAAAACTCTCCGCTGCCCAAGAGAATCCCTGCAGAGGCAGCAAGGATGGATGCTCCTGGGCTCCACCGCGGCTACTCACCCCCGCCAGCCCGAGGTGGCACCCACTCGCCCGGCACAGGTTGTCCGGAGGGTGGGCCAGCCCCCGGTCCTCTCCCGGAATCAGAGCGGGGTGAGAAGTGCTGGAAGATCGCAAGCCAGGCCCTGGACAACAGCTGGCTGTACGGGGAAAATTCCTCTGGTCCAGCTCTGCTTCATAAAACGCTGCGTCTTTTCACCTCGGGGTAGCTGCTGCGTGCCACCGCTCCCGGGGGACGGCACAGCCGGCACCGAGCTGGCAAACCCTGGCACCGGGGCGGTCTGCCGAGCCCGGCAGTGCTGACCTTGCACCGGCACAGCAGCCTCGGCTGTCACCCAAGGGCAACAGAGGGCACCCGCAGCAAAAGCAAGCCCCTGACCACCCAGGGACACACCATACAGCTCCCTTTCCCCGTCCTCAAGTCCCTCTCCAGGGGTGGTGGCCAGAGGGACAGGACCTCGGGCACTGGCTGAGGTCCATACCAGCACACGAAGTCCTCCACTCCAGACCTTGGTGCCAAACTGCAACTCATAAAAAAATTTTCCACCGTTGGTGATTACCCAGTCATGTGCCCGTGTGGCTGGTCACAGGATGGCCAAGAGAATGCAAATGCCTCCTGGCAGAAGTGCAGGGATCACCTCTCCACCAGGCTGCCATGTTTCACATTCAGTGAGGACATCTGTCCAAGGGAGGTGTGCCCCAGGTCTGAGCAGGACCAGACACTCACCATACAAAGCGATGCACAAGCCTTAGCCTTAACAGACCTTTATATCTTGTGTCCCAAGAGGAGGAATGATGCCCTGGGGTTGGCACCTGCATCAGAAGCCCTGCAAAGCCTATCCTGAACCGTTTAACTCAACACCAATGGAAAGGCAATCACCTATCAGCAACTCTCATACCACCACCTTCATCCTGGGCCATGCACCATGGGAAGTGCAACCAAACTGTTCAGCATTCCCATCTCAGCTTGCTCTCCATCACTATGAGCCAAGCACACAAAGACGAGTCTCTTACAGAGAGCCCTGGTGGCAGGGTGATGCTTTGTGAGGGGCAGAAGACAGCACAGCAGTCAGGGGACGATGGGACTGTTTCTGCTCCCACCTCTAATCCACCTTCTCTTCTGCTCCTGGGTCACCACCACATAGAGCCACAGCCCAATCCTTCCTCCTTACCAAGCCAGGTCCATCTATGCCCCAGTGCCCTGTAGCTACCCATGCTGCCTGTTCCCAGACACAACACACCTCACCTTCCCACAACCTTCACAGAGCAGCTGGGCTCTGCATTCCCACAAAAGTGCTCCTCTTCGCTCCCACACCAACCCTGTCCTCCACCACCATCAGACCCCATCCTGTTTACAAGCACATCCCCAATGTCCCAAGCTCTTCACCTGTGCTCTTTGGCTTCCTTATTGCTTCAGTTCAACTTATCCCAGTCTCCCCTGGCCCTCACTGCCACGCCCAAACAGCCCAAGCCTCTTTGCACCCACTCCACCAGTGAGTCCTCAGCACCCATTTGGGAGAGCCACAGCAATGTCACTTTCCCCTACCTCTTGAACAGTCACTAGGACATCAGAGAGCAGGAGAAAAGGTCCCAGGGATGCTGTTTTACCAGGCCAGCTCCGGATAGAGGCATCAAAGCTACATATGGGAAGAGGAAGCAGGCAAAATGCCTGTGGTGAGGAAGGCAGCAGGGATTATGCACACAGCATTTACCCTGTGGGAACTGCCCATCCCCACCACAACCCCTCTTGCAATACACTTCCTTTTACTGTAAGAACCCTCCAAGGGAGGTGCTTGGACACAGGCACTCAGGCCTCCAGCTCAGCATTAGCAAGCTGCAGCCTGCAGATAAGGCTGCAGCAGCTGTGGGGACATTCAGCATCTCTTACACTCCCTGTGCTAGACATCTATGTGGCACAGGAGGAGGAGATACCACACACACAGATACACACACACACACATGGACATGCACACCCACCCAACTCACCCTTTTCCAGCAGCGATTTAGAAAGTCTCAAGTTTCAAGCACAGGCCAGAGTGGTGGCACGGGCTGGGCAGGGATTCAGCCCACAAGGGTGAGGCTTTGTCCATCTTTGATTGTAAGGAGCTGGAGACAGTAAGGGCTACTGCAGGGAAAGAGGATTTCCACCGTGAACTCAAGTGTCCTGAAGGTAAAAGAGAAACACTCTGCTGGCATCAGGAAAAGGGTGTCACAGTTGTCACTGAAACACACTGTTGCCTGTAACAAAGGCACACATGTGAGTGCACAAACCCCTTTGAAGGGAAACAAGGGGATAGGAAATCCTGGCATGTCTGACCACAGACATATCCACATGCAGGGCAGTGGGAGACAGTCTTGCTCCAAAATTCCACCTGTGAAACTGGCAGACTTTTGGGCACAGGCACCCTGAACCCCCCACAGGGGCCCATCAACAGCAGAGCCCTCTGCCCAGTGCACCCATCCAATGCATCCATCACCCCCTCCATGGGGCCTGGGCTCCTGCAGGGCTGCCAGGGTTCTGAGCAATGCAGATGGCCCTGGATGGAAGGGGGAATCCACCTGGCATCTGCATGGAGATAGAGCAAGCTGAGGCTCAGTTGGTGCTTCACATCAGGCAGAAGCTGGAGAGGAGACCTGGCCACCCTTCCCATCTCAGAAGTGACAGTGTACAAAGACAGGATCGAGACACAGCTACACCCTCAGGTGACCAAAACCTGCACAGCACACGAGCTCCCCCTCCAAAATATTTGAGGGCCTCCATACAAACTCTGCTTGGCTGCAGTGATTCAGCCTGTGCTTTGCCATGCTGCTTCCGAGGGAACTTTCTGCTTCTGTGCTTCTCAGAGACCTCAGAAATCAGCTTAAATGGGTCCAAAACACCTTCTACCCTGGTGGCAGCTGCACCACTGGGGATGCAGAAGTCCCCCCAGACCTGAACCCCTTAGGGAGACAAAGCCCACAAGAGATGTGACAGGCAGTGATTTACCCATGCAGCTGGGAATGGACATCAGGGGCCTCTTGGCTCAGACCACCAGACCCTGCTGCTCTTGATGCTCTGGGTGTTGCAACAGGGACACCCAAGTAATGCAAGAGTGGCCAGAGAAGTGTTGAGTAACAAGCAAGCTACAGGGGGAGGGGGAGCACACAATGCTCTGAGTGAGATGGCAGCCCAGCATCAGTGAGCCCAAGGGAAAGGCTAAGAGAAGCAACTTGAGAAGGGATCTGGGAACAAACTCAGGCTCATGGGAAAGTCCTAGACCTTGCAAACCCACATAAAAGCATCTGGGGAGCCTGGACATCCTCTCAGTCTCTGACAGACAGAGAAGCAGATGTAGTTACCACTGTGGGTCATCTGTGCCCAGGCACTGTGTCTACACGCAGCCCCTTTGCTCTGCTTCATTATTCTTGCAGATGTTTGGAAACACAAAAATCCCTCTGAGCACTTACACACCTGACATAGGCTTGGTGCAGCACCAGGCACCAGGGTCAAAGCTCACAGACACAAAAAATTGCCAAGGGAAGTTGTTTCTGAAGACAAAGCTGATAAGGCAGCCAGCCTTACAGAAGGACAGGATCAGGAAAAGAGCAGCCATGAGAATAAAAGGTTGGCAAAGAAACAGAAAATACTGGGAGCAAGTAATTCTTTCCAGACAGTTCTGTGGGCTCATCTCACTCTCCATCTGCTCCCTATCTGCTTGGGATGGTCAGGCAGCTGGAGCCTTTAAAAAGGCTACTGGTGAATTCTCCCACAATTTACGCTATCTCTGGCACAGGCACCATAAGGAAGATGAACCCAGAGCCTTTCTAGCATACTCCCCAGCCTCCCAACAATGCCAGCAGCCCCCTGCAGATCACAGCTCTGCGCTGTTAGCAGAGCAGGGCGGGTGGTTCATTGTCCTGGGCTTTACTGCCAACAGCTTTTTGTGCCCATGCAGGGAGGGAGTAACTTTGGAGCTCTGGAGAGGTGGCTAAGGTAGGTGGAGGCAAAGCAATGACCTGGGCAATGCTGCTAACATGGTGCCTCCATCCCCTGACACTGCTAATACCATATGGACCAGAAGAATCAAGACAGAAGAAGAGGATAGACACAACCCCTGATTTGCCTACAAGTCAGTCAGTCCAACAGGCCATGAACTGCTACATTGACAAGTGCCCTGAGAACTGCAGAACTGGGGAACAACAGTGGTGTGAAGGAACTCAGGGGGTTTTGGGACCACCCTTCTGACAGCAAGGCTGAAGTTGAGCAAGTTGCTCAGGATCTGTTCCTGCCAAGTGCTGGAAGGTCTCCAAATGTGGACACCGATTCCCCACTCACTGGGCCCTGCTCCAGAGTCTAGCCACCCTTGTGGGGAAATATTTTTCCTAATATCTAATTGGTATTTCCCTTGTGTGTGCCACCGCTTCTCATCCTGTTCCCGGGCATTTCCCTGGAGAGCTCAGCTTCAGCTTCTCTCCAAACCCACAGCTGCCAGCAGTAGTGAGAGCTCCCTTTGCTGCCTTCCCTTTCCCAGGCTGCACAAACCCACCACTCAGCCTCTGGCCCCAACATGCTATGGCACACCAGCAGCCCCACAGCACCTCCAGAGCTCCAGGGCATCTCTGCAGAATGCTGGAGCCCATTCCATCCTGCCCAGCATAAGGCGCCACCATGGAGGACAAAAGGTGCCTGCAGCCAGCCCCAAGCAGCAGACACCTGCACACCTCTGAAGTGGTAAAATAAAAATAAATAAATAAAAAGAGGCTCACCTCAGCACTGAGGCCAGCAGGGGTTATTTTCATTCAAGTATTCGATCCTTGCTCTGGCTGGAAGACATACCAAGCACCTACATCACTGCCTCCAGCAACACACCTAAGCTACCCCAAGCCAGGAGTCCCTGGTACCTGCTCTAAGTTTGGCCCTAAATACAGAGAGCTTTGGCTTCACCACAGTGGCACGGGCAACTCTCCCTGCACCACACCCACAGTGGACCTGCCCTGAGGAGTGATGAGCAGGGCCACCTGGAGTCAAACTCAGTGGAGACCACCTGGACTCGACTCACCAGACCAAAGCAGTCCCCTGGATGAGGGCAGCAGCCATTCATGACCCCCATAGCTTCCCCCAGAAGCTGTAGCAGAGCCCAGGTGACACAAGGGGATTTCAGAGCCAGCAACCAACCATGACCCCAGATCTGTAGCACATCATCCCATCCCAGCTCTCCCCCCACACAGTGTACACAGCTGTTCATCCCTCTCCACTCCAGCAGGGATTATTCATCTTCCCATCCTCTCTCCACTCTCTTGGAGCAGATTGGAAGGTCACTGGGCAAGATCCATCCAGGACAAAGACCTGCTTAGCTTGCCCAGGGCTGCCTACATGGGGACAGGGATCCACCCCACCACCAGAGCATGGGATAACTTGTCACCACATAGCTCCCTTGAAATCCTCAGCACAGAGGATGCCCCAGAACCTTCTGGGACAGCAATGTACCTGCAGCTGGAGAAGTCATGGGCAGAGCATAGGTTTGGCACATGGCCAAGCTGGATCCTCTCCCATTCCATAGCCACAGGCACTGCCTCCACCTGCTAAGCCCTGAGGCTTTCTCAGCTCTCCTCTGGCACCCTGACCCCATCACCTGGGTGACCTGGCATGAGCTGCCAGGCCCTTGGGCTCCCTCAAAGCCCAGCCCTGGGAGAGCACTTGCCCTCTGCTTCCCACTGACTCATTCCCCTGCGATTCACTCCCTCCTCCTGGCTGGCTCACCCATTTCTGCCACAGCCATGTGTGCACACACGTGTGTGTGGATCTGTGCTGCAGCACCCAGTGGCAGAAGGGACAGGGATGACACCCCTGGCTCAGGTCCATAGGGAAGAGAGGAGGCAGGGCAGAAAGGCAGAGCAGAAGCACTGCCATGTGGCCAGCACTGCTGAGATAAGGAGTGATACTGGGGGAGGGCTTTCCCCAGTCTCTGAGGCTGCCTTCCAGGCAAACCAATTGGTTTTATCAGCCCCCCAGCAGCCTGACCCTCATGGCTAGGGGTGGGAGGGTTACTCAGCTCAGATCCACAGGAGAGCTGTCTACCAACTAACCTACCTATAGGGACAGGCCAAGCACAACTCCACAGGCTATGCTTCTTGCCAGTTTGCTTCTCCAGGAACCTCCCAGGAACCAGGAGAAGATCACTTGGATCAGCCACTGCCTGCACAGGGCTCAGAGGCTTGTCCAGTTCCTGGATGCAGACAGAAACAGCTGTGCAGATGATGCTACATACACATCCTCTTCAGGCTGCTTCGCTGACCAGCAATCCCCCTAATGCTAGGGGCTGAAGCTCACAAAGCTTTGCTCCACATCCTTTTCCTTCTCCTTTCCTTCAACATCACCCCATCCAAGGGCCCCCCAGCTAGCCTCAGCCTCCACCTTGGCATGGACCAGAGCAGACACATGAAACAAGAGGCAGAGAGCACCCTGCAGCTGTGCTGGAGCCCTGGGAGAGCTGTGGCACACATCCCCCAGCCAGCCAGCCAGCCAGCCAGCAGCTCTGTGTACTGAAGCACATCCATCTGTGTCAGGGAGTGTGGAAGAGGCTGGCCTGCACAGCATGCCTGGATGCAGACCCATTCCTCTGCCTATTGTAGCTGGAGCATCCATTTCCCACTGTCTACAGGAGAAAATTACTGGGATTAGGCACAGGCTGTTCTCTCACCCTTTACACCACACATCCCATGTGTCATAGTCATGCTGATAAGGGCCTCTCATCCCTTCCAGCCAGGAGCACTTGGCCAGCTGCAACATTCTGCCTACAGCCACATGCAGGTCACTCAGAACAAACCTGGCTGGTGCTGCTGTAAGACAAGCTGATTGAGGAGCACATTTCCAGCAGGGTCACACATCCCTGCCAGGTCAGGAGGCCCTGACATCTGGGAATGAAGGCCAGACTAAACCATCCTTTGGGTGGGGAGGGAGCTGTTTTGGGCTGTGATGACATGGATTTATTAGGGACAAAGAATGGCTTTCTGCCAAGGCTCAAGACTGTATGTCAGAGCTGCTGGTTCTTCCTAGATTTTTACACTTCTAATCCTCACCATATACAAACGGAGCCTCCCTCCCTTCTCAGGGCAAAGAAAATCAAGATGTAGGTCACACAGGGGGTCCTGCAGGCACCAGTCCCTTCCCCTCTATGCAGGACATCCTTCTTCTCATCAGGATGCTCCAGTCCTTGAAGTCTCTTTTAGGGGGGCAGGGCAGGAGATCCATAGCACTCAGGTCATCTCATCAGCCAAACCAAACACCATGGCAATGGTGTCACCAAGGCCACACCACCAGGCAAGCACCTGAATGAAAGTCAGCACCCAGCAGGACTGTCCCAACAATTTAAATGTATGTGCTTAAACTAGCCTACCATCAATCATGGGCAAGATGGGATTCTCTGCAAGCTCTGGGAGCAGCAATGACCTTTGTGAGCTCTTAGGGATGGTTCCCTGCTACAATCCCCCAACAAAAGGAAAGCAAAGGGTCATGTCCAACATCCAGTTACAGCAGCTGGAGACTGCTCTGATTTGAGCCAGACTGTAGCACTTTCCTTCCCTCAGTTCTGACCCACAGAAGGGTAGCAAGCCATCTGCAACACCCCCCCTCCAGACAGGCTAAAGAGCAGGGAGGAGGCACACAAGCTGCTTTCACTTGTGATGTTTCTCCCACACCAAGGGGATTCCTTGCAACTGCCTCGTGTTGCCCTTCTGCAGGTGGCTCAGGGCAGAGGCAGAGTGTCTCTCCAAAGTACAGTGGCAAGATCTTGCTACCTTCAGACAGCACATTCAGGTCAGCAAGCTGAGAACTGTTACCATAGGGGTGCCAGTTATCCACCCACCCTTACATCAGTGCCATGCTTCTGCAGCACAAGTGATGCCAGAGGGCAGGGTGAGAAGAGAAGATTTTGGGCAGTGATAGGTGGTTAATTTCAGCTTTTCTCAACATGGATGCTCAGCAGCAAGCAGTATGTGAAGTTGATGATTCTGCTGAAATGGTTCCTGGTCACAGGGACAGACACAGAGGGCACAACTCTCACAACAGGCCATCTACCAAAATCATCCGAGGACTTTGCCATTTCCAGGAGTCTCAAACCAAACTCCAGTTCTGGGCTCTGTTTCTCACAGCAGCTCTTCTGTGCTACCTACTTTTCCCTGAACAGTGTTTGAAAGAGTGGAGCAGGCTCCAGGTTGCTGATTAGATGGTGGCTGCAGTGACCCTCATGGAGTATTCCCTGGGACGAGCTTTCATCTCCTGGACAGAGCACAATGAAGCATCAGCCTTTTGTTCTGAAAATCACATCCAAGGTCATATGATCCAACACAAAGACCAGATGTGGAATTTCTTTAAATGAATGTTTAGATGAGGGAGCACCCCTATGTCAGGGACAGACCTGAACGGGATAGCTGCCTGCTAACCCAGCCTGGAATTTTTAAGGACTAAACCACCTTTTCTGGGTGGTAACACAAATCCAAGCCTGCTAAAATTGGAAAGCCCACCGTGTGGTTGGCAGCTGACTCTCCCCCTTCCTGCAGGCTGGAAAACCCCTATTGTCCTGGCAGCCCTGATCAGCCCCCAGCCCTCAGCCAGGGGATGCTCCTGTTGACTCAGCACATCCTGCAGCCCTCCCTGCACGTCCTGGGTGGGCTGGCTGGCTGGCTGGCTCACACCATCCGAAGCTTGGGACGGAAACTAGCTTTGTCCTCTCTCTACCTTGCTGTGAGAAGGGAAACAAAGGTTTCTGCCATCCCTCCCCCAGCTTCTTTCACTGCACTTGCTGGTGCTGTGCCCCGTGGGGCACTCTGAGAAGACATCATTAAGCAGAGGGGCTAGGAAAGCAGATAAAATTGGGCTTTCCTGCTTAACTACACATGAAAAATCCAGTTTTAGCTTGGGCAGATATTGAAAAGCCAACTTCCCTCTTCTGCTAATGCAAAATGTGCCTGCAGGCACCCCGGACTGTGTCTGCATTTTGGAGAGATTCTCCCTTACAGGCACTGAGTTTTACCCACTGCAGCCTTCACTGGCTCAGGGGAGGTTGGGGAGGTCCCAGTGCTGCCTACACCAGGGATGCTGCAAATTCAGGTGCCACGTGTGGAGACAGCTACAAATGTAACACGGAAGGAAAACAAAGCCAAACCAACTCAAAATCCCAAGGCAGAAAGCCTGTACAAAGCCTCCTGGCTCCCAGCCTTGTGTTCAACACTGATTAATCTCAGGATACACTTCCAGCTTTCACTCTGGCCTTAAGGCTCTCCATAAAGTTTCTCTCACCAGCTTTCACAATGTCTTTTCTCTGTGCCCCAGTTCCAGCAGGGATCTCAACTGCTGCTGCCTCCCAGTAAAAGGTCTCCATGACCTTTGTAATTCAACACACTGGGAAAGGCTCAATCCATTCCCTCTATTCCTAGCCCAGCACAGACCTCAAAAGCCCTCTTTGTTCCTGCTACAAACCCTACACCATAACTGTGGCTTAACCCTTGGGGCACCGCCTCGGAGTGCTGCACAGAGGCAAGGCAGGCTGCACGATCCATGGGAAGCTGGACCTACCCTCTACCTACAAAAGAGCTGTGCTACCCATCTGCTGGTGGCTTCCAGGGGATACAGCTGTGCATGCAAGATGTCCCTGGCCATCCTTATCACCACCTTTGCAAACTGTAACCAAGCTGTGACCGTGGGGACCCCACACTACTGCAGTTACATGGGCATGGACACAGACAGGCACTGGCCTTGCAACTCTTCCTAGACTCCTGGAATTAATCTGCATGCCCTCAGTTCATCAGGTCTATTAAAGAAACAAGCTCTGTGCAGGTGAATTGAGTGCTGCCAGGAAGGAATAAGGATATCAAGGAAAGCAGATGGGATTGGGGCACTCCTGCAAGGACTCCTCTGCTCCTAGGTACAGCCACTGCACTCTGCCCGAAGCAGAGAGGCATGGCATGGCATTACCTACACAGCCTGCATGCAGGCAAGAGCACAGTGAGAAAAACAGTTCTGTCTCTTGCTTTGTCTAAGATGGCTCAGAACCATGTCCCAAGCAGCAGCCATAAACCACACACTGAAGGACACAGAGCCATGGGACTGTCCATAATTGCACACGTGGGGATGCAGAGAGGAGGGGAGGCACAGTCATCTTCCCCCCCCTGACCCTAGCATGATCCCTGACACAGGAGAAGGCATCATGGAGCAGAGATGCTTTGCAGCACCCAAAAAATGCCAGCTCCACAGGAGACAAAGTAAGCTTGCACCACTGCACCCCAAAATGCCTCCTCTGCAGACAGGATGGTTTAGGGTGACCTTGCAGCACCCCAAAATGCCATTTCCTACCAGCTGCTGTAACTTCCCCTCTGCCCTTTTCCAGTCTCACTCCACCAGCCCCTGGTCCCCAGGCCACGGGGAAACTGAGTCACAGCGCACAGTCTCTGCCCCAGGAAGGGGAACGAGTGGGGAGCAGCAGGCACAGCATGGTGAGCAGGGAAAGGCTAGTACGGACATCTCTGAAACCCTCAGTCATGAGGAAAAAGAAACCCAAATGCCCTTCACCAAGCAACTATGTGAATGATGAGCTTTCTCCATTCTCACCTCTCCTGAGGCAGGAGTTGGCTCCACTCTGCTGCCAGCCATAGACTGCATCCAGCCCTGCTGGGCAATGTCTGGTCCCAGGGAATAATCCATGAGATCTCTGGTACCAAAGGGGACAGGGGCATGCAGGGCTCTGCAGTAGATGTGTGTAACTCATCATGGACCAGGAGAGAAAGGTAGGAGACTGATGTTTCCTTCAGAGCAGAGAGTTGCATTCTTTACAAGGTACAAGCATTTGAATGAAGATTTGCATTCTCCAGTCCAGCTCCTGGAGCTGATGGGTTTTCAGGAACCCACTTCAGCCTCAATTTTCGTCCCACCCCTCCAAAAACTCTTTGGGGCCCCACTCACCAGTCCAGCTTCCCAAGATAAGGTCCTATCTGTACTCCATGTTCTATCTGAGCAGGACAGAGCTCAGCCACATCATCATCCTCAAAATCCTTATGCCTGGTACAGTAGCAAATCACCACCCAATCTATTTTGCAGGCAGAGAAGCTAAGGATAAAGATCTGATCATTCAGGCTCTGGGTCAGTCATCTCATTAGGATTAGTAAAGCTATGATGTCCTTACTACTTTTCTGGAGATCTCAATGAAGATAAGAGCCCAGCACTTTCCAGTTCAGCCATGCCACTGAATGGGAAAGCAGAGCTCAAGCTGCAGAAAATCCACAGCTGTTCTGCACTGCTCATCTGCAAATCTCCTGGAATCTTTACCCAGATTCTTGGTTGCCTCACTCCACCTTCTTTGGAACTCTAAAAACAGTCACTTTCACCAGAGGAGCCTCTTCAGGTGGTATTTGTTGCTGTCATACAAAGCAAATGCTTTTGTCAATACCCCTTCCCCAGCTCTATCTCCCAGGAAAACTTAACAGCGTATTAAACTCATTATCCCTCATCAGTTTATGGCACAATGTTTTCATTTCTTTGTTAACACACATCTGACATGTATCCAGTTTCAGGCAGGCTCACTACAAAAGAAATTCCCTACTCTTTCTCTACAAGGGTTTGCACAAGCAACACCTTTCCTTTTTGGTAGCAAAAAAATCCCAAATTACCACCACCAAAAAAACCACATGTCCCAAGACCCCCAAACAACACTTCACAGAAAACAACAGCAACAACAACAACAACAAAAATCAAACAAAACTAAAACCAAAAACAAAAACCACAAAAAAACCCCACCCCACCAAAAGCAAACAAAAAAAAATCCACAAAAACCCACCAAAACCCCAAACAAACAAACAAAAAAACCAACAACCAAACACCTTAAGGGCAAAATTTGACTTTTTCCCACACCACCACTTTGGTCAGCCCTTTTGCAGACTCTGGAGGGCAGCTTTCTCACTGCTGCTCACACTGGTGTAGCCCTGTCAGCAGCATTTGGAGTGAGGAAGCTTTCAAGGGTGAGATGCCTTTATCCTTCCCAAAAATGACCAGCACATGAACACAGGCATTTCCTGGTAAACTGCTCCTCCTTGCTTCCAGCCTCTGCTGCAGGGCTGGCCTCTGATAGCAGCCTTCCTCCGGAAGCACCGTTGGGTTTTGCTCAGTTACTCTGAACATTATAATATTGTAGGGCAACAGAATTAAATAGTGCTGTAATCTGCAACAAATCATTTGTACAGAACTGCCAAGGGGAAAGCTGCACAGGAGAAAGAGAGGAGGTGCAAGTCTGTTTCCTCAACAAATCTAAGCCATCAAACAGCCCTTTGGTCACAGAAGGCAGGCACGGCAGCAAGAGGAGCATTTTCAGGGTGGCAGATTGATAACACCAATTTTTGTGTTCTCTGTATCCAGGTTTATCACATGCCCAGGACAGATCATTGCAATTACCTTAAGATCCCACACTATCACCCCAGGGCTGGCAGACCAGATCCAGGCAAAAAACACCCGAGAATATTTCACTTCCTCAAAAACTGCTCATACGTTTTAGCTGTTGCTGCTCCTTGAAGATGAATTGAAAGCAAAGCTCATACCTGCTACTTGATGCCATAACTGCTTTATTCTGCTGGCAGCCACAGCAGAGAGGGCCTTGAGAATTACCCTCTTTGTCCACCACTGGCCCAGCTATGCTAATCTCATCAGCAATGCAAACAGGGGTATAGAAAGGACTCGAGTGACTGCTATAATCTGTCTATGCTCTGCTCTTTCTGCCCAGCTACAGCACTGCTGACAGGCAGTAAGAAGACCCCAGTGCACAGAGCACAGATCTGAGCTGAGCAAAGTGCTGGCTCTTGCAAGCTGTCCTTTATGCACCTCCCAGACAGAGCAATCTGTACAGCACCACTGGGTTACTCCCAGTTTAGAGAATGCAGGTAAAAACACCCACCGAGTCAGTTTCCTCTTTGTCCCAACGACCCATTCATCTCTCTGCTGAAATCCCCGGCATTCTTGCCACAGCAGCAGAATTAAGGCTGCTCCTGCTGTCCATTTTTGCAGTGTGATGCTGCTCACAATGGTGTCCCCTCATCTGACTGCCAGCAGGTTTGCATGTCCCAGGCTTGGACCCAAGGCAATGGCAGCAGCAAAGCACAGCAGCACGTAACCCACACAGTGCTTTCCAAACTTCAATGCTGCAGCTCAGCCAGGAGGAAATCTCTCTTGGCTGCCTCTCCCTAAATGCTTATTCCAGCACTGCCTGTCTTAACTCCTCCCCAAATCAGGAGCAGAGTATCTGACCCCACTGCCTTTGGGCTTTTCTGATCCTTTGTGCTGCGCTTATAAATGTGTGGTACAAACAGACAAGACAGAAAAAGAGGGAGCAGCATTTAAAAACTGACATGGGGTTATAGCCCATTTGGTCACAGTGCCCAGAAGTTTAAGTCCTGGGCAAGGATCTCAGCATGAGAGGTGCTTTACAAATGGCAAAGGACTCCTTAGCCCAATGAACTGGCAACTCAAACCCCAACATGCAGGCATAACCCCCAGCCTTATCTGCTGGGCTCTGCACCCAGCCTATAATATTCCATAGCACATCCCCAGGCTTCAGTCTGCAGGAAAGATCAGAAAGAAAAGGCTGTGAAAGTAGGGTCAGAGGGAACTTTAGTCTGGCCCAATGGATTCTGACCATGCTCTGCCATCATCTGCACCCATAGTATATTGTAATGCCAATCCTCACACAGGTGAGGAAGTTCACACACATGATGAGAGTGCTCATGCTGCTGATCTGAAATTGCCTTCAGTGCCGGGTACCAGTGTTCCAGCCTCCCCTGTGGAAGTAGCTCCAGCTGCCAGTGCAGGTCAAGCTCTTTCTTCTCTGGAAAGGGAAGGAGCCTGTTGGAAGCAGGATAGAGCAAGCACATCACTGCCTGCTGCAGGCAGCTTTCCCAGGGGTTTTATGTCTGGATCACAGAGGACATTTTATAAAAAAGTCCAGCCTATTTTATAAAAAAAGTCTAGCCTATTTGGGAGCTTTAAGATGTCTGGAACTGCAGCTCTGGACAGATGACATAATCACCCTAAATTGGAGAGGGACACTGACAGATTGGAAATAGTTTTCAGTGGAATTTCTGAGGCTTTGAACCCTGGTTTGGAGCTGGATGGAAGGGTCACAGTTCAGACACAGATTGTGACATTGGTGAGTACATAGTCATTTGGTCAGCTCACAGCCAGCCACCCTTTCCTCTCCAGTTTTGCCTGAGCACCCTAATCCCAGATGAACTCTGGCCACGGGCACTACAGCACTGTGTGCCACCCCATGGCATCCAAACATATCTGACCTCAGAACATCCTCAGAAGGAGGGGCAGACCCCTTCCCCTCTCATTCTGGGCTGGGCACAGAGCTGTAGGAAGGGTGTTTTAATTCACCACGAGCACTGACCTTTGAGAGGTGTAATGAGAGGTGTTAACAGCTCGCACACCCAGCCATGTCAAGCTGTGCTTGCTGCCAGCTGGTCCCTTCCCCCCGGCTCACATCCAGGGCTTTAGGCACACCACGGATGACAGGTCAGGTCACAGTCATGCTTACATTTTGGTCAGGCTGGAGCTGGCTTCCTGACCCGTTCTCCAAGTGAGTGGCACAATGTTTCCTGCTTCCTTCAGCCACAGGAGTCAGCTCTCTATTGGCATCTGACAAAGGGTCTGCCCAAGGGCAGCTTCAGAAACATGCAGCCTCTCCTTTTCCTGCCCCAAAGGATGGTCTCAGACTTTATCTGAGGGCTCCTCAGATAGAGGATAGGTGCTCAGATAGAGCACCTGCTCTCCATCAGAGTACAGACACCCTGGAGCAAGACAAACTTGCTGTGCATGGTGGACAGCGTGGTACCAGGCCAGGCTTCCTGGGGAGATGCGGGCATGGCTAGAACCACTTACTTTGATCAACTAAGGATAAGCAAGGGCAGCAGAACAACTTGGTTTCCTCCATGGTATAGTGAGAGAGCTCAGGAGATGGATTTCTTTCTGGCTGGGCCTGCTCTGTAATTCAGAGCTTCAAACACAACAGGTCTGCAAACAGGAGTTGCCCACTGGTTCCCCAGTGAGAGGCGAAAGAGGGGAGCAGATGGACAAAATCCCTTTGGCCACCCACCCTGAGGCTGCTGCCTCCTTAGGAGGAACAGCTGGAGATGCCAGACTCTCATGCAGGAGCCCAGCAGTGCTGAGCCCCTGGCATGGCTGGGATGGGGCTGCATCAAGGTCTGTGGCAGGCTGCATGACTGCTCCTCCATCCTGCGCTGCAGAAAAGGTTGTGAAGCAATGCTGCCAGTGGCCAGTTGCCATAGCAATCCCCCCAAGCATGCCCCCCTGCCTCCCTCCTTTGTCTCTGCTCCCCCAAGCCTTGCTGTCCCCTCCCCACTGCCCCACACACAAAACCTCCTGCACAACACCCAAAAGCCTCAACATTCTCCCAAAGCCACACGTTCATCGCCCCAAGGAAGAAAAGGGGGCGGATGTGGAAGGCCACCCCCACAACCCGCCATCCCCACCCACTTCACAGGCAAGGTGATGACTTCAGACCCTGGTACATCACAACTCACCAGAATCTCCCAAGGTGTGGCACAGGAGAGCCAAGCAGACAGACCTGGGGTGCAAAGGCCCCTCAGGATGCACCCCATGTTGTGCCTGTCCCACATGCAGCCCCTGCCCAGACCAGACCATCACAACAGGGCTGCCTTGTGAACCACCATGAGCTTTTTCTAACTTGTGAACCACCAGATTTGATGGAAATGGAGGTCTCAGACTCTTCCTAATGCAGCCTGGCAGGCAGCTCCTAAGTCTCTGCTTGCCAGTCCCAGCCCACTTCCACTCCAGGCAGTTCTGTTCAGCTGCAGTGAACCTCACTGTGGCTTGAACCACAGACAGGATCCTCCTTCACTTCCTGTCCTAAAAACTGGTGTCTGCCATTGCTATGTGGGTAACGCAGCAGTTACCCACCCTGACATGGTAGCAGAGCTTCCTTCCCTTTCACATCTCCTACCCAGGCATGAGATGCAAGAGGAAGACAAAAGGATCCTGCTGACCCATACTTAGGTGTGATGAATGGATTTAAAGGCTTAACAGAATGGATATAAAACAACTTCTAAAAGCTCTGCCTCCTAAGATCTGCCCTTCCTCACATCCAGTAAGGTCCACCACAACTGGTTACATCACCTGAAGCTAGCAAAGCCTCAGTCCTGATCCAGGATGAGTCATGCAGCTCAGGAGACTGTAACTTCCTTCTGATACCATCAACTATGCCTTACACGGGATAAAAATAAAGACAGGCCAAAACTGCAGAGCCACATCTTGCCTCAACATGAAACATAACAAAGCTCAGCACTAAGCTCAGGACTGCTGAAAAAAAAAATCACCTAAGCAGGTGGAAACAAAAAGTGCAGGGAGGCCAAAAGCCTTGGGTGTACAAACAAGGGAGAGGCTGTGAGGCCTCACCCTGTGCTGGGCTGGAGGGTGGCAGTGGCAGAAGATGCCAAGCAGCCATCCAACCATGCAGAGAGGGACAGAGCTGGGCTCTCATATCATTTGCCTGTGGGCTTTGGAGTATTCTACACTCAGAGGCTTCATGGAGACTGTGTCCTGTAACACATGTGCCCACCTGAGAAAAGCTGCAATTCTGGCAAGGAAAGGCTGGAAAGCTTCAGACTGCTTTGTGCCATGCAGTGAGGGGGCACCCACAATGCAAGGTCCAAAGAGTGCTTGGTGCTAGGGCTGAGGAAAAAAAACCAACCAAAACCAGTGGCCACTCATACATCTGATATGGCCTAGACACTTTAGGTAAGTGAGGAATTCAAAGTTCTTCCTAATCCCTGGGATGCTATACCACTGCAAAACCTTCATGCATGAAGATACAGAACTCTGACATGGTGCTTAGCAGGGAACCACAAGACTGCACACAAATAGGAGCTTGGAGGGACACCACCAATGTTCAGAGACCTAAAATTAGCCTCAGCAGATGATCCTCTGCTCCATTCTTGGGACCAGTGAGAACTGAACAAGGATCCATCTGTCCCAGCACTCCCATGAACAGGAACTTCAAATGCCCAACCTACTTGCAAAAGAGATGGTAGGGCAAAGAGAGGATTCCACACATAATTACAGTGCCAATGCTCACAAGGAACCCAGGGCCCATCTCTGGTGAGGGAGCAGCATTTCACTGAGGTTTCCAGTAGGAAGAAGACCTTTTCCTAGAACAGCTCCTCAGATCAAGAGGCAAGAGCAGCCCACACATGCTAAGAGCAGGCTGACCATTTTCTGTTGAAGATAAAACCCTCCACTTTGCCCAGGATATTTTCCATTCCAGACAGGGGCACCACAAGCCTACCCAAGGTTTTGCAAGCTGTACCAGCTCCCAGGTTCCTGCCAGCTGCTGCAAACTGAACTAATTTGGTTAATTCAGTCCAAATTTAAGTTCACTGATATCACCTGGGTTTGACAATATCCAAAACAGAGAGAAGAGGGTCAAGCTTTGACAAGGTAATGAGAGAAGTTGCCACATTGCATATATGCAGGAGATTTTCTGTCCCTCAAAATATCAAGCTATTGGTCAGCAAGTGGTGAGGGGAAGGAAAGTGGATCCAACATAGTATCAGAGTGATTTGGGTAGAAAGGGACCTTAAAGATCATCTAGTTCCAAAATCCTCTACAACGGGCAGAGACACCTTCCACCAGACCAGGCTGCTCCTTCCAGCCTGGCCTTGAACACTTCTAGGGATGGAGCAGCCACAACTCCTCTGGGCAACCTGGATCACCCTCACTAGAAAAAAAATTTGTTCCTAGTACCTAATCTGAACCTCCTCTCGGCCAGTTTTAAACTGTTCCCCCTCATCCTATCACTTTGTGCCCCTGTAAAAAGTCCCTCTCCAGCTTTTCTGTAGCCTCTTCAAGTACTGCAAGGTGCTATACAGTCTCCCCAGAGCCTTTTCTCCAGGCTGAACAACCCCAACTCTTTCAGCTTGTCTTCAAGAGCTGCTCTGGTTCTCTGATCACTTTATAAGCCCTGAGTTAAAATACCTCTTGTCAAAAGGCAGAGGAGCCTGGAGAGGATGCTGTGAGCTTGGTGGACTGGGAACTGGAAGGATTTCCTGCAGAACAGAAGGCAAACCTTCTCTCTGGTCTCAGCCATATAACAGGTCTCTTTTCCATCACTAAGAGAGATATAAAATGCCAGCAGGGGGCAGAAATTAGTGATTTTCATAACTCAGCTGAATAAACAGGCTGTTCTGCTGCCACAACTTGTGTGGTTGGGAGTCCACAGCACTGACGTGACCAAAGGACTTTTTTCCTTCCTTTCTTTTAAATTCCCAGACAAACATAACAGCTGCCCCACTCACCTGTGGGTGAGCTATCACTTCAGCATCAGGTTGAAGGATGAGATGGCCCAAGACCCAGACTTCAAGTTTGTCTGGACTGGCCCCAAATCTCCCTGGCAGACACTTCAGACACACAGTCTGGGTACCCACATGTCCTGAACAGTGGCTTCCCCATGTAACCTCTTCCTGGCCAAATCATACCAGGAGCTCTGGAGTGAGTGGTGGGCTCAGTTTGCCTCCATAGAGGCAAAGTGCTGGTGAGGGCTCCCTTCCTGGTGGGAGCACATCATACAGGTGTGGGAAGCATTGATGGATCCCAGGCAGGCATGCAAGCATCTAGGAGGAGGGACCAGGAGGGAGGCCCACAGCCAACTCAGCCCACCCATTACCTCACAGCAGCATGGGCCTGCCCTTCACACTTTTGGATGGGGCAACACAATTATCAGTCCTCCTGAAATGCTTTGCTGTCACTCTAAGCCTCACACACCATGGCCAAGGGCCTCCTTGAGCTACAACATACTGGGAAAATGCAGGAAAAGCTCATCTGGTTCCAACAGAAAGCAAGATCATGCCTGCCACAAGCTCTGAGTGAAATCTCAGGTGTGTTTGTTCAGGTGAAGGACAGCTAGCAGCAGAGACCAACAGAGACCAGCAGCTGGGAAACTGTTCAATACTGCTGGTACATGAGGCAGAAGGACAAGCACAGCAAGCAGCCCAAGTTCCCATGGGCTTGAAACACTGTGTTCTTGAGCTCCCAACTACTGCATGTGGGCTCCAATGGTCTCAGCTGCACTGGGGGTACACATCTAGGCTGCCTTTGCTACACTGCCAGCAAGGAGGGAGGCAGGACCATCCAGCAAGCCTGAGTTGTGGGAGCATCACTGGTAGGAGATGCCTACTCTACAGAGCTGTCCCTGTGAGCTGAGGAGAGGACAGCACAAGGCTCCCCAGCTTCTTCACAGAGCCCTGGTGAAGGAACAGGAATCAGTGATGACTAAATGGGTGCTAACCTTGGTGTAGGGATGAAGCAGATGGGCAAGGAGGCTCTCAGCTATCAGCATCCAGTGGTCTCAGGGTTGCTTATTCCAGCTGTCTTGGGTCACCTGGAAAGACAAGTGCACAGACACACATTCAGCTCAGCTGGGAAATACCCTGCCCACACAAGAAGATCTTCTGAGAAGGGAGCAATTGCTCAAGCCAAGTGAATTTGTGGCCTGTGCACAGAAGCAGGAGACCTTGAGCACTCCAGCACCTCAAAGATCCCACTGTATCTTTTACTACTCCTGAGACTGCCCCTCCACCTGCAGCCCTAACTCCCTCCTGGGAGTTCCAATGATCATCCCAGTTCCTTGAGTAACTTTGGGTGGGAGCATGGTTGGCTCTCCACAGAGGGCTGCCAAGGCTGTGCCCACAGTCCCCCATCCCTGGATTTCAGTGGCAAGTCAAGTCCTTCCTGCACCCTCAGCTTTCCTCTTCTCCACCTGCACAGCTGTACATTGCTCCACCACGCAGGCTTTGCTGGTACATGAGTGGGTGCACTGGCATATGGTTTGTCTGCAAGAACAGGCTCTGGTTGTGGTCCCCACTAAACCACCCCGGGGGGAAGAGGAGCTGAGGCAGGGAGGGCCCAGCTCTGCTGTGGGGAGACATTGCTCCCATCAGCCCAAACAGATCACACCACATCCCACGCCACAGTGTTTCCCAGGATACAGCAAAGCTGTTGAAAATGACAACTCCTTAATAGAAATCTCCAAGAGGCCTGCCAACACCGTCACAAAGATGTTGTTTAAGACTCCTCCCTGGGCTCACAGTGCTGTAATTAAAGACTACCAGAGATCGCACTGGATGGGGGCTAGGTCCTCATGCCCAGCAGGTCCTGAAAACTGGGGCAACATCAGCCTCCCCAAGACCAGGGGTGATGTTTCTCTGGCTACAGGCATGATGAGCAAAAGCTGCTTAGGGCCAGCCCCTGCTCCCCAGCCTGACCTCCCCCACGGGCAGCCACCCTGTGGTACCAAGGGTGTGACCAGAGCTGCAGCCATGCTGCCAGCCCCACAGAAGCTCAGCCTTTTTACACCGTGACGTGGGGTGTCACCTCCATGCTAGCTGACAGGTGCACCAGTCCTTAAAACAGCCACAAAGGCACCCAGAAAGCTTCTGATTAATGTCACCTACAGAGCCAGAGGGTCAGCCTCCAGCTCCTGGTGTCCCAGGAGAAGTCCAACCTGAGAGCAGTACCGGCTGCTCAGCAGGGATGTGCTTCTGGAGAGCTGGCAATCAAGAACAAGCCCCAGTAAGTGTGGCAGGTGAACGTGTATATGTATATATATGTAAAACTCTCCACCAGTTCCCTGCTCTAGCACGCTGTTTTCCAGAGAAAGCTCAAAAAGCTCCAAGCCTGAGCAGTGACACAAATTGGTTTGGACGTGGCTGAAGTGCTGCCACCCACATACTGCTGCAGCACAGGGAGCGATGGCAACGGATCCAACAGGGATGGGCTGAATGCAACCCCCAGGAAGAATGCAATTACCCCAAATGGACTGAGGCCAGGAGATCAGGATTATCACCTCAGCTCTTGCATAAAGGCTTTGCACCTTTGTTCACTTACAAAAAAAAAACAAAAAAAAAACAAAAAAAAAAATTATATATATATCAAGAGTTGACAGCAGCTGTGTCCTGGACACATGGATTTATTACTAAAATGCACTTCCAGCTCAATCACTAACAGCACTTTTTGTAGCACAAAGGCTCCTTTGAAGATTTCCCATCCAAGTGTTGTTCTGCCACAGCACTGTTTAGCTGGGGGGCTACCCAGGCCACAACACAGGCAAGTATGATGGCAAACCACTGGCCAGTCCTGAAAAAGCTCTCTGAAATGCAGAGCATGTGAGCTCAGCTGCTCTTCATACAGGATTCACCACCAGCTGAAGACACTGACAGAAACAGGGGGAAAACATGTTAATTGGCAGCTGGGCATTCAACAAGGCCAAACAAGGGAGACAAAGAAAAACGAGAAGCAAAGGCAGAGGGAAAATGAAGATTTTCAAGGACCCTTGACACTGGGGAAAAAAAAAAAAAGGGTTTAAAGCAAACTTTGAACTTTGTGAGATGAAGTTCTCTAGGATCTATATTCAACTGGCTCACTTGTTCACAAGCAAAGTGGAAACACAAAGGAACAGAGCTGGTCAGAAAACAGGCACCAGGGAGCAGAAAATACACAATGGATTCACCAGCTCAGGAACCTACACAGTGACTGGGGGAAGGAGGTCCCTGGGAGTGATGTGTGCTGGAGAGGCATCAGGCAAAAAAACCTTTCCACAGAAGACCAAGGAACACACAGTGACACCCTCCAGAAGCCACCTGTTAACATACAAGTGTGTCCCTTCAGGATTTCTGGCATGTTGCCTTTCATGCCTCTCCAGTCCCTTCCTTCCCACAGAGGGGTCTCAGGTGTGACCCCTTTTGCTCCCTTTTGTTTCTGGTACACAAGAAGTTGAGCAGAACCAAGTGGTGACCTTTGAGTTCTGCATCCTATTTATTCTCCAGTGGTAACTACAAACACTGAGCATTATCAGTCTTAGAAGCAGACATTGGCTAGAAAATCTGTCAGTTTCAGAAAGTGCAGTCATTAGAAGAGACTTAATGAAAAGTAAAATTACTAGGAAGAAAATTGGTTCTGTCCTGGCTCAAGCCAGGACAGCTGCATATCTATGAATGACACATTTCCTTTCTGCATCCAGGAAGTGTCCTGGCCCCAGGCACTGTGCATTCCCAAACAGCACACCATGGTGCCTACCAAAACTAGCAGGGCACAAGTGTGGGCAGGCCCAGAGCAGCAAGGGCAGCAATGGACTCACTAAGAGTCTAGAGTCATTGACAATGAAAATCCAGATTAGTAACTATCTTCTTGAGCCACCCTCAGACTCAGAAGCAGTGAGGAAGGTCTGGCATCTCTGCCCTCTGCTACTCAGCATGGCTGTGCAGGAACATGCCAGGGCAAGCAGCTGGCAGAAGACACCAAGGAGGAACATCAGTCCTCCCCACAAGATTAAAATGACACGTTATGGCCTGAAGTCCATTGCTGCAGAGGGCAGACATGAAGAGCAGAGCACTGGCAGCTGCTCTGCATAGCTAGCTGCAAAGCCAGCAGAGCCCCTCGGAGACCCACGGCTCCCCAGAAGCCACTGCAGTGTGACCCCACCAGCTTTCCTTCCAGCAGCGAGTGAAGAAACCTCTCACCCAGGGAAGGGGCAGGAGTGGCAGAGCTGAAGTGGCTCCAGCCCTGCCCCGCTCATGGGCCAAACCTTGCTTTGCAAGCCCAGCTCCCCGGGGACCGCAGCACAACGTCTGGGGTGCCAGGAGGGCTCTGCTGTCCCCACACATCCTGGTCACCCCAGGGAACACAGCAAAGGGATGCTTTCAGGCCCCACTGAAGTCAGCAGGAATCTGACAAAAGGGAGCAGCTGCCACGGATGAAGCAACGTGCAAGTGACACAGCAGCAGCAGCAGCTTCTGATCCAAACCTTGCAGGACTCTCCCTGCCCACCCATCTCCCACCACTGCCCTGCCCTCAGCACGGGGCTGCCAGGAGGCTGGAGATCCGGGCCTGCCATCACTCCATGCCCAGCCGGGATGCAGGGAGGAGGGAGCTGCATGCCGGGACGTGTAGTCCCTACCAGGGCCCCACCACTCTCACGCCAAGACCCACAGGAGCTGAATCGCTGCTGTCACACACGGCGGTGACAAACGAGGCCTTGCAGGATGACTTCACCCTCCCGGTCCTTCTCCTCTGAAGCAGGGGACAGCCAAAAGTAACTCTAGTCCTCTCACATAGGGAGTTGCCTCCCGTTTCACCTGCCAGACTGTGTTCACCTCCTGCATTAGTTAACAAATTCACTGAGACTCTCCTTTGTGTCAGGCTTTAATCCTGCCACGCTCCCCACGAGGTTCCAACTCTTTGCTAAGGCTAACAGGCACAATCCTGACAAAGGAATGGATCAGTAAGCAGATCTTTGCCTCTGTGTTGCCTTTTAAATAGGCACCAAGTGGAAATTACTTATAAAACACTGCAAGATGCAGCATGACATTCCTCTACCATACACCTTCCACAGCAGCTACAGACTCCAGGCTCCTTCCTTAAAAAAAAAAAGGAGTTTGGAAACTCTGGAGAGAAGTTCATGAACCCTGTACACATCACTCAATGGATCTTGTTCACAGGTGGGCTGCAAACAAGCCCCTCACCCCTGCTCCCATCATGCAGCCACCCTCCCCCTCTTCTTCCTAATGCACAGCTTTATGAACACAACAGCCAGAGCTGCTGTGGGCATGCCTGCACGGTTTCTGCAAAAACACGGTGCCTCAGCCACAGCAAAAGGCTTGAAGACCACCCCACCCCCCCCATCCAGGTGTCCTGAGAGGATGGGAATAACCAGTTGGGCCCAGCCGTGGCTGGGCTGGAGCCGATGCCTGGGAGGAGGAGGAGGAAGAGGCCTCATGCTGTCAGCATAGCCGTGGCCAGGCTGTCCCTGCCCGTGTCATAGCAGAGGAGACACGGCCTGGGTGGGGGAGACCACGGGCAGCACCGACATCCTGAGCACCCGGGGGCTTAGCAGGGAGCCGGCAGCCAGGGTGTGGGGGGAGGCACCCTCCAAGCACAGCCCCAGAGCCAGCACACACCCCTGGGCAGCAGCCCTGCCCGCAGCCCCGCTGTGTCCCACACACCCACCTCTGCCAAGCTCTATTTTCGCAGCCCCCCTTAGGCACCGAGCCCCCCGGCAAAGGAGAGGGCACGACCTCCCTGCACAGCCCACCCCCCACCCCCGGCAGCAGTCCCGCGGTCACACCGCCGCCTGTCCTCTCCCCCGCAGACACCTCCTGCCGCAGCCTCCCCCGTTCCCAGACACCCCACCGGCCTCGGCACTCCCGGCTACAGCCCCCCCCAATCACGGACTCCCGGATCCATCCCGGTCACGGCCCTCCCCAATTCACAGCTCCCCATCCCAGTCACGGCTCCCTCAGCTGACAGCCCCCACCACCCCGGTCACGGCCCTTCCTCATCCTGCTCACAGCCCCCCCGGCGTGTACAGCCCCACAACCACCCCGGTCACGCCCTCTCCTCCTCCCCCCATCCCGGTCACGGCCCTCCCCACCCCACCCCATCCCTCTCTCCTTCCCTCCTCCCTCAGGGCCCCCACCGTCCCACCCCCCCGAACCTTCTGGAACTGATTGGGGGGCGGCGGAGACCGGTCGCATTAACCCCTCCCTCGCCAGACAGGCGACCCATCCCCTTCCCTCGCTCCTGGTGCTCGGTTCGTCTCCGTGCCCCGCCTCGCCCCGTCACCCGCGGCCCCTCCGGACCCACCAGCGCCCCCTCCGCTGCCGCTGCCGCTGCCGCTGCCGCCGCCGCCGCCGCCGCGGCCCCGTCTGCTGCGCTGCTCCCTCTGCTGCTTCCGGGTACCGGCAGGGACCCGCCCCCTCGCCCTCCTCCCCCGCGCTGATTGGTGTGCTGGGCGGGGCGCGGCGAGGGGCGAGGCTAGCGGTGGGGTCGGTCGGCCAATGGGAAGGCGTAGAGGTGGTGACGTAACGCACGTATGTCCCACCTCCTCCCCGCCCCCTCCACGTGCGGGTGTGTGATGACAGCGGGGAGGGGGCGGGCCCATGCAGGGCGGCTTCTGATTGGCTGCCGCCGGAGGGGGCGGGGCCAGACCCAGCGCTGGGGCGGGGGCTGCCATCCCCCCGGACCCCCGGACCCAGGGGCTCGGTTTGTCCCCACCCCACGGACACGGCCTCCTCCCGGTGTGTCCTCCTCCCGGGGTGTCCCCCACCCTCCGGACGTGCCTGTCCCCCAGGTGGGACCTCCAGAGTGTCCCCCTGACCCAGGGTACCGAGTGAGACCCCGAGTGGGGTGTTCCTCACCCCACTGTCACGCTTGCGAGGGACCTCCCTGGGTTGATGCCCACAGCACGCATGTGGCCTCCCCCAGTGGGACCTCCCCGGGGTGTCCCTCACCCCGTGGACATGGCCTCCTCCGAGCGGCCCCCGAGGTGTTCCCTGCCCCATGGACACGGCCCGAACAGAACCAGCCCCGTGTCCAACTCCCCTCGCTGCTCAGCCATCCGCAGCTGCAAAGCTGCTCTAAAAATAGCGGGGACCGGTCCCATCAAATGATAAATATAACCAAGGGCTCTTCTTCTGACCGTGCTAGCGTGCAGCCAGCTGGAGGCAAAGCATCTGCCGACCCCCAGGGCCCCCCCTTGCCTCTCTGCCAGGCTTGGGGGCATTATTTTTGGAGGTTCTATCGTGGCTGAACCCATGCTGGGCACTCTCCAGGAATAGCAGTGTGCAGGGATGCAGCGGAACGGGTGGTCCCTGCAGCTCCCTGCCCCTCCGTATACATTTCTGGAGGGAGAAGTGCCAGCTCTATATGCTGCTACATGGCCCTTACAGGGACCTCATGTCCTCCTGAGGCCTCAGCGTGTGGTTACAGGAGATTCATTGTTAAATATCCTCTGGTTGGTACCAGGAGGAGGTTGTGTGCCATTATAAGTAGTTTAATATAGAGAGCATTTTAATTTCTGAGTGTGACAAGGGGAACACCCGATCTTTCAGTGCTGGTGGGGGTTTAAGAGGCACTGCCACAACCTGTGTGTCCTCAAGTGCCAGTTTCAGGGAGGAAGAGCTGGGGAGGCTCAGTTCCCCCTTGCCCCTGATTGTCCCTCCCATAATGTGTTTCCCACACATTCCCAGGGCAGTTATTCGCTTTTCTGCCCTTTGGCCCAGCGTGTCAGCTCTGCAGAGAAGCTCTGGTATCCAGCTGGGAGGGGAGCAGAGCCCATGGAAACCAGAGATGGGCTGAAAACAGAGCAGTCCCCAACGCGTGGCCACTTCCTCAGGCTGTGTTTTCCAGCTTAAACTGGCTGAAATGAGTTCAGGGTTAACAAATGGTTAATGAATCATTATTAGCCTGAACGGGAACTGAACTGGAACAACTTCAGTCACCGCTGAACCCATGGTGGAGCTGAATCCAAAAGATTTGCTGGTTCAGCTCCTCGGCTGCAGGGAAATATGGGCTGCTTTTTCCTTGACAAGAGTAATACATTTCTGTTTATTGTGTGGGCAGCAAAGGATTATTAACATCCCAAGTTATTTACCTCTCGCTTTTGAGCACTGAGGGTTTGTGAGCGATGTCCCTGCTGAGCACACTGTCCCTTAGCAACCTCCTCTGATTTTTAAAACATGTTCTTGTTCCAGAAAGAGGATTAAGGAGCAGGACGTAAAAGCTCCTTTGAACAGGCTGGGTGGGGTGAGGGTGCTCCTCCTGGGAGTGGGGCAGAGCCTCATCCATGGCCATTTGATGGGGAATGGTAATACAGGCAGAAAATGGTGTCTGGAAAACCTCCAGGGGCTCGGAGAGGATGGGGGGCAGGTCACTGCTCGAGCCTTGCAGAGGGACGGCCCACCCAGGGCTGGCTACGGGTGGGTGTCATCCTCCTCCTGTAAACCCTGGGGACCGGCAAAGAACCTCAGAAGGGTCTGCGAAGGCCATCAGGGAGGTTTAAATGAATTAGGCAGGGCTCCCCAGCACGGCTGGCCAGCTTCCAGGGGCTCGCCTGCCAGGAGGAGGGTGTTTCTTCAGGAAGATGAGGTGTCCCCGCGTAGCGCGTGGTGGAACGACATCCTTCTGTGATGAGCTCTGCTGCCTGCAGGGCTTTCCCTTTGAAGGGTGCGCCTGCAAAGGTGGCTGAGTGCCGGTGAGTTCATCGCTGGGTGAGCTCCCTCCCGGAGCTGCCCCGACCGGCCGGCTCCAGGGCTGTGGCCGCTCAGCCTGTTCCCCGGGCTGGCTGCTCCCTCCGGAGAGGCTGCCGGCTGCGAAGCTCCCAGCAGACTCAGGAGCTGACACCAGCAAGGCTCCTCGCCACAGCCTTAATTTAATTTAATTTAATTTAATGGTTTTCATCATGGAAGGATGACGTCCCCTCCCCACGCACACGCGCGTTTTGTTGCTGTGGGCTGGTTTCACGGTTGCAAAAGCGCCTTCGAAAAGCAGGCACGTCACCTCCTGGAGGTGATGGGGCAAGATGGGACGCCTGAGGGGTGCCCGCACCCAGCACCGGCTGTCTACTTGATCCAAGCCCATGTAGGTATAGAAATGAAGGACCTGAGTGCACAAACCAGCGCAGAAAGGCCTGGAGCCATTGTCAGGGAAAGATTGTAGAGAATTTTAAAAGGCCCATGGAGGAAGCTGTTGTGAATCATCGGTCACGTTGCCTGCGGGGCTCACCGTGCCAGGCTGGGGTAGGGGGTGGTTGTACAGAAAGGCAGTGGGGCTGGATCGGGCACCCCGTTGGTGACTCATGGCTTTGTCCCAGCTGGCAGAGGAAGCGGAGAAAGCCCAAGGGGCAGGCGTGCAAGAGGAGCTTTGGGTGTCACTTCCTCTCTTAATGGCATGCCACACAGACGTCTCTTCATCAGGCTGCTGCAAAAAGACCTCTGCTTTCTCTCTTTCTCAGCCCTCTGCATGCTGTGGAGAGACTTTGGCTCCTGCAGAGTTGCCTCCTGGGGTTTACACACTTACGCTCCAAACAGTTAGCAGTGAACGAGAGCAAATCTCACCAAACCCTGACTCTCTTTCCTGTCTCAAGGAGGGGATGCACACCCCGCTGTTCCACGCTGGAGCCGAGGGACATCCCCAGTGGAACATGAGCTAGTGCTGCTGCAAGACCTCTCCCCTGCTGGAACCTGTTCCCAGCAATGTGCTCGGCTTACCTGTTTGACTGAAACAGCTGTAAAACTGAAGATATGAATCATGCTCAGAGAGTTTCCTGACAGAGGAGCCCTCCACCTCCTGAGTGCAGGGGTGGTGTTCCCTCCCAGCACTGTGGGAATCCTCCCCTGCATGGCTGTGAGCAGTGTTTCGGGTCATCATACAGCCACAGTCACTGTGGCACCCCAACAGAGCCCCAGTGCCCACAGATGCCTCATTCCAAGCTTGGGGGGCTCTGCTGGGATTCAGAGTCCTGCTGGCAGAGAGGGGGGTGACAGTACTACTGCGGAAAGATGGATTCCATGTGGCTTTAACAAGCAGCAGAGGTAGGGTCTTCCACCCAGCCCACTCCTCCCCCCCCCCTCCCTATAGCTCCATTGTTGCCTCTCTCCCATCTTCTGTCCCATAACACAGTATGTTATGGGACAGCAGCAGTGCCACCCTCACAGAACCACATGGGCTCTGAGGAGCAAAGGCTCCCTCCAGGCTACTCAGCTGGATGCAGATCAATAATTCAGTGCTTTAGCCACCACATTTCACTGCTGCTTTGTGTCTGAGGTTCACATGGGTCTTCCCAGAGCCAAACAGGGGGCTTAGCTGTGGACAACACCCAAGAGGTCCATCTCAGAGCTACTGGTAGACACTGTAGCAAGGAGTGAGGGCTGTAGGTTGCAGCTTGGCAGGCCAAGGATGCTCAGGAGGAAGAGTTTCTGCAAAGGAGAACGCAGCCCTAGGCAGGTGCCTAGTGTTTGCAGCACAAAGCCACATCATATTTGAAATAATGCTGGTTACATCCTGCTCTGAGCAGGAGGTCAGGCTGGAAAAGTCCCTGACTGTGTTGTTCAGGAGATTCCCAGCTGAAACAACACCTGAGGACAGTATGAACTGGTTTAGCACCAAGCAAATAATCCTGCCTCGCCCCTTGTCACACAAATCATTGCCAATACACTCCTTAGCCTCACCTGTTTCCTGGCCAACTTGGCTTCACTTAGTGGCCCTCTCCCCTTGCCTGCAGCTGGGTAGCTGTGGGGATGGGATGTAGATGTGGGATGGCACCAGTGATGGGGTCCAGAGACAGTGCTGCTGGTCTGTGTGATTCACCCACCTCCCAGGCTCTACAGAGGGATGCACCTTAACCCCAGAAGCAAGAGAATGGTTCCTTGAGCTTCTGCTGTGGCTTCCCTGCAAAAATATTTCCTTTCTTTTGTACCTGCCTTGGAACAAAAATAAAAAGGGAGGGATTGATAAACTCTGTTTACCCACTCAGATAGTGTCAGCCCTATGCAGCTGGCTGGCATGGGCTGTGCCAGGGCCAGTGCATGCCAGGGCTGCTCCAAGCCATGCAGTGACATCTCAGCCTTGCAGCAACCAGCAGCTTTCCCTGACACTAAGTGTTTGACCTGGGGCTGATAGCAGAAGGCAAAGGTCCCCTTGGTGTCACCTTGGTGGGGTGGCAGAGGCTGGGGCCACGCAGAAATGCCTCCCAGTGCTGCAGGCTGCCCTGGGGCCTGACGCTGCCCACTTACTCTGGATGTCTGCCTGCACCTAAATGTTGGCATTTCTCCCTGTTCATGTTTGGTGTTCAGGGCTGAACCCTTTCAGGAGCTCTGAGACTTGGAGAGCTTGCATAAAGATCTTGCACCTAGCCCTGCACCCTTGGGGTGCTGCACTTGGCTGCACCCCCTCTTCTGGCACCTGGACACTTCCTGGAGGATATGGCAAAGCTTTACAGAGATACTGGGCTTTTGAATTCCAGGTTGTGGGGTGGAGATGACTCCATCTGTGCTGTGTGGAGGGACAGCAAAGCCCCTTCCCCACTGCCTGCTGCCGGGGAGGTGCTGAACTCTGTGGGGTTCATCTGGAAGTGAGGTCCGGGGGTACATCACCATTTTGGTCACTGAAAATTTCGGGTGGTGAAAAAAACCCCTTCCCATGCCTGTCTTGGTCAGCGGATGCTGCCTGTTGGCACAAGGTGGCAGCGCAGACCAGCTTATGTTCAGCGGGGCTGTACCCGGTGACTTCCTTGGGGGGCACCTGGGCTGGGCCATCACCTGCCGCCGTGTCCCCATCCCAGCAGACCTGAGGTGCGTGTCCTCTGCAGGGTGCTGCCTGCTACGGGAAGGACAAACCCTGCTGCAGGACACAGCCCCTACCTCGTACCGGGGACATGTCCCTGTAGAAGAGCTGCGAGGGCACTGGGCAGCAGCACAGGGGATGCAATCCTATTTCCCACCCTCTAGGGAAAGGAGAGCCCCTGGGCACCGAATTCTTTCTGCTCAGATGTGTGGCAGTGAGCTGCTCCCAAAGCACAGGGCTACCCTGACCCGTGGCTCTGCTGCACCTTTCCTCTGTGAGGCTGATCTAGAGACAAGGGATGTGCTGCTGGGCTCCAGTTCAATAGCTCCTGGGACAGAGAGGGTTCAGGGTGAGGACACACGTGGTTGCTACTGGGACTTTAGCTACCAGAACCCTCTTCCAGGGCCTTTCTCCTTTTAAGAACAAGAAGTACAGGAATGAGGGAAACGAGCCAGCACATCCACAGGGAATGATGGGCTTCCTCTGACCTTGTGGGGAGCAGGAACACTCTGGGGTCTGTGATAAGTAGCCCAGGGTGGAGGTATTAGTAGCCACTAAAAGTGTTCACAGGTTTCTCACCCTGATGTGGCCATCTGGCAAAGGGATGGTGTTTCTACAAAGTCGTGATGCTGTTGTAAATGAGGTTCTTTGGCATCAGTTTTCACTTCTTGGGGTTTGCTGTATTCCTGCATCTCCCTTTTTCCCTCTGCTTGTTGCAGGCTGGTGCCTGTTTAGTTTCCAAGACTGATGTGTTCAATGAGACAGCCATGAGGAGGCTCCCATTTCTTCCCTCCATTCATCCATGAATGCTCTGCAGGTGCAGAAGCTCCTGCCCCAGGGGATCCTCACTGGGAATCTGAGTGGTGCCTGGCTCAGGCTTTGGGTTTACCCATGGCCCCAAAAAGTGAAAGCTTCTGTGTGTGTCTACATTACTAGGCCAGCGCCATCTTGATGAGTATACTTTCCCATCTTCTGTTTGCTTATCTATAATGGGGACACATGAGAAGGTTGCTGATATGATAAACCTTGTTGGAGCTCTATCTTGTTTGAATTAGGAATTCATTTGGATTTCTAGTCAAGTCTTTGACAGACCTTTTTACCCCCTTGTTGTCACCCAAACCTGAGCCTTGGCTACCTAAGGCTGGGAGCTGGGCACCCAACCTTTCCTGTCCTTTCAGGACCCCACTTGCAGGCAGGCATTGCATCTTTGTCTTAATTTTTTTTTATTTTTTTTTTTTTTTGTCCATGGCCCGCTTCCAGATTTTGTCAGAAACTCTGGCAGGAATATGCCTCACTGAACAGTTGAGCAGCTCCCCTCTGTAAATCTTCAGCACATCTTCATCTACATTTGTAGAGGAAAACAGGCCAGAAGGAGCCTATGGAGCTGAGAGGCAGGTCTGAAGGATGGTATGCACTATCTGCCAGTATTACCAGGCAGGGCTGGGCAGCACGAGCAAGCTGCTGCTCTGGCACTATGCCTGTCAGCATCCAGAAAAACCGTCCAAACTGTCCGAACATCCACCTGGGTACAGCTGCTGCCCGTGCTCAAATGTGCAAACACATCCAGGACCACAGCAAGGGCATCTCCATACTAAGGGTGCATCAGGTAGCAGAGAAAACAAACCTTCCCATCCCAAATGACAGCTGTGCATGGACTGTCACTTCTGCCTGTCTGGGGCTGACACTGTCCTGAGGTTCCAGCAAGCTACCTGCAGGCAGCATGGGAGCTGCTAGCTCTGGCTGTTGCACTCTTTTACTGGCCAGAGAAATGCCCACTCCTGCTGTTATTTCTGTCTCAGCTTCTCCTCCTCAAAGGGACATTTGGGAACACATTGCTCTTGCTGGGCCCCTGCAGTTCCTGATGTCCAGCTCCGCTTCCCATAGCTGCCTCCTTTCATATCAGTGAAAGCACTCAATCTCTTACCAGCCTCTTGGGAGGATTGAGAATTAAATGATGCAAAAATCCCTGCCAGCTGCCGGTGTGGGGATCCCTGGATGAGTTTCTCCAGCTCAGTGCAGGCGGGTGACCAAGCAAACGAGGTCACAGCCACGAGGGAGGCAGGAGCTCCAGATGCCCAGCTCCAAGCACCGTGGCTGCCCCTGTCCCAGGGAAGCATTTGCTGGGGTGCACACCCCCAGTGCCCTGGTGGAGAGGCATGAGAGTGGCTGGGGGCTGAGCAAAGTCCTCTGACCTGTGGGTGTTGTACTACACTGGTGAAAGGTGCTGTAGCCACCTTGGCAGTGAGAGCAATGGATGGGAAGTGTTTTGGGGCTCTATGCAGCAATTCCCAGCACAGAGGACCATCCTCTGAGTCTTTCATGCTTGGATTCACACATACACACAAAAAATCTCGTCCTGCTACCAAAGCTGGCTTGGTTTTAGTTCAGAGGGGAAAAAATGCACCCCAAGTGTGACCTAGTGATGACAAGTATCCCTTGCTGATGCAACTCAAGCCATTGAGGGAGTCCTTTTACCACCACACCCATACTGTGAAGGCAAAGGCACAAGCTGGGTAGCTTTCATCAGCAAAGCTTTCTGGTGTGGAAGCCCAAGGGCCAGGTCAGGTAGAGATCGTGGCTGTCTTGTTCTGAGTGCAGGTGGCTGAACTGCAGTGGGAGGCACTTGGCTACTTTTGGGGTAGCGGTCCCCAGGCTGTGCTGTCTGAAAAAGGGACAAACTGTTGCCAGAAACTGGCTGCTTGGCTTGACAGGGCTGGCTATGGAGTTTCATCTCCACCATCTCGCAGATGGAATAACCACAAAGGGGAGTCCATGCAGCTCTTACAGAAGTGCTGTTCTGCAGCCACGCATCCATGTTGCTGCCAAATGAGTGAGGGAAGGAAAGAGGATAATGTTCCTGAATTAAAGTTACAGCCCTTTCCTCTTCCATTACTAATCCCCATTCAGATTTAATCAGGCAAATAGTGTATTTCAGTGTTTGCTCTCTGAGTTACTGCAGCAACAACCCACTCCAGAGAGGCTGTACTTTGGTGACTGTTGTGCAAGGTCACAACAAAAAGAAAAACTTATCTCTGAGAGGCAGTGATATGAAACATAGCAGCAGGTAGAGACAAAATCCAGGGGCACCAAGGGAAAACAAACTCAACCAATGCTGCAGGTACTAGAACACACTTATGGAATACACTGGTCAGCTCTTGTTTTGAGAGCATTGCAAGGTGGGTGTGGATGGCAGCTGAAAACCTCAGAGGTGAAGGCAAACAGAGAGTGAAGAATTGGGAAAGCTGGGTGACAAATGCAGGAGATTCATGTGGTGTCTCTTTAGGACTTAGTCAGCCAGATGGGTTCAGCATTTGGCTGGGAAAAGGGCCTTTGCTGCACAGTTCAGAATAGCTCTGGTGGGAGCTTCAATGATATTCCTAACTGAAAGGGAGGGGGGAAGGACCAGAAGTGTTCTGCCAAAAGGCTCTGCAAGATCTTTGTGTGGAGAGAGGGCTGGATGAAAGATGCCACATCTGTTATGGCCTGAAAAACTGGCAGGATAATGATTTTGTACACTTTCTTTTGATGGAAAGACTTGATGAATATGAAGAGCTTTGTTCCAGCCAAATTGAAGTTCAGGACATGGGATGCACCTGTGAGAAGAAAACTGTGGCAGATTGAGGTTAATTTTGGGCAAAGAAAGTTGGGTCTGAGGCAGAGAGACACAAGTGCCCAGCATCGAGCAGTATGAGCTGCTACCCTTACTGAGAGAGAAAGCATCAGATTAATCTCATCTTGTTCCCTTCATCTGAGGGATCTGCAGGATCTCTTTAACAACTGGTGCAGAAAAAAAGTAATAATGGGGCATAGTTTGAATATGCATATGAGGTAACTGTTCCCAGTAAGTGTTTCAACGGATTATGGAGTAATACAGAAGGAAGAGCTCAGAGACAGACACCCACAATATAGACACTTGCATTTGCCCAGCTATATCCTGACCCAAAGAGGATCACACAGAAAGGCCAGGGGGATGCCTGCTCCAAGGGACACTCCAAGGGAACGTGAGGAATGTGAGGGCACAGAATGAAGAGAATGGGGTCTCAAAGATCAAAATGTGGTCAGTGACCCAGTGGTGACCAATCAGAGAACAGAGGACAGCAGCAGGGCCAAGAAGGAGCTAGAAAATGTCCTGGAGAGTTTTGCAGGAGGCAGAGCCGTTGTGCAGGCTTGCATAAACTCACTGTCCAGAGAAATCAGCCCCTCCTGCTTTTGCTACATATCCAAGACAAAGGCACATCCCACCTCCATGAAACAACTACAGCGCCCTGTGTGGCTGTATGAACAGAGAAAAATATAGAAAAGATGAGAATACTCAGTACCAGTGGTCTTGGAGGAAGATACAGGGATGAGTTTTGAAAAACTCCTGTGTGAGTGCAAAGGGATAATTCCTTTATCTCCATGTGCTTTTAAAAGAGAGCTGCTGGCTCCCAGCTGTTCTGCCTGCTCAGCTCTGGGCTGGAGACTCTGGTGTGCACCACATCCTCCTTTTTCATGTTGGGAAGGTCTTATGCTTTGGCTGATGGTCCAACAAACATCAAAAAGGCTATAAAAGCTCTGATTCTTCTTCCAGAAAGATGAGACATGGTACATACACCAGCTCCTCCCTCCCCCCATGCAGATGCAATTAGTACTAAAACTTAGTACCTAGGGGACATTCTGTTGCCTTCACAGCACCCTGCAGTTAGAGATTTTGGTTTGTAGGAACTCAGTCCATCAGCACTAAATTGGTGAGGCCACAGGGAGAAACTCTCCCTAAATAACATCAGTTATGCCACAAAACTGGGCAGTTTTGTGGCAAATCCTCATATTAACAAGCAACCCTGAAGAAACACATTAAGTTTGTCCCACAAGGCTCCTTGGTACTTCCAGACTCTACTAAAACCTCCAGTTCCTGCAGGGAACCATGCACCTCAGTACTGCTGGATGTTGTCATAACAGATCTTTGCACACTGAAGCAGGAGCTAGGCTCCTGTGGGTTCATAGGAGACCTCTAGACAAACTTGGCTGCCTTATGGGAAGGTGGATTCAGATAGGAATGTTTTCTTTGACATCTGTGTCAAAAGGGTTCTGGTGACAGAGTATCTGGCTTCTTGCAGTCAAGCTTGCCATGGATGCTGCAGGCTGTAATGAGATTAAGAACTGGGCTTTTTCCTGTGGATATGTCTGTCCAGGTTTGTTTTCAAGGAGCTCCTGGGTGCACAAGACAGCACCGGTGTCATCAGATGGGAACAGGAGGTGGTAGTTGGCTGGATGAGAGCTGCAGACTAGAGGGGAATGGCTGGGAAGGGGAAGAGGCAGACGATGGATAAAAGATCCTGTGATATGAGCAAAAATCTTTCTATCCAGTACCTTTGTGAACCTTCAGATATTTTGTGTGCGTGTGCATACATATCCCATGGGAGATAAATGGGTAGCAATTAAGGATCAAAAGCCAGTGCAAAATTATGGCATCGGCCTGACATTGCTTGCATTTTGGATGCCGACTTTTTCTAGATTTGTGCAGTTGACAGAATTCCATATTTTTCTAAGCAGAATTTTCTGTGTTAATGTGTGTAGCTCTGAACATGAAAGCAAACAGCATCTGGAAGCAAACAACTTGTAATGAGTGCCATTAAGAATTTCAGTCTGCAAACCACAAAATGATCCCTAGCGCATGTAAATGACTCTGCCAATCTGTTTCCTTCTGACCCACCAAGCATAACAATGACACTGGGTTCATTTTCCCTCTTGGGGGTGTCTTGCTGCTCACACCTCACCTCCATGAGCAGGTTCACATCAGCATCTCCTCAGGAGGTAGGAGGACCTTCGACCACCATAGGCAATATACAAGCCACTCAGGGAACAGCCATCTCACAGACAGGAGTCATTCCTCAAGCTCTGCCAGCATTTAGACAAGGGAAACAGCCTCCCTAATGACTAGAAATCCTGAAAGCATCAAATAATTTCAAGCCAGACTCCCAGGGGAAGAGGAATGGCATATACTGCACTGGGATTTGTCCTGGATGCTGGAACTAAGAGCAGTAACCTAAAGAAAGGGCTGTAGGGTCTCTGACAAGTGCATGTACATTCCACCTTGGCTTTATACACTTAGCAGGAAGTGTAAAGGGTCAGAATTTATGCCGGGTTCTGCCCTAAGACACTCTCGTTTAAGCAAATGTCATTTCAGGCAGGTTGCTTCTTCGTGGCCTCTTATTCCTCTAGAGAGCCCTCTGAGGACCAAAGAGGGAGGGCAGCAGCTGTCCTAGGGTGCTGTGGGCACTGCTCAGGATGGAGAGGGGGACTGGAGGTGTTGGTGGCACTTGCTCCTTCCCTTGGGGTGGGCTTGGACAGGCTTCCCAGGTGAGGTGAGGGATGGCTGTTGCATCAGGGTGTACTGCAAAGGGTGCAGGGTGTAACAACAAGGCTCAGGGCTGCTTGACCCTATAATAGCACTTGACAGCTATAATCCAGTAGCTGGGGACTCCTCACTCCTCAGCTTTTGCAGCTTGCTGCTGAGGCAAACCTCGACCATGGCAGGATCCTTGCAGGCCCTTTATCACAGGCCCAGTGTTTAAACAACCATATCTGTGCCAGGCTATTTCTCTCCAACATTTGCTGATTTTCCTAAGCAATTTTATGTAACCAGCTGGGCTGGATTTCCATTAGCATGGAGCAAAGGTTTATTGTCCTTTTTTTTTGCTTGTGATAGAAAAGAAAGGTAGGTGAACAGTATTTTTCTCTTTTTTGTTAATTCAAATTTTATTTATTTTTGCCATCAGCTCTTGGGAGAGGAGAAAAGAGCTTGTGAATGGTGTCTGTTTTGGCTGCAACACAAAATGATAATACCCAGCCCAAGAAACAGAGGATATATGGGACTGTTAGCTACAGTTTTGAATTTTGCTTTTCTATTTGCTTTTTCTCAATTTGTTCTATTCAAAGGAGCAGCAACCAGTATATAGAAATAGTCCCTAAATGTTAATAATCCTGTTCAGACAGTACTCCAGGCATTCCTGGGGAGGATTTCAAGGGGAGGTTTTCAAAACCTGCCCTCTCAGACCTGCCACCAGGGATAAAAGGTGAAGTTCAGCAACACATATATAAGTTATTGAGAGGTAGAGTTGATGAGAACAACAGCTTCTAGGTTGTAGTGCTAGGCATCACATGAGCATTTAAAGGACTAGATAAACTTCTCTTATCTTTGCATTTTAAATCACTTGGAAAAGGACTTTTCTAAATCTTTTGGGGAAAAAAGTGTCAAAGAGAGGAATAAAAATGGGACCTGGAGACCCCTGAGTGAAGCAGGGAGGACAGAACTGCAAAACGCTTGCTTACTGCTCAGCCCTTTTATGAAACTGGTGCAGAAAGTGTTCACAACCAGGCTTCAATTCTGCTGTTGCAGCTCTGGAAACTTGGTGTGTGTGACTGAGGGAGGGTGAGCCTGCCCTCCTGCTTTCCCCATTCTTCACATAGCAGGAGAGCACAATAAGAATGCATGTCATTTGGGCTCTGGCACCTATGGAACGACTGGGCTGAAAGGTTAAAGAGCCTGTTTGCATAGGAAATGTCAGTCATTTGGCCACTTCTAGAGGGCTAGTGGCTCTCAGAGACTGTAGGAGGTTGTCTTTTCCTTGCAAGGTACTTTGTTGCTTTAGAAAGTAATTTTACTAGAGTGTTATAAAAATTCTCTGACAAAACCCATGTTGCTCATAAATGCAGTTGAATGCCCTCCCATATTCTTCACGGCACTTACCAAGACATTTTTTTTTTCTTTTATGTAGAAGTCCCCCTTCTCTCAGATAACAGGTACACTGCAACACAAAATCACACTGGAAGGGAGAAACTCTGGCCAGCTGTACCACAGCAAAGCAAGAGGGTACCCTTGTGTGCCCAAGGGGTAACAAGGTTTTCCTTGTGCCTGAGATACTCCTTGCCAGAGGTTGACTGCCTCTGTGGCTTCTGGCTGTGCTCTCGGGATGGTGAAGCAGGTCAAACAGGCAGAAGAGCCCTTTGTGGTCCCATGGTGCTTCTTCCTCAGAGCCCATCACTTTGGCTCTGTTTGCCAACAACTTTAATTTTGACAAATAGCTCTTCTTTTATCTCCAACAAATGTTCTTATTCAATGAATAAGAGCTACCAAAGCAAGAGAAAAGTTATCCCCTCAGGCTTCTTTATTGAAGACTAACCTTTTGCACTCCTCAAAGGTCTGTTAATGCAAACAGAAGGAAAAATGAAGACACAGCTGTAAGGCAGGAAACTAGTCTGGCTGTGGTGAGGGGCTTTGTACCTTGCCAAATTAAAAATTAAAACCAAAATATCTGATTTCTCTAGAATAAAATTTATTCCCTCCATTTTTAAATGGGAACCCATAGCAAAGTGGAGTATGGAATGCCAGAATGGATGTGACATATTCCTATTAAATGAGAAGGTGACTATCCCACAGGACTGTGTCTATCTGTATATTTAATCTCCAGTCATCAACGTCAGGAAATACCAGCCCAATCTTGAAATGATCTGCTGTGCATAATGGGTGCCATTCATGCCTGAGAGGCGTTAACTCAAACAGAAAGAGCTCCAAAACAGAAATCATACAGTCGGAGCCAGTGATGTCTGGACCACTTCAGAAAGATGCCTATTTTAATTCTGGTAAATCAAAATTAGAGAGGGGTTTTGTTGGATCTCATGGCAAAATATTAGGAAGAGGAAAAACTATGTTTGAACTGAAAGGTGAAGTTGGAAGGAGGATTAAGAAAATGAGGAAGCTGGAAATAGGGGCTGCAAAGGGGTTCCTGTAAAGTACCACATCAAACTAGCAAGCTCAGTGTGAAAGGGACAGGGCTGGGAAAAAGGGGTAGTGTGGTTGTAGGGACAGGGCTTCTGACCCCAGAGATTTCTTTAGTCCTGTGTCTCCATGCCCCTATCTCCAGACTCTCAGATATCAGGGCGGTGTGACAAGGGAGTCAGAGATAAAACATAGCCAAGAATAACTATTGCTGAAAGGACAACTACTGCCAATCATAAAGATCACTTCAGTCTAAGGCAGAGGCTTTCAGAGAACCTGAACATCCTTCAGCTCATGCATATGTAATGGCACTTGCTTTTAAGGGAGCAACAATAGTGGCAGTGTCCATGCTGACCAAGTGAGGGGTCCCTAGCAGACAGACCCAGCCCCAGTATGCATGGTCAGATCCTGGGGGTCTGTACTTCACCCTGACCCTGTGCTTCTGGCTTTGCTGAGCACTGCTTAAACAGAGACCCCATGCTGCATGTGTGCAGTAGCTCTGGGTGCACCCTGCAGCACAATCCCACTGTACTGCTCAAGGACAAAGCACTGCAATATGAACAAGAAGTGCTGTGTTTGGGGTGCTTGGGATAATTGCATGAGAAATAGGTTCAGTTCTATCATCTCCAGCATGAGCGGTTGAAAGACTTTTCTACAGAGCAGCTGTAATTGAAAGGTCAGTTCCCATGGAAGCTGCCCTATTATGCAGAGGGGTTTTTACCCTGAGATGAACAGATGCTTCTCTCCTCTCCAGTCTTTTGAACATGGATTTGTAATGTAAAAAACTGGCAGATCTCTTTGTGCTATCTGTAGAAATGGTTATGTGGTGACAGTATCCAAGCATTGCATTGCTGCTAACATATTTATAATCACGATAGCCCTTGTCTTTACCACCTCCTTCCTGAAAGTATTGTCACAGCCTCCATTTTGTGGATGTAGTGAGAGAGACTACTAGACTTTAAACCCTGTTGTTTGAAGTCTAAACCCTACCCAAGTGCCCACGCTGTGCAGGGAGGAAAGCTAAATGGCTACAGAGAGTTCCTGAGCACAACAAAAGGAAAGACTCAGTACAGAGACTTCAATGGCGTGGTGCCAGGTTGAGAAGGACTGTTGAAGAATCTCTGATTCAAATGGAAATTCAAATGAGGCTGCTGGTTAATGCCTTAAATTGCAAGATCACTGTCACTCGCAGATGTCACCAATCCTTGTGAAAAGTCAGGACAGGCACAATGGAAAGAAGATGCTCAAAGTTACTGATCAGAGTGTGGCTGGCTGTTGGGCTGGGCTGCTGCCCCTCACTGCCCTGTTCACCTTGCTGCCCTGATGGTGTAGGAGTCCTATCCATTACCAGATCTTTAAAATTTCGTGGGTATCATCCTGTTTGAGCATTTTGGAGTGTTAAAACCAACATTTTGTTTTACCTATAACTGAGAGGACTGTAGGCTTCTTCCTTGCAGGTTTCAGTGCATGTATAGTGTTCCTCAGCTACTGCACTGAATATGAGCTGTGATAAACTCCAGAGAAAGTTGCATTTCAAGGTGCTATTGAAACGGGTCCCTCACACATGTAAGACACAATGCAGTGTTGTGAAAAAGGTCCTATGATACCCTAACTTTTCAGCAGATGTTACATTTTATTAGTAAGCAAATAAAGCAAAAATAGCAGTGAAAGAGATTTCAGAAGCCTGCTACCTTTACAGTCAAATCTGAGAGTTGCTCCCCAACATCAGGACATGAATCAACTGCTTAATCTACATTCAGCACCTAATTCCTACCAAATGTCATAGAGTAAATTAAAAGCTTTTTTTCCTTATCTTTAGAGCTTAGCCCCAAAAAACCAGGTCTGAGATGATTTTTTTTGTCAGTTGCATAACAGAAAAATGGTTTAGCAGATCTAAACCCTTTGATTTAAAATAAAGCCCACGTGCGTTTGCTACATGCCAAGTTTCAGCTTGAGCCATTCCTCAGGAGTAGAAATACGAAACTCAAAAATGCAGAGGAGCAAGAAGGGAGGAAGAAAACACAGTTTACTTAGACCGCAAATGTAGCCCCACTATTGCTCTATGAACAGGGAAACTAGCAAATGGGCAGATATAAAACAGCTGGGAAGCTGTGGTGATGGCAGTATCACCCATTTATTACTTTCCTATCCAGCAGCAGGTGAGCTGAGACTGATGGCTGGGGTCAGAGCTGCCGGAGAGAATTAACTCTTTCTTTGCAGGAAGTGTAAACTGGGAATCAATTCAGAGCTGGCAGTAATATCTGCTTCCTGAGTTTGGAGTGTACCTCGGTTTTGTTCAGAAAGTCACGTAGGTTTAAGGTGTATGAAGGATACCATAGTGTGCTTGACGTACTTTGTATTTCCTTTTTAATTCAGGAAGACTCTCCATTAAAAAGAAATACAGTGCTGACAGACTGTACTGCCTGTGCTACCAGAGCACGCTGTCAGCTGCGGAATTTAGATGCAGTCTGCTACAATGGGATTTGGAGCTTTGCTTATAGTTAAGTATTTGTGAATCTGGCACTCCCTTTTGTGGATTTGCAGAAACAGACCTGGACGAATCATTTATGTTCAAGAGACTGAGGACAGCACAAGAAGTAGTGGATGTTTTTTTCTCTTTCTGTTGCAGTGTTTTTTATCACTAAAGTACTTTTATGTTTATGTCAGGAAGAACTAGAAAAAATAACAGAGAAAGATGCATTTGGGGAGTGCCACTTGATCTGGAGAAACATAAGGAAATTGAATTCAAGGACCAAATACAATTTAGAAGAGAGTAGTTCTACCTTGCAAAAGTTTCAATAGTGGCTTGGTCCTTCTTCGAGCCTCTTGGAAGTGGAAAGGAGAAGAGAGGTAAAGGTAGGCAAACAGACAAGTAACCACTGTATTTGAGGACCAGAATTATACAAATCACATCTTTTGATTAGATAAAGACTGGTAAAACACTTGTGTCTAACTAGGCTGCAGAACTACAGGAAAATCATAAAACCTGTGATAATCCCAGCCTTCGCAGTTACTCCTGGTATTAAGATATCTCATCCTAGCTACAAGATGCTTGATTGCCGTACTTGCTAATAGCACATTACTATGATGTTAAAACACGTATGACATTATCAGACCTGTATAATTTATGGTATGATAGCATTTACAAGCTGTGGGCAAGATAGGGGCTTGCTGTACCAGGTGTTGTGTGACTCAGTGGGTGACAACGATGACCTCAAAGGCTTTAATTTTTAATTAGGCCAGGTAGTGCTATGGGGCTTGGTAGAGGGAGAAGAGCAGTGCTGACAGGATTGTGTGTGTCTATGTCAGAAATTAACTCATGCACTGTTTAAAAGTTTTTGTTTGGAGCAAGGCTGCAGAGGAAGACAGAAAAGGAAGGGCAGCAGAATAGCTCAGGGACCCCTGAGCAGATATTTTGTTGATTAAAAGCTCTGAGGCTCTGTTGAATGCAGAGGAGCATTTGAAAAGGCAGAGGGTCTGGCATTCTACCCTAAGTCACATGAGAGATAAATGACAAGGGCTTTTTTAGAGAAAAACACTAACATTCACTGAAGTTAACTGAAAAGGCAGTATTGTGCCCAGATCACAGGTGGGGCAGGCTCTGATGATGTATGGCCAAAACACAGAGGCTGGTGTTCTGGAGCCCCATACCTGTCTGCCACTGCTATGCTTGAGTAACAAACACCTAAAAAAGCAAACCAGAGTTCTGAGTTTAGCAGCATTTCAGCAGCATTTCAGCAGCACTGAGGCCAGTTCAGGAACAAGAAGAGGAGATTCCTTTCTCACCTGCCTCAGTGCTGGCATTAGCAGCTCCCTGCACAGACTGACCACATTCACACACCCCGTGGAAGTGTTCCCAGCCCCTCCAGGCTGCCCCTGGTAACGCTTTTAGCACACAGTCTGCTTTTTTTTTTTTTTTTTTCCCATTATGTTTTGCCCTTTCAAGTGGTCCCTTGGTATCTCAAGGTTTACATACATTTTTGATACATTTCCTTGATACACACTGTGCAGCAAACACAAGGCAGGAAAAAAGGCAGTAAAACACACTGTGATGGACACAGCAGAAAAATCTTTCCTGTCTAGGTATGAAGTTTGGGAAGGTTGGTGTCTTTTGAAACACCCAGCTAGAATTGTTTTTCTCTACCCTTAGTGTAGACTTTCGAGCTATTCTAAAGAATAAAACAATAGCAATCACATTTTATGACACTTTGCTGTTGATTTTCAATATCAGAAAGTATTTGTTTGTCTTTGGATCCTTTGTTTGGAACAAAAAGTATGTTCTGCAGTGTTAATGGTTATTTATAGGCTGGGATGAAGCAGCACTAAAAGCATTAGAAGCTAACAGAGGACATCACTGTGACTAGTCTCAGGGGAGCCCAGGGAGTGGTTCTCCCTGAAACAGGCAGCAGACCTGTGAAACACCTTACCAGATGAGGATACAAGGACTTTGCAGGGGTCTGAGAAAGTCTAGGCAAGCTGAGAGGTAGACTGGGGATCACCAGCATCATATCAGGCTCAGGAAACCCTCAGAGCTGGTCACACTTTGGAAGTGACAGGGTACTGAGGAAGAACTTAAGACACAACAACCATGCCTCCTTGTCCTGCTCCTGCACTTCCTAAAGTGGCTGCTACAGCTTTTTGCTACGGCAGGGGATATGGAGGGCTGCTGCTGTGCATCAGTTGAGCTTATGGTGATAGAGCATGGCCCAGGTGGTGTGTAAATGGTGGGGATTACTCTCCTGCATAGATGCAGGCAGCATACTCTATGTGCAGTAAGTTCTCTTACTTTGAAGGTGTAGAACAAAAATGAAAAAAATGAGAAAAAGGGGAAGAAAAACCAACAGCAGCAAAGTACCCAAAAGCCCCCAGCTAAGTACAGCTCTCTACCCTAAGCTGGGACATGTCCAAGCTTGGCTATGGAAAAGGACCAGGGTGCTGTACCCACTGGCTTGACCTGTGGTCTACTGGCACCCATGGGTGGTCCCCTGGCCTTTCCACCTGCACACAGCACCCGAGCAATGCTGGCTGCAGGTGGCAAACACATCCATCCCAATGAAGGCCATGCCAGTGTGCCCAGCTGTAGGTTCCAGCTGTGTTTTCATATAATCATGGAACTGTTTGGTCATATAATCATGGACCTTTAAGGTCAAGTCTAATCGTTAATGCAGCACTGCCAAACCATGTCTACCACCAAACCGTGTCCCTCAGCACCACATCTACATGTCTTTGAAATACCTCCAGGGATGGTGATTCAACCAGCTCCCTGAAACAGCCTGTTTCACTGTTTGATAACCTTTTCTGTGAAAAAGTTTATTCTAATATCCAATTTAAACCTCCCCTGGTAGAACTTGAGGTCATTTCATCTCATGTTATTGTCAATTGGGAGATCAACCCTGACTTGGCTCCAATCTCCTTGTTGTAAGAGCATAGTAATGTCTCCCTTCTACCTCCTTGTATGCAGACTAAACCATTCCAGTTATCTTCTGGGTAGACTGGATAGCATAAGACTTGCTCTCCAGACCCTTCACCAGCTTTGTTGCCCTTCCCTGGACACACTCCAGCCCCTCAATGTCCTTCTTGTAGTGAGAGGCCCAGAACTGAACACAGGATTTGCGATGTGGCCTCAGCAGTGCCTGGTACAGAGGGACAATCACTGCTCCAGTCCTGCTGGCCACACTGTTGCTGGTACAAGCCAGATGCTGTTGCCTTCCTGGCCACCTGGGCATATGCTGGCTCACATTCAGCCAACTGCTGACCAACACCTCTGGGTCCTTCTCCTCCAGGCAGCTTTCCAGTCACTCTTCCCCAAACCTGTAGTGTTGCCTGGGGCTGTTGTGACCCAGTGCAGGACTTGGCACTTGTTGAACCTCATATAACTGGTCTCAGCCCATCAATCCAGCCTGGCCACGTCCTTCCTACCCTCCATGCACAACTTGGGGTCATCTGCAGGGTGAGGGTGCGCTCGATCTCCTTGTCCAACGTTCATTGGTAAAGATACTAAAGAGAACAGGCCCCAATACAGAGTCCTGGTGAACACCTCTGGTGACCACCCACCAGCTGGATTTAACTCACAGAATGGTTTGGGTGGGAATGGACTCTAAAGATCAACAATGTCCAACTGTCCTGCCATGGACATGGACACCTCTCAGTAGACCAGGCTGCTCCAGGCCCCATCCAACCTGGCCTTGGACACATCCAGGGATAGGGCAGCCACAACTTCCATGGGCAGCCTGTGCCAGTGTCTCACCACCCTCACAGGGAAGAATCTCTCCCCAGTATCTGACCTAAGCCTCCCTTTTCCTGCTTTGGATTAATTCCCCCTTGTCCTACCACTTGTAAAAAGTCCCTCCCCAGCTTTCCTGTAGCCCCCCCAGGTACCAAGATATGTGTGTGTGTGTGTGTGTGTGTGTGTGTGCGTGTGTGGAGTGTGTGTAGAGACTGTGTGTGGGAGGGAGAGAGTGTGTGTGGAGCGTATTTGTGGAGTGTGTGTGTAGACAGTGTGTGGGAGGGAGGAGGGGAGGGGGGGAGTGTGTGTGTATGTGTAGGGAGGGAGGGAGCATGTGGACTCTATGTGTGTGCGTAGTGTGCGTTTCTGTGTGTGTGTCTGTGTGTGTGTGTCTGTGTGTAGAGTGTGTGAGTGGAATGTGTGTGTGTAGAGTGAGTGTGTGTGTATGTGGAGTGTGTGTGTCTGTGTGTGTGTGATTGTGATTTTGTGTGTGTGTGTGATTTTGTGTGTGTGATTGTGATTGTGATTGTGATTGTGTGTGTGTGTGTGTGTGTGTGAGAGAGAGTGTGCCCCGCCCTTCCCCGCCCCGCCCGGGCCGGTGCCGCCCCCACTCCCGCCCGTCCCGCCCTCCCGCCCTGTGGCAGCGGGGCGGCATGAGGAGAGCCGGGGGCGGCCGGTGGGGCCGTAGCTGAGGCGCGGCTGCCGCCGCCATGTCGCTGCTGTGTGTGCGAGGTGAGTCCGGTGGTCCTGAGGCAGCAGCGGGGTGGGGATGGGCTGGGCGGTGTCCGGTGCCGGGAGCGCTCGTCCCGGTGGCCTTCTGCCTCACTTGTGGGGAGAGAGGTGGAGCCGGGTCCTCAGAGGAGAGCCCGAGCCCGAACCCGTCCGCCCCGAGCAGCTGCCGCCACAGCGAGCTGTCAGCCGGGCACCCCGTTCCGGAGGGGGAGCGGTGCCGGGAGACCGAACGCGTGTGCGGGGAATGGGTGTCCTGCCTTAGAACAACTTCTGTCTCTCGGGGAGAGGAGACAAAGCGTCCCGGTGACTTCCCGGCTCAGTGGGGTGCCCGCCTTCCTGCCCATCCTCGGGCTGCCGGCACCAGGGCGGCTTGGGGAACCGGGAGAGGCGGGAGAGCAGGTGCGATGTTGGGGAGCAGCCATCCCGCCCGCGGCCGAAACCCCGGGGGAAGCCGTGTTTGACTTTCGTAGTTGGTTGGAACACGAGTTGAAACGCTGGTGCTGTGAGGGAAACCGTGCCCGGAGGAAGCGGGCTGCTGCCAGTGGCAGTTCTCACTCCCTGCCTGCTCATTATAACGCGTTATTGTTTCAGATACATTACCAGTTATCTTCTCATCCTGCCATCAAGCCGCGTTCCCTTGCTGAACAGGTTGCTGGAAGGTGGCACTTTCTCTGATGGGCTGGATTATAGTGCCAGCAGCTTGATTTTCTATCTCAGGTTTTCAATTTCTTGGTCTCTTGTATTAAAGAAAAAAAAAAAAAAAAGAAGAAAAAAAGGAAAAATAAAAATAAAAAAGAAAAATAAAACAAAAGAAAAGGAAAAAAATCCCTGGGGAAAACCATCTGCAAGGGCTCATGCTTCTGGGATGTGTCTGCTGTCAGTGTTCTGCGCTGAACGCTGTGGTCACAGGGTGTCCCCGGACCAGCCGTGCCCTGCGGCTTAGAAGTATGGTTTTAATGTTCTCAGCTCCTTTGCCAGGTGTGGTAAAAAAACAAAGTGGCACTGGTGTGCTGCTCTTTTGCCAGCTGTGGTAAAAAAAAAAAAAAAAAAAAAAAAGTGGCACTGGAGTGCTGCGGATAGTTGAGCTTTTCTTTCACTCACATCAGATGATTTGATAGGAGATCTTCATCCTGCTGTTTGCCACCTCTTTGAATCAAAATCCTTGTGTTGAGAGCGTTAATAAAGAGGTGCCAGGAGAGTATCTTGAGTGTGTGTTATTCTGGGGAGAGCGCTGTTCTTGCAGGAGAGTGGTTTTGAATTGAATTTCATCCCTTGTATTAAACGCTGGTGGTGTTTAAGGAGCTAGGGGAGGCACACAATTGTGAAGCATGTCTTAAAATTGGGGTTTTTTTGATGCAGTTCTGTCTAAACTGAAGCATGTGTAGTGTCTGGTAGACCTGTTTAGTTAATTTTGAGGGACTCTTATGTCCCATCTGCTAAGAGTTGTGAAAGAACCGAGATGGATAAATGAATTGATGAAAATATCTTGTCTCTCTCTTCAGGGTCTTAATTCTTGGTCTGAAGAGTCTTTGGGACAAAAAGAGACATTGGAAAAAGTTGCCAGGGAAGTTGTGGATGCCCCATCCTGGGAAGTGTTTTAAGGACAGGGTAGACAGAACTTTGAGCAACCTGAAGTGGAAGGTGTCCCTGCTAAAGCTGAAGAAGAAACTTGAAGTGGCTGGTGGCTGTGTGTGGAGATAGAGAGTTAGTGTGAAAATTTTGTCCTTCATTTCTATCTGTTTCCAGGTGTTAAAATAATAGAAAATACCAGCAGTAATTTAGGTAGATACTGAGTGACTTTATTATAAGAATGGAAATTCTGTCAGTTTACTAAACCTGAAGTAACATGTTTTCTGAAATGGCCATGACTGCAAGAGTGAGCTGGTGAGATCGCACAGGTATGACACATTGAACATAAAATGCAGGTATGCTGAGATAGAGCAGTCTGGAAGTGAAAACAGGTACCAAGAGCTGAGGTAAAAGAATAGTTTTCATGGCAAGGGGAAGAAAACTGTACTAACTGTCACTACTTTAAAAGAAGTGACACTTCTCTTGATTTTTTCTTTGCACTTAACTAATTTTGCTGAGAAAGTAGTGCAGCTGTTACTACGATGGAAAAGCTGTTTTTTCCCCCATTAAAGATGATGCACATACAAGACTGCATAGTAACATGGGGTTGGATGCTGCAGACCTGAGATTAAAAATGGAAGACAACAAAAAAACATGTGAAAGAATTGTAGGCGATTGGGACACTGTTAAGAGCCTCTGAACTGCAGTTTAACAGATAAAGGGAAATGTGGAAAAAACCCTAAGTGACAGTGTAACAAGAAGCCTGGCAGCCAGATAGATAGTGTTGTAATTCAATTATTATTTTTTCCCCCTTGAATTATGCACATTAATAATATCTTAATGAATGGCTGATCTAAAACAGTGCACACTGAACTTATCTGACTGCTGCCTTTGTTCTTGAAAGAGCAGCTAACATCTGTGGCTTCTTGTTCTTATGGTTTGTAGTGCATTTCTTTTACATTTTCTACTTAGATGTGAAAAATCAAGATTTTTTTTTTTTTTTTTTTTTTTAAATGTTGAAGTATGTCTTCTGTACAACAACCTGACAGAAAATCTAAGCTCAGGGGAATTTGGGGAATCTGGGCTCACCTGCCAGTCTTCAGAGCATGTGTGCAGTGAGCCAGCAGTAAGAGGCTGTTGTAGGAGTAAATTAAGGGATTCTTTTGGAGCAGGAAGGTGTGCAGAGGGTGTAAGTGAAGTGAAGCAAAAACCAAATCCTGAGTATTACATGAAAAAGGCTTTTAGAAGAGACTTCTTCATATTTTGATTCTGTTTCTTAAGTGCAAAAGAGATGCATGGGCTCCTTTTTAGAGCAGCTGTGTCTGGATTATGTCTGATAATCTTCTCTTGGCATAGTTTGCTTTATTAGTTTACGTTTAGTGTTGTATTTGTGGAAATAGCACATATAAAACTAATCCCAGTGAAGCAGTCTAGGTTTTCTCATCAGTCTTGTATTATTAACTTTCTTGGATGTCTCTTGAAAGTCTTGATCTTAGCTCAGATCTGAACTTAATGTTTTTTTCTTCTGATCTTTCATGTTTTCTGAGTTACAGATAGAAATAACTGTTCTCTCAACACAGCTTCCGTGGGCCATAGCAAAGGAGGACTCTGCTGAGGCTGGATCACCCTGTCACAGGTGCTCTGTTAGCATCATTGTCCTGAGACATACATCAGACCTTTTTACTTGCTTTATTACGTCTCCAACTTGTGGTATCTCAGGATGGTAATGGTTCTCTTCTAGTTTTCCTTCTCTCTGCTTTTTAACAGGTTATGCTGTGTCTTCAGTGCTCTTTCAGTGCCTGGTGTTTCAACCTGTCTTTTCCATCTGATAATGATAGTAAAAATCATGTCTCTGTCTCATGCTGTCCCTATCCTGTTTGGTCTATCAGTCTCTGACATTCTTTGCTATTGCAAGGACATTGGCAGTGGGCATCTTCCCTCCTCCCTGTGCACAGTACCTGGCTTAATCCCAGGAGGGCATAGTGCTTATGCCTGATGCACTTTTGTTTTGGGGCCAAATCCACAGAATCCATGTGAGATTTGGGTGCTTGGGGTATGGAGGAGATAGTCATAATCACTGAATGGTTTGGGTTGGAAGGTACCTTAAAGATCATCCAGTTCCAGCCCCCCTGCCATGGGCAGGGACACCTCCCACTGGACCAGGTTGCTCCAAGCCCCATCCAACCTGGCCTTGAACACTTCCAGGGATGGGGGAGCCACAGCTTTTTATGGCAATCTGTTCCACTGTCCCACCACCCTCAAATTGAAGAATTTATTCCTAATGTCTAACCTACATCTGTCATCTTCAAGTTTTAAACCATTTTCCCTTGCCCTCTCACTACACACCCGTGTAAAAAGCCTACCCCAGCTTTCTTGTAGGCCCCTTTCAGATACTGGAAGGTTGCTATAAAAGTTAGATCATCTTTCCTGATCTTGCACAATAAAATTTTAAGTTGTTGGCTGTTACGTGAAATGACAGCATGTGGAGGTTTGAAACATTTTTTTTTTCTCCTACCATTTATCTTGCTGCTGCTCTGAAGTGCTAAAAAGCTCCCTTATCTTGTGATGCTTTTGGTCTGTCAGAATAGCTGGTGTGTTGGAATACTACTTGGTGAACTTAACTGTGCATCCCTGTAGTGCCAGCAAAATTCATGTTCTGATGTCTATCCACCACACTGAACTCTGTTGAAATCCCAGTGAAAGAAGCAAACAGGGAAAATGAATGTTAGCAGTGGCAGAAATGAAAACATGTTCATCTTGTGTTGTAGTTAGAAATATCCATAACTAGAAGCCTGGAAGTCATATGTCAGGACTTCTTCTTCATGTTTAAAGGATTTTTTTTTCCCTTCTGATGTAATAACCTCGACTTTCAGTGTTCTCTGTAAGCCTGACTGCAGTGCTTCCAGCTCTTTCTGTCTCAAGGGTGAAGGTCTCTAGCTGGAGCTCCCTGTATTGCACATTGTACTTGTAAACAGTACTCTTAGCAGTAGGGTAGTTGTATTGCTGCGACAGTATTCTGAAATGCTTGCAGAATTGGAAAACCAACCGTACCTATCTCTCTGTAGATCAAAGTGGAAAAGAACAGAATTGGACTCTAATAGTGATAGAAAAAGAGGTTATAAAGATAGGGTAAGAAAAAAGGAAGTAATGCTTCATGAAGAGTATGCTGTGTAGGTATGTTCAACTCCTTTTCTTTGGTTGCAGTTAGGAAGGTACATGTCTACATAGTATTGGAACAAAATAAAATGCATTAGAAACTTGGATAAAAAGAATCTGCTACTAATGCAGCTTCTTTGAGTACTAAGTGCTGTGGTTATAAAGCTGTAATTGTTAGCTTAGTTGGAGAGAAAACTTTTAAGCTTTCCAGTTTCTTCTGCTGCTAAATAATAGGAGTGTTTAACCTGTAAACCACATTTGGCTTGTGATGCACAGAGAGCTATTAATGATTCAAACCTTCACCTCTTCAGCTTTGGGCAATGCAAATGCAAAATTTTCAACAGTGTGGTGTCTATTTTTTTTTTAGTTTTAAGGACTAAGAGCTACTTGTAACCTCTCTCTTGTAATATTCAGTGAGATGAAGAAAATGTGCAGAGCTGCTCTCTGACTCTCAGCAGCATCTGCTTTCTTCTTGCTAACTTGGTGTCCTCTTAGTTGACTCCTTCAGTTGGGGGTCTACCAGCTCAAATTTACTAAAGTTTTTATTAACTTATTGTTTTAATATACATCAGAGCCCTGGATTCAGTCGAAATGATGGAAGATCCTAACTTTGAACTGTAACATTCCAAGAGCTAGAACAGTTTACACAATGGCATATAAAGTCTAAGCAAACGAAACTGCTTTTTTAAATCCAGGACCTTACTTCAAATATTTGACTTGGAGGCATATAAAATGCATATGCCCAATGGCAAATGATCCTCCTATGGATGTCCTCCTGCATATTCTTTTTTGGTGCCCTGTGATCAAACTTTACTTGATGTTCTGAAAAAATGGTTTAGTCACTCAGTGACAGGTGTTCTCAGTGCTTTTCCAAGAGAGCTTAAACCAGAGTGATGAGTCCAGTAACTCTTGCATTTTCATTCTTATAATTCATTGCGTGGTCTTGCAAACAGATGAGGAGCTGCTGTGAGGGTGTGCACAGTCTTCCCTTATTCTGCCTCTTTGATAGACTGAAGTCTACTAGTGCCTGCCATTGTCTTGCTGTGAAATATGTGAAAATGTGTGAAATATGTGAAAGCAACTTGATATTCTTGTCTCTTGCTAGATAGAAAGACTTTCTGCTGTTTATAGTTTGAAAGGTTTCTTTTTAGCCTTTGAATTTGTTCTTCTTTGCAGTCTTTGTTTTCTTACTAGGCTTCTAAAGTTTCTACAGAAAAGCAATTTTTATTTAATATTCTTATGTTGATATAATCATCATTAAATGGAGAAAAAATCTGCTTCGTTCCTCTTGCCAGCTTGTGTTTCTGTGTGCATGCATTATCCATCTTTGCCAAATATTGCTGAAATAATGTCTTGCTTGTCTACTGTGACCTGTAGAATTTCACAGATGCTTTCTGCGATACGGGTTCACATCCTGTAGGTATATCCTGGGTGTTCAGATCAGATGTCTCTGCATTTAGCAGGATTTCAGATGGATTTGCTTTTCACTTAGACCCTTTTTATACTTGCCTCCGTTGCTGTGCAAAATTTCCCTCTTATTGGTTGCCACTTGCTGGATTTCCTGTCCTACATGGTTTGTGTAAGTGGAAAAGCCCAATCTAGGAGTGAAAATATTGAAGCAATACTGGTACTGGGGATACCTCACTAGTCATGACTGGTTTCACAAGTGGTTAACCATTACTCTGTTTTACTGGCTTTCCACCATATTACGTGATTTCCCACTTTACTGAGAATGTCTTGTGCTGGCAAATCATGTGCCTAAATTCTACATGTTAAGTCTTTTTTTTGTTTTGTTAAGTCTTCCCAAAACAATGTTGATCTGCACATACTGTTTCTTTTAACTCCTTACAGGTTGATTGCTGTGTTTGCTTTTTCATACATTTGTCTGAGATGCTCAGTGACCTAAAGGCACCTCTCCTCTTACAAGCATGCCCTAACCTTGGGTGTCATACTGTGCTCTCCTTGGAGCCTGCTTTCTGATTTCTCAGGATGCATTTAAAGCAAAAGTCAGTGGTCTGCAGAGCTCTTCACTGATGGCTGAGTGTTGGTTCTCTAGACCTTCTGAATTTCATCATTGGCATCTTAGATGTTTTACTGATGTGTGTTGTTGGGGCATGGATGGTGCCCTCCTGTTGCGGAAAGTGACAAGAAATTGAAGCATAGTACTTGCGGGTTTGCTGTCTCTCTGGCAGCTGTAAGAGGGCATCTTATGACTGAAAGGAAAATATGCCAGCTAATGGTTGTGACTCAGTTTATCTTCTTTCTAGCAGAGTGCTCCTGAGTGAGCTTATGAGATGAGTTAGGTTGGGATTTGGAAAGAATGGTAAAGGAGTTGAGTACCTGCACTCAATCTGGAAGCCCCTGTTTGGAGACCCAGTTTATGGAAATCCTATACTGAAAGAAAATTAAATTGAGGTGTTGACAGATATTTATATCCCTCAGCCTCTCTTCACAAGATTTACTTTTGCTGGTCAGGCTTAAATTTTTAAGAGCGTTAACATGGCCAGGCAGGGTTGCATGGGCAAGAACAGTGATTAATGGATTAAAAATCCTGATATTTTTTTTTTCTTTCCCCCTATCTTTCTTGCCTCTGTTTGGGTAGTTGGGACATTTAGAAACATAAAGGAATGATATTTCAACAGCCTTGTTCTGGCCTCAGGCCTCTGGTCCTCTTCCTAACAATTGAATATCACGTGTGATTGGAAAATGGATTGGACTGGGATGGCGTGTCTGAAAAGGAGGTGTCTTGTCTGAGATAATCTTGAACCTGTAGTTGCTGACAAGTCTTAGGAGTTTTGCTTCCATCCTTGATCATGTCCCTTTAAGGAATATTGGTTTTAACCTTATTACCTAAAGCTCCTGTGACTTAACTCTCTTAATTCTTTACAGCTAAATGCTCTGCTAAACAGACTGCAGCATTTCAACCATGGTTACTAGGTATAAAATAACTGCATAGTTATTCTTTTGAGTATTGGCACACTCAGTGCTTATTTTTGCAGCTCAGGCCAGTATATTAATACTCAGTTTATGAAACATCAATAAAACCAGATTACCTGCTAAAGGACTTCTCGGGTCATCCCTCTGTCCAGATGAAGTCTGCAGCGTATAACCAGCCTGCTGTTGCCTTTGCTGGCCTCTCCTGAAAAAAGAAGTTTGGGTCTGGAGCTACGTATGGTGGCCCTTTAAACCCTCATTCCTTTCAGCTTTTATGGCAGCACAGTGGTGCAGGCCCTGTGGCAGGGACACAGGTGTACTTGAATAAGGTAAAGTGAACTGATGAAGGAGCTGCATCACCTGAAACCTGTTCTGCAGAATGATGCAGGCTGCTGTAGTCCAGAGCCTGGGCTGGGAGGAGGATTGGTTGGCTTGGGAACAGACAAAGCTTACAGCTTGAACTTCTGTGATGTTTGTTATAGCCAGTCTGTCCTCTGTAGTTGTGCTGCCTATTATGTGTTTTTGTGTTTCCAGACATTCTCTCTGCTCAGCTGAAAAGGGCAGCACTTGAACCATGGAATGGGGTGGGTAGTGGTGCCATGCACAGAGAACAAACCCCAGGGTCAGATCCTGATTTGGAGCCTCATGGGCTGCTGAAAATGCTCCGTGCATCTAAAACTCCGTGTGACTGTTCCCTGGCCAGTTCTTTTGGCTTGGCATGATTTTTGGAGGTGTCGTAGATTTGTCTTAGTTTTTGTGCCACTGGGTGGCTGACTGGGGCCAGACAGCTGTATAAACCTGAAGCATGGGGAGCCATGTGCTCTACTGTACTGAGTATCAGCATCTTGAGGGTAACCAAAATGTAAGGCAGTTTTTCAGCACATCCTTGGCAAAACTGTTCAAAGACTGCTGTTCAAACTGAATTCTTTCAGAGTCTTGCAAGGTTTTTTAAAAATTGTTTTAAAATATATTCTAATGATACTTCAAAACAGTTCCATATAATCAAGAGGTCATGGAAAGGCTGGCATGAAGGACCTCTGGGTCAGATTTCCCTTAAGCTATGTTGTAAACTGAAAATCTCTGCTTAGCAAACAGGTTTCCAAGGAATGAATACATATATATATATATATATACACACACACATATATAAGAATATGTAGATATTTAAATTTCTAGAGAGAAATTCTTCTGGGCGGCTCATATAGAGCTTGAAACGTGCTTTTAGGAAAAGTCCACCAGACTTTCAGTACCTCTGGTGATTCACATTAGGTCAGCACAGAATCTTCTGTTTCAGCAACCTTTGCAAATGATGTCCCTGTGTAATATTATGTCTGCAAGTATTTGCTGGAGATCTACAAGTTTTTATTTGGAAGTCTTTAATAAATGTTTTTTCCCATAAGACTAGGAGTACTGGACACTAGTTGAGATGATGCCAGGGTAGCTTATCAGTTTTGGATGTGGAAGGAAACTGGCTAAACTGCTGCACACGCTTTAGAAAATTATGTGTCATTCTTATTTTGTTCACCTTTGTAGGTTTATGGATTATTCTTCATTATGAGGTTTCTTTAAAGGTAAGCATGTGCTGTTCTTAAGTTGATTGTTTGGCCTGTGTGAAAGACACACTTTATGTGGCTCCTCTTTGGACGTGTTGGGGTCTGTAAATTACTAGAAAACAGAGATTTCTGTTTATTTTGGGATTTGGGAGTTTTAATGATATCAAAATCTTAATGCCATTTCATATATCAATGAATTTGTGGTTTTCAACAAAATAAATTCTTATTCTGCTTCAAACATTCCCCAGCCTTGAACTTGTGATTTGAACCGACTTGACTTTGGCACTCAACGTGCATAGGGAATGAAGGGGAGGGAAAAATAGATGTGAAACAGTAATTTTACTCCAGCCTTTCCTGTCTGTTATAACTTGCTGCATGTGCAAAATTTTACTAGGTATTGACATATCAAATGAAGTAAGTGGAGTCTGTGTATCCTCCATTCTAGTAGGAGTTTTTTTGAGATTAACTGCTTAGAAACTTCGTAAGGCCAGAATGGATTGTTGTAATCACCTAATATGACCCTCTGTGGGACATAGTACTTTTTCGTGAAGTGAACTGGAGTCTTCTAGAAAAAGATCAGATTCTGAATCAGCAGCTGTGTGTTGAATACCATCCTATATGACAAATTTATGCTTTTTACACTGTCTTGAGCTTCAGCAGTTGTTGTGGGTTCCCTTAGAGGGAGGAGCTATTATGAAATTTGTACTCCCTGCCAATACTTAAGGACTGGGGAAAATGGAGTTTGGTAATGGGTGTTAGGAGTAGAGGTACCTGGCTGTTGTGTTAGGAGTAATCTGACTGCAATGGTGTTTTGCCTATTTTTCCATGGTTAGAAAGATCAAGATGTTCCATGACCTACTGGATTTCTGTATTCAATTAGTGTTTTGTTACACTTTGGCTACGTGGGAGGAGTGTGGTTTTAACAGAGCTCTACCAATAAACCTTTAGTTCAATTGTAAACTTTGCATTTGAAGTTACAGCTCTGTATATATCACACACTTCACTCAAAGATTACAGAGGTGTGCTCAGGCATTTTTGGAGCAGAGCAGCACATGGCAGAACTGAAGGAAGTGCTACAGCTCTATCAAGTGAACAGTGAAAAGCATTTTAGTTTGTGATTTTGAGTTTGTTTCAAAGAGAATGCAAATGCCCTAGTCTTGTAAAGCAAAGCTTGTGACCACAGTCATGAGAAGGGGGCTGCTGTGTAGGACCTGGAACCAGACCTCGTTGAGTTAGAAGGGGAATGGAGGTTATAAGGGGAACAGGGAAGTTGGAGGGGATGCCCTGTTTTCAAAAGAGAGTAATAAAGGTGACTGGGAAAATTCCACTCTGTGCTAGTGATGCAAAATTGTAAAGCAGCATTAGTGTGGATAAAAAAGAGAACCAGCTGGGATGAAATTGCTTTGGAAGAGCTGATAAGAGATTTTGCTGTGATAGCGCAAGAGATCTACTGCACGTAGTCCAGGATTTAAATGTGGGTAGAAATCTCATCATATGGTTAGAGAGAAGCATTTCTGGGTATTGTCAGTGCAAGAGACTAACTGCTACACCAGAGAATGAATGCTGTTGTTAATGGCTGGGGACAGAGACTTGTGTTATCTGGCAGTTTCATTATCAGATAATGACAGAAGCCATAAAATCGATGAAGTTAATTATAGGCGGTGCTGTAAGAATCACAGAATGTGCTTCAGGGAAGATGGACATAGGCACAAAGTTGGTTTGAGTGACCATAACTCAGCCTAGGTTAGCTTAAACAGATAAACCTGTAGACCAGCTACTGGTGGGCCTCTAGAAAACCTGAAGGAGCTTCTTGGTGAAATTAAGTGCTTGGATACAGAGGAAGGCATGAAATTCAGTGAAGCTACAGAGGTAAATATTAGCATCTCAAATAATAAGAAAAGGCTCCACCTAGAAAATGACCCCAGAGCTGGTGATTCACCTGATCATTGCGTCAGGATACAGTGAGCAAACACAGAACCTCTTGAGAGGTGTGGGTAAAAAAATCAGGCTGTAAAGGAAGGTGTATCTTGAGGATCTGAAAGCCCAGAGCTAAGGCAGGGGCTTCCACCTCCGCAGACAAGGTGACGTCTTGCAAAGGGTATTAGAACAGATAACAGAAGGTGCTTTGGTCACATGAAAAGGAGAAACAGCCAATCCCACAAAGGAAGGAATCCAACTGCTGTGCAGAGAGACAAGGAGTTGTGTAAGGATGAGCTGTGTATGATCCCTGAACTGCAGGAGTTTTCTTCGATGAGGGTAGCCCTGAAAATGGCACACACATATATGGAGTGGGAGCAAAACTTTTAGCACCTTGAATTTGAGTCGGGTATCTGTAGCCCAGAGTGCTAAAATGTGCAAACCTGAAATCTCTTTTCAGTTAGCAGAAGTTTGACTGCTGCTGTAAGCAAGCAGTGGCATCGTCTCCTAACTAGAGAAGAAGAAATGTGACTTCTGTGGGTTGGCAGGAAGACAAAGAGATGGGTGATAAATATAGGTAAGTATGGGTTCAAGGCTTCAAAAACAAGGTCAAGGCTGACATTGTGCAGGTTTTAAAATCAACTTGAAAGAGAGAATATTCCACTTTATAGTGGAAGCAGTGTGGAAAATCATCGGATATAAAATGTGGCATGGGTTTGCAAAAGGAATATTGTGCTTGCCTAACCTCTTGTTTCTAGATGAAAACATTTGGACTTTTGTAACATCTCACAAATCACCATAGTAGACTTTTATTTAAAAAAAAAAGTGGAATCGGCAAACAAAATGTCAAGTGTATAAGGAACTGGTTGTAGCAGAGCTAGCAAGTAACACTCAAAGACTGGTGGGAGAAGCAAGTAGATGTCATCCACTTGTGGTGTGGCAAGAAAAGTGGGCATGTGTGTGTCTAAGACTAGGCCTAATGGCATAATCAGTTTGGAAGTAGAAAAATATAACTTATGAAGGATTCTGTGATGTTGAGAACAGTGATAAAGTAAATGAGTCCATATTACATAGAAGAGGTATGCACTTACAGGCAAATCACAACAAGAATTTCTGAAAAAAATTGCAAATCTTGATAAAAGAAGAGGTGCTGGGGAATCCTTCTGATTCAGAACTGTGGTGTCAAACAGCACAGAGTAATTGTGAGAAGGTGACACCCAGCTGTGCTGGAGAAAGTATTCCTGACAGAAGGGGAAGGACAGAGGCGTGGGTAATTTGTCCTTGCATGCTGTGAGCTTGCTTAGAAAAGATGAACCAGCACTAGAGTTGGTGATCCCCAAAGGGCCTGTCCAGTCTTAGAATCCTCACAACACTAACTTCATTACTCTGTGAATTACTATGACAGCTACTTGCCATGGACACTGCAATTTTAAGGTAAAATTTTAGCATCTTGCTTAGTTATACACTTTAATAATAAATAGACCAAACTATGTGTGAGGGAACTTGCTTATACTCAATTGTTACCTAAGGCTGTTTATTTTAGTTAATGATTTTGATACTGAAGACTTTTAGCCTGATGGAATTTCAGTTTAGTTTTTAAGGAGGCCCAAGTGCAAACGAGGAGCATAGGCTACAGGAGAACAGTCATGGGCATAATCCTTGTCATTAGCACCTAGTTGTGGTTCTGTTTTTTTGTGTGCATGCTGTGTCAAAACAAAAGTATTTGCAGGTGAATGCTTATGTGTTTGCCAGACACAGCTCCTTCAGGTACTGTAAAACTTGTGTGGGAGCAGGTATGCTCTGCTTCTCCAAGGTGGAGTTACAATCATGTGCTCGCTTGGGTATCAGTCTCTAAGCTGAATTTTATAAAACATATTCTGTCTTTATCAACTTAAACATCCCCAAACTATCCTTTTCAGCTTCCTTCTGGGGGAATATTTTAAGTGATCCATGTCCCAAGACCTTAATTAAACAAACAAACAAAGCAAAAGCAAAGGCCTTGGTGTCAGTCTAACTTTTATTTTTCCTTAATTCGTAATCAGTTTATTTCTTGCTCCTAGATATTAATATTTTCTCTGGTTTGTGAACGCAAGTTGATATTTTAAGTAGTACAGTACTAATACTTCTTGTTTTAGAACTAGGCCAGTCCTGCTTTATTATTTGGTGCAGGGAAAAACAGGTGCTGTTTTTCCTGGGAGCTTATAATTTACTGTTGTATGGTGGAATGTTTTTCCTTTACAAAAAAAAAAAAAGTTACTAAATCTACCACAAGTGTACTGTTGCTGTAATTTTTAGTTTCTCTTTCAGTGAATATTCTTGACTTCTGCAAAGGAACAATAACATTTGTTAGGTTTTAGCTCTTTGTCTTTCAGGACAAGCTTGTGTTCATTCCTGCTTTACAAGTAGCTGTGTTCCAATTGGCTGACTGCTTGTAATCCTGCAGCTTAAATCAAACCCACCAGAAAACACACTAGGACTGTGATTAGGTGGTGATAACTTCTGGTGTGGTTAGTCAGAAAATCTTGCTCCAGGGCGCATCTCGTTTAAGCTAAATTTGAATGGAGAGTATGGAAACCCAAGACATTCAGGAGATTATGCAGCTGACTTCAGTGCTTTTGTTGACTGGGGAGGGAGGCACACGCCAGCCAGAAGGCAAACACACAAGTTGTTTTATTCTGTCTGTGTAATTCTTCCTCTTTCTTCTTCGTTTGGTACCAGAGTGGTTGTCTTCTAGCAGCTGTTTGCTCACTATGATCAGGCTGTGTGGTTTGACCTAGTAACTCTGGCAAGATGCTCCTCATTTAAGTGACCTTTACTTCTATGTACAGTGTATGAACAGCAGCTTTGGGTACTTTGTGTCTTGGAAGAAATTATTTTGTAAAGAGGTGTAACTTACTTTCAAAATAAAAATTAAAAGTCCTTCAGCTTGTCCTGGTTTTTGACTTAGTTTTCAGTTTTTCAAGGTTTTCTGGGTTTGTTTTGTGTTTCGTTTTGGTGTTTCAGCATTTTTGTTTGTTTGTTTGTTTGGTGTTTTGTGGGGGGGGTTTTGTTTGTTTGTTTGTTTGCTTTGGGTTTGGGTTGTTGGTTTTTTTTTTCACTAAAGCTTTTCTTATAAACTAGTTGAACTCTAGGTTTGTCAGCAAAGCCAGTTTACCAAAGCAGACTGGCTCCTAGCAGACTTAATACGTTATCTGTCTGTCTCTCTTCCTGCCTTCTGTTGCAAGGATATGGCTTTTATTATGCATCTCTCCTTAGTCTTTGACAGATGGGGCCATGTATGAGTTGCAGTCTGTTTTGCGTAAAATGGAGTAGTGTGGGTTTTGGTCCCTGATTCAATTAAGACATTTCCACTAATTTAAAATAACTTATTCTGAATTACAAAGAGCTGGAAAGAGTTCATGCCACTGAAAATTGGAACCCTCCTTTATTTCCTGCCCAGTAGCATTTATATATAGAATATCTATATCTAAAAGTTCTCTAAGATTTGATGGACTTTTTTGTTTGTTTGTTTTCTTTTGGTTTTTTTTGTGTGTGTGTTGTGGGTTTTTGGGTTTTTTTTTTGTTTGTTTGTTTGTTTGTTGGGTTTTTTTTAAGCATGCTCTAACAAAATACTTCTGAGAGAGTCACAAACACAGTAACTCACGCCAGAATATTGCATCCAAGCTGCTTTTTTATCAATAAAATAAAGGCTAGTGGGCTGTTGGAGAGAAGAGGCAGCCTGGATTACTGTACAGTTCACCTCTTCTATGTGGAACCAGGTCGCCTGACAGAGTTGTCGAGGTTGCCAGCATCAGGAGGATTAACCTCTCATAATCCCTCTGATTTGAATAAGAGATTTTGTTCCTGTCCTCACTGCTCAGTTCAGAGCAGATGCTGACCAGAAACTTCAGTGAATCTTCAGCAATGTGTCTGTGTTGGTCAGCCAAAACCAGAAGAAATAGGTGACAGAGGATTTCTCGTAGGTCTGCTTTTTAGCAACTGATTTTAGTGTCCGGATTGTGTGTGTAAGTGGAGCTCCTCTACAGACAGAATCCATGAATTTGGCTGCATATTCAGTTTTTCCATCACCACGCTCTGCTTCCCCACCTGCCCCTTGGAAAGCAAAATGTGGACAGAGGAATCATCTCTTGGTTTGTAGGAACAACATAACATAACTTCAGTTTGTGCTTGTTTTTCCCGTTCTCAAGAAAAATGTAATTAATCAAGGCCAGTCAGTCAGAGGTGATGCTCACCTGACTGTGCTGGGTCAAGCCACAGCTTGGAGGGATTATTCAGTCAACTAACAAATGTGTATCTACCCCTGAGGAATGGTGGTAATAGTTATAAGGGACTGTACTCTGCCTTGAGCCCCAGATCATTGGAGAAGGATTTTCTTTCGTGTTGTGTGGCTGTCGGGAGGTTGTTTGTTTTAGTATTAAACCACCCCCCCAAAAAAAACTCTGTTTGTCATGTCAAACATGCAGTGAATCATCTTGCTTCTCTTTGTGGGTAACAGTCCCCTCCCAATCAAGAGTGATACAGGTTTGCTTTGTTGCCTTCTTACTTAAAAATGATGCTAAACTGTGAAGTGAGGTCCCTTAAACAGCTGTCCCCCATTGCTATTGTAATACCAAAATGAAACTAATCTGAAATTAGATTATGTTTTGGCATGCTTGAGTCCTGGTTGTGCTGGGGATGAAGGAGATCTGGTGGTAGAACACAGTGTATGGAACTCTGCTTCCCAAAATGTCACCCCTATGCCTGGAAGGTAGGGAGCTGAGGGCATATTAATTTATAGGGTAAGTACTGCTGTATCACAACACCATGCTTTTCCCTAGGAGGCTTCTAGGAGTCCCTATGGACAAGATACCAGGCTGAACAGGTGTGTTCTTCAGCCTTTCCTGTCATCACATGAGTTTTCTTTGTTAGCTGTGGGGTTACTGTAAACTGTTGAAGGTGTGCAGATAGCCCCTTGGTCTGCAGGGCAGGAGATACCTCCTCTGAGAGTGTCAGAGGAGTGCCAGTGAAAGATGCCACTGTTGTCAGGGGGCTCTTGGGGAATTCCATCTGTCAGCTTGAGCATTGGAACTATCGGAGTCGTTCAGAAAACTGACAGAACTGACATTTTGGGAACACAGAATTACAAATTTGACTGTCTTTGTCATGGTGCTCGTGGGAGGAAAAGTAGTAACAACAAAGAAAACGTCTGCAAGATGTCACACAAAGGCTCTGTGGAGTATTAATTTGTGAATACTCTTGTGTGACTTGGTTGCAGTTCCAGGTAGAGACACAGGGCAGGAGACCTGATGCTTCAGAATCTTTCCTGGAGGAACATCATCATGTCAAGATAGCTTGAGTGCTCCTTGGGGGCACCACCAACGCTGCCTCAGGGCCCAGGTCTGTGGGTTTGAGTAGCAAATGGATGTTGAGGTAGCAGGTAGGAGTGAAGTTAAATTTCAGGTACATGCCAAAATACCTATGGAAGGGTCGTGAAGAGGCAAATCACAATTCTAAATAAGCATCTGAGTATTCTGGCCTCTTGCCTTGCTAGAATTTACTTGTCCATTTTCATTGAGGTTGTAATTGTTGTAAACTAAGTCGATGCACAGGTGAGTAGTGAGGAAAAGGGGTCTCTAGAGAGCAGCACACAAACTTGGTGTATCTTTGAGGCACCTTGTGTCCCAGCACAGGCTGTGGGACTCTTCAGAGGTGGAGCTAAAACTTTCTGCACAGCCTTTAGGGATGACAGTGAGACTGATTGTTAGAGAAAAGATGTTTGCTTACGGGCAGGCTGTCACTCCAGCATTCCTACAGCTGGCAGGAAATGGTTTATGATCCTCCGTTCATTCTAGTAAAAAAAAAAAGTGACTTGAACTTGGTGGGTTGATCTGGTTTGTGTTGGCTGGGCAAGTCTGAGATTGCCTGCCTGCCAGCTGAGCTGTGGCACCATGCAGACAGGAGAAAGGGAGATGGATCTCTCTGTAGTCTGAAAGAGTGTCTGCAGGGATATTGGGAATTCCAGTGTGAGATGGTCTCCTCTCCTCAAAGTGCTGCATCGTTCTCTATCCTGTGCAGCTTTTAGACACACAAACTGCCTGCACTAGGAGTTTCTGCACTTCTTCAATTTCCAAGTGTATTTCATGTAAAAACTGAAAAATATTTTATGGGCTGTTGGCAATCTGGATTCACTGGCAGTGCTAATTTGTCTCAGGGGGCTGCAGAGTTCAAGGGTTGCATGTTTCTAATTTACTGCTCCCCAGCATCTCTTTCCATCTTTTTTAGCTGTATCATTTGCTTTGATTATGCTTTTATTTTCCTCCTAGATGGAAGAGACAATATTGCCCAACTTAACTCAGGTGCTGCTTTATCTAAAATCAGTTGTATGCTTCCTCCTGCCATTCCAGAAGCTTTTTCTGGGATCAGCTGTAAGTAAACTTCTTGGAGCTTCCTTACAGCAAAGGAGACATTTGACTAAAGGCTAATGCTTAGTGCAATAATTATTTGAGTTGTGGTTTACAGGATAGCTCATCAATGTTTTAAGCATTTTATTGGTTAGATCTCCTGAGGCTTTTTGGCTAAAATGATCTGCATGTTTTAAAATGCTAGAATCCTTTTTGTGCTGTCTGACGGTCATGGAATATTGACTGTACTTTACCAGGGTAGTTCCTGTTCTGTGCTACCTTTTTAGTAAAAAAGCCTAACCTAACCCTAACCATATCCACAGACAACTTCAGAGATAAAGGGAGTTTTGGGGTTTTGGGACCTGCTGCTGTGTGAGTCTTCCTCTCTTCCTCCCTGTGAAACTATCCTGTCCTGGCTTTTCTACTTCAAATTATGTTTCCAAAACAACAAATAGTAGGATGGCCTTGCTACTTGTTACTATTTTCCAGGGAAGTTACTGGCGTAAGGATCCTGGAAAAGTGATCTGATGTGTACTTCAGGGAAGGAACCGGTTGCAGACCTCTTTAGTTTTCCCCTTGTATTTGTTCCCTGTCCCAGTTGCTTTCTACAAGTTGCATACATAGTTACAGTTCCCATTTTTGCTGTCCTGTATCTCCTGCTATCACAGAATGTCAGGGTTGGAAGGGACCTCTGAAGATCATCAAGTCCATCATCCCTGCCAGAGCAGGACCAGAACTAGGACAGGTCTCTAGTAAGGCACTGTTTCCAGTTGTGTTTCTTGAAGCTCCAGGTGGGTGTTTTTGTTTTGTTTTGCTTTTACCCAAGACACTATTCACAGCTGCAATCCCCGTGGTAAATCTTTTGCAGCACTATTTGTAGTTTTAAAAATTGCTGTTGCATTCACTCAGTGGTGAATTTTTGTTGCTGAAATAGTTCAAAGAATATTTCGCTGAGTTCTTGAGCTATGCAACAAACAAGAATGTATCTGAAACTTTTCATTTCAGGAGGCTGAAAATCTGCGTGAAGCTAAGTCAGTGTGTCAAATCAAATCTGGTAACAGATTAACCTGTAAACGAGACACAGATGTCTCTGGCTGTCTGAATCTATTTTGTCATTGAGAGTGTTTAGAAGCCTACTTACATTAACTGCCTACTACATTACACCATCATAGAAAGTAAATTGAGTTGTCACCTTTTCTGTTTCATTGAAATATCTTTTAGAGAAGTAGAGTCTTCTAAGAGAGGGCTATTTTTGCTGGTGAGGAGTGAGTTTTGTTTAAAAACAAAGCAACAAAAAACCCAAACAAACAACAATAAAAAAAGAAACAAAACCCACAAAACAAACCAAAGCCCCCCCCCCCCCCCCAAAAAAAAAAAAAACAAACAAAAAGACAGAATCCCCCAAGATAAACAGTCCTTGCCAGACTTTCTGCAAAGTTGCTTCTCTGTTCCAGGTATACCTTGAGAATGTGGTTTTGATTGGAGTGTTTGCAACTGCCTGTAAGGGTTTCCTACCAAGTTTTGAAATTTGTTCTAAGCTACCTGGTAACTTTGGTAATAATGGAAGAATTGGAGCACTGTGGAGCTCTGGTAAGCTCCAGGTGAGCTGTGCTGCCTGCATTTTCTAAGTTCTATGCCAAAGTTGAAATAAAAAGTAACAGTATCTGCAGGAGGTGTGAAATCACTTAGTTCCCAGAAGCAATCAAGACTGTATGGTTGAGCAAAACAGTCAGGTACATCTTTCATCTGGAAACTGGTTCAGCACAGATGTTAATTGCAAACTTGGTCAGTTCTGTGTAGCTTGACCATCATGTTGTCCTGCCAGCTCTCCCAGGTTTGTGTGAGTGGGATGATGGGGTATAGTCCAGGTATCCTTCTCCTGTGTTATGTCACTCTGGTGCCCCAGGGCTATGGCAGTAACATTGATTTAGACAACAATTTATAGCTCTAATGTATAAAAGCTAGCCTCTTTCTGGGTAAATTTCAGTACTTTCCTCACCAAAGTTTGGCTCGTTACAGCTGGTGGTACGCTGATCCTGGGGCTGTGAGATGTCTGGCAAGAAATGTTGGGGTGAAGCTTAGTAAACAGAACTTGGCAGTAGCTGCAGTGTTCCATTGGACTCCTTGTCAGCCCTGAGGGATGGGGGCTCTGGGGCTGTGGAGGGGAACAGGGTGGATGCATTCTGCCTTTCACAGACTTATTTCTGTCACATAAGTCTGTGACAGCTTTATGCTTGCAAGCCCTGAGTCTTAACTGTCCAGAGAACTTAGAGATGATCAGGAGAGCATCTGGTGAGGTTTGGCAGCATGGGGGATCGTTCTTTATCTAGTCCTTTCCTGAATTTTCTTGATTAAATGGTGCTGAAGTTAAACAGGGTTAATGTTGAGTGTGTCTCCTCTCACTGCAGGAATCTGGGAAGCCCTTCCAAGCAGTAGCACGTGTCCCAGCTGCTACCACTCACTGCCCAGTGAGCAGAAAGGCTTGAGTGACTGAGAGAGCTGTTTGCTGGAAATTGTATTGTAAATCAAATAAACTTAGTAGCTTTATGTGTCTCTGGACAGAGTAATGAATTTGTAGATCGTCTGAGCAGGAAGATGGTAATTCATGTGGATCCCATAGGAGGGGTTTTAATTCATTCTCAAGACATCTGGCAAAATGGAAATCCCTTTGGTAGAGAAATTTGCTACCACAAACAAGAGAATAGAATAGATTTTTTTTTTTTGGTTGTTTTTATTTTTTTTCTCTCCTTCCTGAGAAAAATCCTGGAGTGGCAGCAGTTGCTTTTTAGATATGGTTGGTTATGGAAGTGAGCATACCTTCCTTTTCTTTGATATGGTTCCCAAGGCCTTGATAAAGGAAAGCTAAGTTGTCCTGTGGGCATTTAGAGTGGTCAAATTGAGGAAAGCTCTTTGCTGCATGAATGGGAACTGCCATGCAAAAGTGGTTTGTTTTTTCATTTTGATTAACTATTAAAAATTAATAAGTTCCTATTGTGCTCATTCCATTTATTCTGTACTGCTCATCAATCAAGCAAATTGATCTCCCTGTTCAGTAAATTTATTGGTACAAATGGCTTGCTTTTGCATATGTATGGATTCCTTCAGAATTGTCTCAGTCAAACAAATGGTGAATTTTTTAAGGACTGTGTCAAGTCAGAAAAATTCAGCCCCTGGATGCAAGGTTGATTCTTCAAGTACTGATGGAAACCTGTGCTTTGTTCCTGTTCTCTGCTAGCTAAGAAGAATAGTGGCATTTTGCAGTGGCATTATTCCTTCTGGTGGCAGAGCAGTTCTCTAATCAGCCCTCCATTTACATCAAGCAATAACAAAATGTTTTCTTCTGTTTTCTGTGAATGCAGTCTCAGCTTTTATGTTGGTACATGGAGGTACCCACTGTGTTTCTGTCACACCATTCTTGAAGAGAATATGCTGGTGCATTTCCACTCAAGTGGAAATGTCTTTATGTGTAAGCCAGTGGGCTTTTTTTGCCCCGGCAGGAAGATAATAGCATAAAGGAGTAAATCTGTCTTAAATCTTCTATCTTTCAGTGGTCCTTGAGGCTGAAGGAATCTCTTGGCTCAGTAACCATCCCAGCTTTGCTGCAAGGAGATCTGCCCCAGCAGACCTGGCTCGGGGCTCTCTGCAGTTACAGCAGGGTGACAGTGGTCCCTGAGGCCTCCTGTGCAATTATTCTTTCTCTGAGATGGTTCAGGAAAATCTTTTCCTTCTGAGTGAAATTTAGTTCTGACTGTATGAGAACTGGATGGAGTTTTCTTTTTTTAACCTCAGAAAACCAAGGTAACCGTGACATGTCAAATCCTCATAACAAGCTCAGAAAACCTTTGAAGTGCTGTTTTAGCTAGCTCTTTCCCCCCTCTATTTTTTTTCTTCCTTTTTCCTTCCTTTTTCCTTCCTTTTTCCTTCCTTTTTCCTTCCTTTTTCCTTCCTTTTTCCTTCCTTTTTCCTTCCTTTTCCTTCCTTTTTCCTTCCTTTTTCCTTCCTTTTTCCTTCCTTTTCCTTCCTTTTTCCTTCCTTTTTCCTTCCTTTTCCTTCCTTTTCCTTCCTTTTCCTTCCTTTTCCTTCCTTTTCCTTCCTTTTCCTTCCTTTTCCTTCCTTTTCCTTCCTTTTCCTTCCTTTTCCCTTCCTTTCCCTTCCTTTCCCTTCCTTTTCCCTTCCTTTTCCCTTCCTTTTCCCTTCCTTTCCCTTCCTTTTCCCTTCCTTTTCCCTTCCTTTTCCCTTCCTTTTCCCTTCCTTTTCCTTCCTTTTTCCTTCCTTTTTCCTTCCTTTTTCCTTCCTTTTTCCTTCCTTTTTCCTTCCTTTTCCTTCCTTTTCCTTCCTTTTCCTTCCTTTTCCTTCCTTTTCCTTCCTTTTCCTTCCTTTTCCTTCCTTTTCCTTCCTTTTCCTTCCTTTTCCCTTTTTCCCTCCTTTCCTTCCTTTCCCTTCCTTTTCCTTCCTTTTTCCTTCCTTTTTCCTTCCTTTTTCCTTCCTTTTCCTTCCTTTTCCTCCTTTTTCCTTCCTTTTTCCTTCCTTTTCCCCCTTCTTTCCTTTTCCCCCTTCTTTCCTTTTCCCCCTTCTTTCCTTTTCCCCCTTCTTTCCTTTTCCCCCTTCTTTCCTTTTCCCCCTTCTTTCCTTTTCCCCCTTCTTTCCTTTTCCCCCTTCTTTCCTTTTCCCCTTCTTTCCTTTTCCCCCTTCTTTCCTTTTCCCCCTTCTTTCCTTTTCCCCCTTCTTTCCTTTTCCCCCTTCTTTCCTTTTCCCCCTTCTTTCCTTTTCCCCTTCTTTCCTTTTCCCCCTTCTTTCCTTTTCCCTCTTTTTTCCTTTTTTTTTATTCTTTTTTTTTTCCTTCCTTAGAGTTACAAGGGGATGAGAAGGGTTTCAAAGCACAGTCCATACTGATGTTCTGCTGTGGCATATGGCATTGCTTCTAACAGTGTACCACTGATGCTGCTGGGCTCCTACAGGGATCATGTGAAGCAAAACAGGAACTGAGTTAAAGTCAGGGGTGAGATCACTCTGCTTTGCCCATCCTGGAGTACCCTTTGGGCTCAGGTGGGGGGAATCATAGAATGTTAGGTTGGAAGGGACCTCAAGGATCATCTGGTCCAACCATTAAAGACAAGGGTTCCTTGCCCTCAGATGAGAGGTGTGGATATGCATGTACAATATTTTGTTTTCCAGGGAGGGCAAAGGTCAGGGTGGGATTCCCAGGAACTGAACAGTGCTTGTCCAGTGTGCCAGCCTCTCATGGATTTATACATAGCTTCCAAAATGTGAGTAGGAAGTGCCGAGTTTCTCAGTACGTGTGCTAGGGGTGTTGGTGTGGGGTTCAGACAGCACAGTTATTACCAAAGGCTCAGTTACAGGAAAAATAAGGGACTTGGGATGTGCTTCATCCCAAATGGGACCCCTTCCTCCTGCACGTGTGCTGCAGGGTGCACAGGCTGTGAATTTGGTGTGCTGAGGGTAGCATGAGCTGAGGTCTCTTATTTCTGTTGCTTAATGAACCTTTGCACCTGGTGCTGTGTGTCGTGGTGCACTGATGTCTCAGCACCTGGGAGAGGTGAAGTAAGCACAGAGTCAAGTGGAAGTATGTACTGATTCTGCTGTTCAGCTGGAGACAGCTACTATGGAAGTTGGAGTGCTCTTGAAAACACAGCACCACCACATCTGTGTTTCACAGGGGGGAGAGGAAGCTATTTGTCAATGAAAACCCATCTTGAATCTTCTGTTTTCAGCCTTGTATTTCTTTTTAAAAGCAGTAATTAAACTGCATCTTTTCATTCTTCTGCTTTCTCCCGTATCCTCTCCATGGCACTTCATCTGTAAGGACATAGATTTTGTTGTAGTGTGGGCTGTGACCAGCTCCTAAGTCATGTGCTGGATTTAGTTAGGATGTAATCTTTTGGCCATCTGCTCAGGCACTCCCTGTGTCTGCATCCCTCTCGTTTGCAAGCAAATGTTTAAGGTGATCCCAAATCTGCAAATGTTCAGAACATCCAACTTCCCTTTGACTGAGCACAACCATGTTCCTGGTTAGGAGGTGTGAGCAATGAGACGCCTGAACCTCACAGTAATTTGGTGTGCTTGATTTCAGTTCTCTGACTGGTTTCCTAGTCAGGAAAAGTTTCTCTTCCATGCTTACTGAAAAAGAAGTGAATAGCAAGGGTTTCTCTATAAAACTGATTAAGAATATTCTGATGTATGTTCTGCTGCTGTTTTTCCACCCACCCACAATGATTCTGGACTTTTTTTTTTTTTTTCAATCTCTGCCTTGTATGTTCTTTTCTGAGCCTTTCAAAGCCTGTCCTATTCCCCATCCTTTTGTAACTGGCAGCTGTAGCGCATCTGGAATCCTGTTGTGGCTTTTTGTTTCAGCTCAGCTCTCAGGATTTCTAATAAATAGCTCATCAGACTGAGGTGCAATAGCTGTGCTTTTGATATGCCCAAGTCTTTTTTTAGTGAATAAATGAATCTTTGCTTGCACAGCGAGATCAGCTCTGTCTGTCTGCATCTGTATCAGCACTAGCACAGGGCAGGGCAAAGCTCTAGTTCTCCCTTCCTAATTTTGCAGCCTTTCCATGCAGTTCCTCTGTCCTTCCGATACCAAGTTGCAGTAGGATTTCTGTTCAGCCTCCTCAGTGCTTGCCCCTGAATGGCTGGCCTTGCTGTGCCACCCAGTTTGCTGGAAGAAACCTTCTGAAACAGAGTGGGATTTAATGTTTCCACTTAGTTTGAAAAAGGTGCCTTCTACAGAGCCCAGAAGTTCCTGCAGGAGCGAGTCAGGAACTCTCTCATTTGGTGAGTTTTGACTTCAGGTTTCTACTTGGTGGCAACACAGAAGCAGCTTTAGCTCTGAAACTCAGTGTTGCTGAGTGCTCTCGAGAATGGTTTCCTTTTGTGGTACAAGTGTTCTTTCATAATATGTACTTCATATGTATTTCATAATATGTTTTGCGTGGCTTGATTTCAGCCTCCTGTCCTCTTGCCCCCGGAGTACCAATGAATTTTCATCCATGAAATGAATTTTTCACAGTGTTGCAACACTGTGAGTAATTGACTATTAATGCATCAGCCTTCTTCACGACTTGTTTGCTCCTTTGTGTCCTTCCTTGAGCTCTTGACTAGACAGAACAAGCAGGTGTGGGTACAAAGGTTTCCCCAGGAGAGCTGAGCTTGCTGTGCCTCTCTGAAGCTGCTGCCCTCCGGGGCTGGCATGGTGTGTTCTGTTCTGCACCAACCTCTGAGCTCCCTGGGCTGGTGAGAAGAATGGGGTTTGGCAGCATTCAGCAGCTCTTCCCAGCTCCTAGGAACTCACCCTGTTGTGTGAGGTACCCTGCAGCCTCACAGCCAGTCCTGGTTCTGAGATGTGGTGGGAGCTGCATCCTTGCAATTATTTGTAGACACACAGAGGAAGTGCTCCTCCGTGGGCTAACAACATAAGAACACGTCTTAGCCACTTTTCATGGCAACTTTTAAGACATGTTGCATACTTTTTTTTTTTTTTCCCCCTCTCTGTGTGTTACTGGTGATGTGAGACTCCCAGGTTTGGGACCCAGCTCTTATTTGTAAAACCTGCTTCTGCAGCTGAAGTTGTAATTTACTACATGTGGGTTGTCTAGGGACACAGGGGTTCATTCCTAGTAGATACTGAAAATACAAGGCTCCAGTTTTGTTGCTTAGGTCTGTAGCAGGCTTGTAATCTTCATTTAGCCTTGCTGCTGCCCCAGGATATCCCTGCTGCTTCAGCAAGAACTGTCCCAGGGCTTGCAGCCTCACATGGCCGCTGTTTTCTGCAGGGTTATAGCTGCCTTTAATTAAATGAACCTCTCAATATTTAGAGGCTGAGACCACAATGTACAGACAGCATCTGTCTCTTAGTTTACGTATCATTTGCTGCAGAGGCAGTGTATCATCTCTGTGTCTTGGAGCCACTGGCAGACTCTGATTTTTTTGACAAATAATTTCCACACTAGAGCTGCCTCTGCTTCCCTGCTAACAGCAGTAGCGTGAGTTACGAACAGGAAGAAAAATCAGCTGCATCTTACTGTGCCATCCTCTGCTTTCTTAGTCCTGTTTTTCCTTCCCTCAAGCACGTGCACTTCTTTCTTTGTCTCCTTTCTCTTTCAAAGGCAGGGGGGGAGGGATCTGGTGGGCTGGTGTCAGTCCAGGGCAGTATTTCATATAATTCCTGCATTGGTGAGGTATTCAGATGCACTTAGAAAATGGGTGGTTTGCTGTGCCTGTTTCTCAGTCCTTGAACAAATTGATTGATTTGGAGATTAAAATGGAATCTGCATCTTCAGTCAGCAGCAGCACTGGCTGCTGTTTTATTTGCAGAAAAACTGTATGTTTTTCTTGCATTAGGCTTAGCATTAGGGGTACTTCAGGCTCCATACCTGGGAGAAAAAGAATGTTTTTCATTTTGGACCTAAAAGCTCTTGGGACTTGGTACACTAGGTAAAAGCTACAGCTCTTCTAACCTATGTTTGAGATGTCTCAGGCTCATCCTGTACCTGGTACAGCACATCCTTCATTCAGACACCTGCCTGGACTGTAAATGCTTGAAAAGGTGAATTTTTCAAACAGCAAGGTTGTTCTCCAGCATCACTCTCCATTGCATCTCTGTGCATATCAACATGTAAGGGCTGTTATTTTATTTTTGCTTTTAGTGTTCTTTTCTAGAACATTTACCTCATAAGTTAGACTCAGGGAGCCTGTAATAAGTTCTGAGTGCTGTTTTCAGAAGAAAACTTCATTAAGGCAGTTTTAACATCTTTTTATTTGCAGGAGTATCTTGCTTCCTAGTTTAAATGTGTTTTCTTCTTAGTGTTAATTTTCTACTGGGGAAACCAGCTGGAGCCTAAAGATGTCTTCTCTTAGTGCTTATACTTAGCAATACCAGTGAGGATATGTAAAAGAGAAATGTAAATAAAATCTCCCCTATGTAGACATGGATCTTCTTCATCTGGTGAGACAAGAGCCAGTGCTGTTTTATGGTCTAACCATTTTTTTTTTTGATAAATCTTGTCCTTGAATTAAATAAAATGAGGAAAACTTGAAAAAAAATTATGTTTGAGTTTAGACTACTGGTTGTTAATAGCTGGTTAATTTGATTTACAGATGTCATACTACAGAGCTATTATTCAGGCTTGATTATTTACAAGTTGTAGTTGAAAGTCTGAGTTGTTTAGAGATTCTTTGTTTTTAAATAAATGTCTTCTGTAACTTTGTCATTGAGGTAGCATGCAATAACATCTTGATAAGCAGCAGTAAGTGCTGTCTGCAAAGGACTGGTTTTGAAATGGCTTTGAGTTATCCATATCATACTGCTTTATAATAGTTAAACCTATGATTATATTTTAAATGCATTGATTTAGAGAGGTGAGATGGAGTACAGAAGAGATTTTGCCTCCTATTCTGCTAAACTGTTGCAATCAGTGAGGATTTGCAGCTACCAGGCCTCTGCTGGAGAATATGGTCCAATCAATGTGATGCTCTATGTTGCTTTGATTCAAATGAACTGTTGCAGGACGAAATCACTAACAGCTTCTTTTTTTCTTTTTCTTTCTCTTTTTTTTTTTTTTTTTTTTCCTTTTCTCTTTGCAGTCAAAAAAGCTAAACTCCAAGGACCACCAGGTAAGCCATGCTCTGCTGTGTGTTTGCAGCATTGGTAGCAATGGTGATACCTGCTCTCTCACTCCTCCTCATGCTGCTCCCTCCAGTTTTCATCTACCTCTTCTCTGCTCCTCTGTGTTCTCATTAGAACTGACAAAGCTACCCTGAGAGTCCAGGCACCCTGGGTTAGAGAGCTTGTGGATGTGACCTGATGTCATAGTAGTGAAAAACCTCTACCTGCTTACCTGACCCAAGCAGATGATGGTTGAGGAAAGATATTCCTTTATTGTCGCCACTTTCCATCCCACCCTGCTCTTTCCTATTACTGTTTTTTTGTCCCTGTTAAAAATGGAATCTGAAAATGTCCACTGAGCAGAACTGGTGCATGCCTACCTGGACTCAGTGCCTTCTTGATCCTGATGAGTGTTGCTGCATGATACCACAGAACTTATTCATAATATTATGTAGCAGTCCATAATGGCTGTGCTTGGGATTGAAATCTTCTCTGCCAGGGTTTGTGTCTGCAAAATAAAATATATACAAAGAGCTGCTGACATACAGCATTTACAGTCTAGAAAACTATTTCACTGGGGTGCAGTAGCTAGCAAAGAGTTTATTAGCAGGTAAATAAATTTATTGAATGAAATTTGATGCACAGTTTACAAAAGAATAAGCAGGTTGCTACGGGAATAGTATGTATTCAGGCATTTAGATCTGAGCTGTTTGCACAGGTGTATTAATGACTTTTTCACCATTATTGTTTTGATTTAGTCATCCTCAAGTTACAGCTGAAAGCTTTCTATGTCTGCTTGTACATACTCCATGCCAGGTCAAGTTCTGTGTGTGCATTAACCTTGAATTACCAGGGCTGGAAAGTCTTGAGTATCAGACTTGGAAGGGACACTGCGTATAGTTTCACCAACAAGTCCAATATGTAGTTAGATATGAGGATGCAAATGTAGTTAGATATGAGGAGATTTGACTTTCAATGACTCCAGTTTCTTCCTGAGCTTCTGGATCACAACATCAATAGGCAAGGGAAGAGCAACAAATGTTATTTACCTGGGCCTGAGCAAAGCCATTGACACTGTCCCACACCACATCCTGGACTGCAAGATGGTAAAACATGGTTTTGATGGATGGACCACTCAGTGGGTAAAGAACTGGCTTGATGGCTACACCCAAAGAGTGGCCATCAATGGGTCCATGTCCAAGTGGAGGCCAGTGGCAAGTGGAGTCCCTCAAGAATCAGTACTGGGACCAGTCTTGTGTAACATCTTTGTCAGCAACATGAACGGTGGCATGGAGTGCACCCTCAGCAGGTTCACTGATGACCCCAAGCTGTGTGGTGCAGCTGACACACTGGAGGGAAGGGATGCCATCCAAAGGGACATTGACAGGCTGGAGAGGTGGGCCCATGCCAACCTCATGAAGTTCCACAAGACCAAGAGCAAGGTCCTGCATCTGGGTTGAGGCAATCCCAAGCACTGATACAGGCTGGGAAGTGACTGGATTGATAGCAGCCCTGAGGAAAAGGACTTGGGAGTGCTGGTGGATAAGTTGAACATGAGCTGTCAGTGTACACTTGCAGCCCAGAAAGCCAACCAGATCCTTGGCTCCATCAAGAGAAGTGTGGCCAGCAGGTCGAGGGAAGTGATTCTCCTCCTCTGCTCTTGTGAGACCCCACCTGGAGCACTGTGTCCAGTTCTGGAGCCCCTGTTACAAGAAAGACAGGAACATGGACTGGAGTGTGTCCAGAGAAGGGTCACAAGGATGATCAGAGGGCTGGAGCACATCTCCTGTGAAGACAGACTGAGAGAGTTGGGGTTATTCAGTCTGCAGAGGAGAAGGCTCTGAGGAGACCTCATTGTAGCCTTCTGGGCTACAGCCTTCCAGTCCCCCTTCAGTTTCTGAAGGGGACTGCAAGAAAGCTGGGGAGGGACTTCTTGGGATATCAGGTAGTGATAGGATTCTGAATGGATTCAAACTAGAGGAGGATCGGTTTAGATTAGATGTAGGAAGAAGTTCTTCACCGTGAGGGTGGTGAGATACTGGAGCAGGTTTCCCAGAGAGAGGGGGAAGCCCCATCCCTGGAAGTTTTTAAGGCCAGGCTGGACAGGGCTCTGATCAACCTGATCTAGTGGGAGGTGTCCCTGCCCATGGCTGAGGGGTTGAAACTAAAGTCCCTTCCAACCCTGAAAATTCTATGATCATGTAGTTTCCCTTTCTTCCCTTTCTGTTAGGATATTTGAAGCAGGATGCTGGGACATGCTGCAGTAGCCCACAGCAGTGATACGTGTGATTTTTAGCAGTATTAAAATCAATTGTGATCTAACCTATTCTGGGAATAGATGCAGCAGAACAATGAAGTATTAAAATGTGTACACAATTTTCCAGCTGTTTAGCATCTATTGTGCTCCAGGTTTGGTGAGACTGATGTATAAGTATGGTAACTGATCCTTATATCCCTTAAAAGGGGGTTTGTTCATTTTCAGATGCTGGTAATTGAACTTTGTATGTGTAGCAAAGAGAGAGCAGCAACTAGGAAAAAGGTTGTTCCAGTCTTTTTCTTCAAATTCAAATAGAAAGCAAAACATCTTAATGAAGCCTGTATTACTAAATTTGAGTGTTGTGTGGTTCTTTTAGGTTTAAGCAATACAGATCAGTTTTAGCTTTTCTGTCCCTGATGGGTCCAGTTTTTTATTCCACTTGTGGGTGGAAAACCAGGTTGGAACTAGGAGGAGAGTTGGGTCAAAAGGAAGAGACATGGTCAGCCCAATTGCTTCTTGCTTGTATGTTTTGCAAGTTTTTCTGCATGGTCTGGGTTGTGGGCCCTGTTCCCTCAGACTGCCTCTTCTTCCTCTCACCTGCATTTCAGTAATCTGTGTCTTACACACAAAGTGTCTCTGTTCTTCAGGATTTTACACTTCTGTTGTCCCTGACTTACTGGAAGTGCTTAGTTGCCTAAGCAACTATTGTTGCTTGTTTCTGCTTGAATTTCTGGGGAAAAAAAAAAAAAAAAAAAAAAAAAAAGAGAGAGAGAAGAAGATTGAAAATTTGATTAAGGTAAAAAAACATCTTGAGAATTTGGCTGCTTAATCCAGTGGTGTCTTCCCAAATGGGCTTCTTGTTTTGGGTCTCTTTGGGATGCAGTCTATTAACTGAAAACCTTTGAATGTTATCTTCACATGATGAAAAGCTACACTGAAGGAGATAACTTCTTGCCTCTTGTTCCCCAGATAAATTCAATACTTACGTGACACTGAAAGTTCAAAATGTCAAGAGCACAACAGTGGCTGTACGAGGTGACCAACCCTGCTGGGAACAGGACTTTATGTTGTAAGTATGGAGTTGTGCAGTGCTGAGATGCTTCTGGTTGAGTCCTTCCACAGCACTGACATTCATCTGGAGCTACTGTTGTGTTGCCCAAATTGGAGAACTTCAGGTGGTAAAGTGCACAAGCCTGGTGACAACCTAGATCTTTTCTCTAGTACACAATGAGCTGTGCTGAAAAAGGTGAGTGTTGGACAATTGTCTCTTCTGGTGCCACAGCCTCACTGGAGTAGCCTGTGTCCTTTAATAGTGTCAGGTTGCCTGGGCTCCTGTTCCTACACCTCTGTGCTGGAGTGCAGCAAGGTCTGGCTGCTGTCACAGGGCCAGGGAGACAGAAGCAGGGAGAGTTAGGAAGGGTAATAGGGCAGGGTCTTCTTCATCCAGGGCTCAGTCCCCCAGTGCCTGAGCAGTGCAGATGGAGCAGGCCTAAGGATCAGGCCAGTGTCTGCTGAGGGATTAGGTCATCAGAGAAGTCATGGAAATGAGGCAGACCCAAAGTCAAACAAGGAGTGCAAGTTAGCAAGTCAGGTTCAGGGTTCTGTCTGGCAGGGATGTGCTCTACCTTAACTTCAGTCAGGCTTTCAACACTGTGTCCCACAACACCTCCACAGCCAAACTTAGTGTGGATGGGATCATTGGACAGTGCGATAGAATGGGAACTGGCTGAAGAGCAGAGCTCAGAGAGTTGTGGTAAGTGGGGTGGAGTCCAGTTGGTGGCCCACGTTTACTGGTGTTCCCCAGGGGTTGGTGCAGGGTCCAGTCCTATTCAGTACCTTCATCAATGATGTGGATGAAGGGACAGAGTGTACCCTCAGCTTGTTTGCTGGTGACACAAAACTGGGAGCAGTGGCTGAAATGCCAGAAGGCTGTGCTTCTGTTCAGCATGACCTGGATAGGCTGAAGAGTTGGTTGGGAAAATTCCTAATGAAGTTCAACATGGGCAACTGTAGGGTACTGCATCTGGGGAAGAACAGTGCCATCTATCAGTAAAGGCTGGGGGCTGACCTGCTGGAGAGCAGCTCTGGAGAAAAGGGCCTTGGAGTCCTGGTGAACAAAGGTTGACAATGAGCCAGTAGCTTGCCCTGACTGCCAGAAAGGCCCATGGCATCCTGGGTTGCATTAAGAAGAATGTGTCCAGCTGGTCAAGTGAGGTTGTCCTTCCCCTCTACTCTGTCCTGGTGAGCCCACATCTGGAGTATTGTGTCCTGTTCTGGGCTCCCCAGTTCACCAAGGACAGGGAACTACTGGGGAGAGTCCAGCACAGAACCGCTAAGATGATTAGGAGAATGGAGCATCTACCATATGAGGAAAAGCTGTTGAGAGCTGGCACCTCTGACTTACTCTGATACTTATAGTCCTGACATACAGTCAGGGGTTTCCAGTTGTCTTTTAGAACGATGGTTTTCTAGGCAGTGGATGAGTGACTCATTGATACATTACCTCTGCTTCTGTTTCTATACTTTTTTTAGATAAAGTGAACTAAATTTACTAAATCCCATTCTTCCAAGTTCTTTTCTCTGAGCTTAACACAGACATTGCTGTTGTGGGAAATGATGTGCTTATCTTGTAGAGTCAGAGCCAGCGCTGCTGGTTTTGACTGGGTCTAAGGTGTTTGTATAGTAACCATAGCAAGAGAACCACACAGGATTTTTCTGAGTGTGTTTCCTGTCCATGAGCAGCTGGTTCTCTGCCAAAAGTGGGAAGGTTTTATCCCTTGCTGACAAGTTCACCTGGGTCGGCACAGTGTTACCAGCGTAGCTGTTCTCCCATCTCCCTAGTTTTGTCTTTTTGGAGCAGCCCATGAGGAGTGTGCATCTGTGTGGAGGGTCTGAGCCCATCACCCAGCATCTCCTGTGAAACCTGTGTGGTTCAGAATGCTTCCATCTTCTGAACTCTGTAGTTCCTGGTCAGGTAGAGGCCGTGTCTATCACTGACGTAAACCATGCAGGACTGGAGTAAGGTTGGGACAGGGAATTGTGTCTGTCTGCCAAATCACATGCCCATACCTGAACTACTAACTCATTCTTCCTGTGATTTGTGTTTAGCTTGTGAGCAGGAACTAGTTTTAAGCATGGCCAGCTACACAGGAGACTGCTCACCAGTGATTTGACAATGGGCATTTGTTTGTGTTGGATGGCGGCTCTCACGATTGCTCCTCCTCCTCCTTCCTCTCAAACCACTCCTGGAAGAGTTCCCTGTATCAGCTGGGAGTTTAGCTAGTATGCTGTAAGGGTCACTGTGTTGCTCAGTAATTAGTTGCTAGGGGATATCAAAGCAGAATATTAGCTGAACTACCTCGCTATTACCTTCCCAGCTTTACCCAAGCAACGGGCACAGTTCTGAGGTTCCTTTATAACAGAAGTGTTAGGTGTGACAGGGAACATGTTTTGCATAATCCTGTGTGCATTAAGTTGTCCCAGGAATTACAACACTAATATCTCACTGCTACTTTTCCCTGGTTTGCTCTTTTTCTTCCTGAAGTTGGGAAATGCTTTTGAACACAGTGGAGTTTTCTCCATGAGGGAAGGATGCTTTTACTGCTTGTGTTTACTTCTTTTAGGAGGCGTAGTAAAAGAATAGACTGCAATCAAGAAAATGCTTTCTACCTGTGTTTGTTGTTTTTAATTCCAATCTCCTTGTGAGACATAGCACTTCAGAATGTGGCCTCTGGAAATGTTTTTGGACACAAAAGTTTTAAGTTTTTGCACTTAAGTGTGTTTGGACACATTTTCTAATTTTGAAACTGCTTTGAAGTAGCTGCATATTTGCAGCAAGAACCTCTCAAATGAAAATGCTACCTGCTCTTTAGAACATGGTGATTAATCTGGTTTTGAAGTTGTTAGAAATGTCTTTCATTTAAAATTTGTGTGTGGGTTGAAAGAGAGGAGGGACATCAAATTCCAGCCTTGGTTCTTTTGTTCCTTGAAGATATTCTACATCTGACCAGAAGATGGAGAAAGGGAGACACAAAGGCAATGAAACCCACTGCACTGAAAATCTTTGGTTTTAATTTTTATCTAGTGACCCATCCTGTGGAGTTCTGTACAAAAGCCTGCTGGGTGTCTTTTGGTCTGTCCACCTATGCTGAAGCACAGAGCGTGCATTTACTGTATGCCTGAAAATAGAATATTACTTTCTTCCCTTTCTAGCCTCTCACTAACCTAGGCAACAGAAAATCAATAATTTTTGTTGTTATTGCACGCTTGTGCAGCCACTAATACCATCTCCCAAGAGTCAAGCAGTGGAAGGGCAGAGCAGTGATGGTGCAGGTGGATAGCTGTTAGCTTGGCCATCTTGTGTAGCCATATCCAAAGAGAGTCAGCTGGAAACTCAGTTTCAGGATGCTGGCAGTAAACTTATAGTAAGTCTGTGCAATAGCTTCGTTTTGAACTATGTAGACCCAGTCACCCATTAGGTGGTGGGTGACACTCCTGGTACTGGACCCTGGACCTCACTTCCTGTGTCTGTAAAAAAGAACAGAAGCACTTGGAATTAGAAAAGTTGTTAATGTGCCTTTCTGTTGGTTGTAAGGTTTGTCTTGAACCTTATTATTATGAGGATTATTTGTCTTGAACATTATTATTATGTAGAAATAATAAAGAGCCTAAAGCAGAATTAGACTGTGTTCTTCCTCACGTGTTGCCTTTTCTCGTACAGTGAGATCAGTCGCCTGGATCTGGGCCTAATTGTTGAAGTGTGGAACAAAGGACTGATCTGGGACACCCTGGTTGGGACCGTGTGGATTGCTCTGAAGGCCATTCACCAATCTGATGAGGTTAAACTGACATAAAACTTTATTTTGACAACTCGGATGTTGATAGTTAATGTGTTACAAATGTGGCCTGGTGCAGCTCAGGACCATAGTACTCAGCAAAACTTCCACTTGCAAAACCAAGCAGGCTGGGTGGAGGAAGAGGGCTGCTGGCATTGCACTGGGGTATTGTGGTTTTGTTGTTTTTTGTTTGTTTGTTTTGGTTTGTTTTGGGTTTTTTTAGGGGATACTGCCAATAGTGGTGCCAAAACTGAGCTTAAGTAGGTATCTCTGGTCTTATTCTATTCACGTGGACTCAGAGAACATGGCTTAGTCTATTAAGGAATATATATAATTGGCAGTTTTCTGAAGTCTAAAGGACTAACTCCTTAGTCTGATGGCCACATTTTTATAAATTTCTGGTAAAGGCAGAGGGTTTTCTGATATCAGACAACCTGAACGTCATGGTAGGCCCAGAGCACATATACACCATCCCGTTAGGGTTTTGGTTGCAGTGTTGTGAGGCATCTAGTAGTGCTCATATGAATTGAAAAAAAGTAGAAAATGGAATGTACCAATGCCTGCAGCTGGTGCTCAGTTCCTCTGACTATCTCAAAACTTCTTGCTGTCTGCCTGTGAGAAATTACCTTTTCAGTTCCACTGAGAAGGATCTGCTAGGAGGTGTTTGCTGCTTGCCTTGGTGAAGGCCTATGAGATTTGGAAGAAAATGGATGTAATTTTATGGTAAAATCAGGTATCAGGTTTTCTCAAAGGCTCTGCCTGGAGACTTTTACCTTAGCAGATGTGGGAGTCACTGTATAAGAACCTGCCAGACCTGAAGCTTTACTTGTTGCTTTTGATTCACAGGAAGGTCCTGGGGAGTGGTCAACGCTGGAGGCAGAAGTTGTAATGAAACATGATGAAATATGTGGAACCAAAAACCCGACCCCTCATAAAATTTTACTGGACACAAGATTTGAATTACCTTTTGGTGAGTGCATTTCTGTAACAATCTCTGTAACAGTCGCTGTTAGCGGAGAGAAAGTGTTCTGGAGCAACTTGAGTTTTATAATCAAATTGTGCTTGTTCAGTTTGGCCAAAATAGTTAAATGCTGATTAAATAACTGGTGTTCGTTTCTTGTTTGGCTTCTTTCTAATAAGATCAGAATAAATAAGAAAGACTTGATGCTCTCGGAGGGCGGAAATGTTTAGCCTATCAGTAGTTTAAAAAACTATTAATACTATTTCAGGACTGTGCAGTCAAATGTTTTGTTCCTCAGCAGAGAACATTCACTTCTTTCTATCTAGACAAATTTGGGTCTAGAAGAGGTCAAGTGAGTTTGAGCTGTTTTGTAGTAGGTGCACTTAAACCCTATTAGAAATGTGCAATTCAGTTAGTGAAACATTAATGCTTAGTGCTCCTGAACATTATCATTAGCTGAGTATATAAATAACTTGGGTGTTGTAGGAAGAACTGTCTCTCTGGCAATTACTTGTGCTTGGAAAGTACAGAATGTGGAAAAATAGCTAATTGGAGCAAACTTAAGTAAAGTTGTGTGTTTTGTTTGTGACTTTGTTTTTACTTAAATAAAAACCAACCAAACAGAAAAACCCAAAGCACAAAACAATCAAAATCCCAAAGGAAGGGTTTAACCACAATGCATCCAAGGCTAACATAGGTTCTCTTTCCAGCTCTTAGCTGAGTCTTGGGACCAAGAGCAAAGATTGTTTCTAGGGCTAGTGGTATTTTTATTCTGCAGTGGGCACTTAAGTGCTTCAAAGACCTCTGTCATTGCATGGCTTATCTCCCCCTCTCTGCCTGTTGCTTGCCCCTGGCTGTGTGAGCATTTTGCATCATGCTCTAAGCACTGGTGGAGCATTTGTGCACCCTCTGGCATTTGGCCAGCAACTGTCAGGAGTGGCCATCTGTTGTGGAAAAAAGTTAAGTCATCTCTTGGTCTCATACCCCACTTCCTGGTGCAAGGGGTGATGCAAGCTTTGGCCCTGCGGCACTAAAATCAATATAAATTGTATCTGGTGCTCTGGGAGCTCAGCTGGGTGTACAGCTGGGTGTTTTGCATGCACAATTGGCTGGGTTGTGCAATTCAGGGTGAACACGGTGTTTTATAAATATAACAGGTGATGCTTTGTAAAAGGGAATAAGGTACCTGACATCCCAGCTGTCTCGACAACTAAGCTGTCTGATGTTGGTCTGTAGCCATCCCTCTTCTTCATGAAAATGTCCTGGTGATTCACTGCTGTCACCCTGTCACTGGAACATGTATTACTGAAATTGCTTGTTATGTAAGGAGAGGAAAAACTCACTTTCCCTTATGAAGTGAAACACTGGATCTTTGGAGGAGGTGTTCAGGCTTCTGAGAGGAAAAGAGCACTGCACATGTAGCTGAAGGCAAGGCTTGCAGTTTTCTTATCAAAGTTCATTCTGAGATATTTACTTGTAGGATATAACTGCATTAAAAGAAAATGAAATTTTGATCTCTCCGTCTATATTCAAAAAGTATCTAGAAGAACATGTGCTTTCTTCTGCAATCCATGTTTTAGACTGCATTACACTTTCTGCTACACTAAAAAAATTTTTTTAAAAATTATCAAAATGGACTTAGTATAAACCATTACTTGTTAGAGCATCAAGATTTTAAAAATAATAAAAAAATTCAAGTAATACTGTATTTTCTTCCTACTACTATGCTCGAAACACAGGACTCTTCTGTTTTTTTTTTCTTTTTAACAACTATTTAAAAATGTACGATGTCATGTAGGATTCTGAGAAGTAGGATGCCATGAAGAAAAATGAAAACTCTAAATAAATAACAGTCTTTTTTTTGCTTTTCAGTTTTTAAAGCAACTGATAGCATAAAGCACATCTGTTACTTACTCCTTTGCTTACTGTGCCAAATATTGAACTAACCAGAACCTCCATACTGCTGTATTGAAGAGTTTTAATTTAGATTGTGAAAAGATGTCTGCCTGTCCAGTGTTTCATAATGTCCTGGATAAATGGGTGCACCAAGCTCTTCAAGGATTCTGTTCCTCCTTACCTTTAGAGTGCCTCAGTTTTTCCTGGATCCTCCTCCATTTTCAGTCTGTCCTGCTATGGCAAGGTCAGAAGCAGGTTAAAAAGTGGTAGGCACAGAGAGTGTGGGTTACTCCTCCAGAAGATAACACCTGCTCATACCAGCTTCTCTAGTGGTGCTTCCCTTCACACCATACCTGTTGTATGGGAGCTCCTGCCATTACACTTAGGATAGAGAAGGACCCTGTAAGATAGATTACTCTCCCTGTCTGTGGTGTAGTGAGACTTGAAGGGATGCAGGGAGTTTGCTCAGCTCACAGCACCATCTCTGCACCCCTCCTGATGGGTTTGCAGGTCAGTTTTCCCCTGAGCAGAGGGTAGCAGGATGGATTCATAGTGTCCCACTTGTTAGGACTGTGCTGTCCTGTGAGCTGGGAACTGCTGCTTTAAACCTACACAGGGAACTCTAACAGGGCATTGGTCTGCCATGGAAGTTCTTTAGTCAGTGACTCTGTTACTGTAGAGGTAATGTTTTAATAACAGCATGTTTGCAGTGACATTTAGGAACACTGTGTATCACATTTTGTTTCCCAGGTGAAGATGTGCTGGCTATTACGCATGAGAACTGGAGTGATGTAGGTGCTCATGCACAGCTTGTGCTGCTTTCCAAGCCTTGCAAAATACAGCTGTCTGGGATAGGAGCTTTGACAAAATAGGGATTTCTTCACTTCTGTGCTTTTATCATCGCTTCTGGCTGCTCTGTTTCATGTAGGTTAGATGCTGCGTGTGGACGCAGTACCACAGCGTACTCAGTTGGTATATTTAAAATGTTTCATTGTATTTAGGTGGAACTTGAGAAGTTTTTAGGGGGTTGTAAGAGGGAGAAGTAAATTTGAAAACCAGAAAAGCTAAAATCCTTGGTGTAAAACGTAACTGCGTATGCAAAGAGGTTTAGGAACCGTTTTGTTGCTTGCACTAGTACATTTACACCAGATTAATTTGCTGCTTCTACTTCTACCTGATATGTTCAGGATTCTTCCTCACTGGTATGTCTGCTCCTGGTACTCTACTAGCACCAACTAAAGCTGAAATAAATGCAGAAGGTGCTGATGCTGCTAGTGGTAATACATGATGAAGGCAACTAAGATTTTTTTTTTAAATATATATATATATATGAAGTTTATCTAAGTGTTTACTAGGCTTGGAATTGGAAAAACTTTCCTAACAGAGGCTGGTGCGAGTTGCATTTTCTCTTCCTCGTGATATAAAATAACCTTTCCTTAGTTCATCCAGGAGTTAAGCATTGTTAATGCCCAGATTTCTAATGGGACAGAAACCATCTGTAATGGCCTTGGTATATTACTCATGTGTCCCATTGCATGTTCCAGATGCAGCTCTGTCTTGGTGTTCAGTAGTGTTGTTAGTGTGACATTAGCTTGTGGTGTACAGGGGAATGGTCAGAGCTCTGGGCCCTTCTGCAATGAGCATCTGTGTGTGATGGACTGTGGAGCTGGACACCAGACTGTATTAACATTTTCTGCCAGCCCTGTGCTCTTAAGTGTTCAATCTTGCAGAAGCAGAATGACTGAAAATCTTCTTGTGTAACAGTTCAACAAAGCATGAGCATTTGAAATGTGAAGTGCTAGAGAGAGTGAGATACCAGCAAAGCATTTTTATGCTTGGTAGTCTTTTAAAAATGGGAATAAACTGCCTTCCCGATGGGAGGAAACAGTTGTTAGCAAAGTCATGCTGGACCAGCTTTCTCCACTGATCATTTCTGTTTCTTCTCAGGGCCAAGACAAATACAAAGAAAGGGAGACTGATTTTCTTTTTGGTTGTTCTATGAAATTTGGTTGGGAGAAGACAGTCTTGCTGTTATTCTCTTGATGTAGTGAATATGAACTGTCACAGACTTTCCAAGATGATGCTTTCCAAGTAGTAAATTCTACTGTTTAAAAGGTCTCCTTTTTAGAAGTGCAGTGGCTATGTGCAAGTCCGTCACAGTATGGAGTACTCAAAATTACATTTGGCTCACAAATTACACCAGTCTGGGTTTGTGCCAGGCTATTTCTAGTAGGTAATTGGACTGCAAATGCTTGTAGTGTTCTCACCACTCCTAGACTGGGAGCATGCTGATCTAAGTCTGGCCATCAGGTAGAGTAAATGTGCTTTGTTGTTCTATTGCCTTGGGAACCGTACAGAAAGAGGAATGCTCAGCTGTGCAAAGTTATTGCAGTGAGAACTTGTGAAGATTTCTGTACCTCTGGGAGTGGAAGAAATTTGGGCTGGGAATTGAGAAAGCCAAGTGAAGGCCTGTAGCAAAGTGGGGAGCAAAGGGATATAGCACTTATTTCCAGCTCTTGTTCTCAATAGTGCCTGCCTGAGGTATGCTCCAGCCAGGGACTCACTACCTGGAAAAAACTCAGGTGGCACAAGGTGCTGTGCAAGGAGTAGAGCAAGGATGACCAAGCCTGAGGTGAAGAAAAGCTTTTGGGCTGAAACTCCTGGTTGTTGCCAAGCTAGAGATCTTGAAGTGGGAATACTGTTGCATCTAGGTCTTAGTGTGAGTGAAGTGGTCTGTACAGATGCAGCAAATTCTGCTCTAATTCTTCCTCAGTCTTGTACGTCTCTGTACTCCTGTGTCCCCACTTCTCTGATGGTGCAGTGTATCCAGCAGTGTCCTGGGTGAACTTCTAAGTCTTAATTGCTCTGAGTAGCCTGCCTTGTCATCATGGGTCTGCCAGTCTCTGCTCCTGGTTGAACCTGTCCATGAACTCATTAATTCAGTCCCCTGCCCTGCCAGCTATGGGATCTCCTTTGCCAGTCCTGCCCTAGGGAGCAACCAGACCTCACTGCTCTATGACAGAAGGAGGCCAGAGAAGAAAATGATTTCAGCTTCCAGGTGAAGGCAGCAGTAGGAGCAAAGACAGTGAAACTTGCAGCCATTCCATGTTGCTGTCAAACTAAGAAAACCCCAAAGCTAGTGGACAGATCTGCCTTTCTCCTCTCTGATCTTGTTCAGCAGTTCTGTTTCATGGATGTATGGCCTTGCTCCTCTTGTTTACCAAGGATGGTGTCAGCAGAGTTGTCAGGTGGCATCAGATGGCCTCTGTTTAGACAAGTTCTGCTTCTTATCTTGTAAGCAAAAGTTAATGTAGCAGCCTAACTTGGACTTGAAATCAAAGCTGAGCAGTGATGTAAGTGGAAGTTGTCTTGCAAGCAGTCAGGTTGTGATCTCTGCCCTACAGATTTCCATTCTTGTGTTCTGAACAAGGAGTTTCAATAAGGCAGCTGAATGAGGCAAGACACAAGGTGGATGGTGAAACTAAAAAATTTTATAGACTCCTTCCTCAAAAAATCAAGAATTCAGCCTCATTGGACATTTACTCTTCTAAGAAGATAACTGAAGTTCATAGGTGATTTGCTTCATATTTAAGGTTTGCTGTGCAGTAGCTCCATTGTCATTAGTATTGATGACAAGGATTTCTCTGAGATCATGAAGATGTCCTTAAAGCCACCAATATTTAGGCAGTAGCAGATTTTTGACTTCCATGAGAAGCTGTTTCAATAGAATAGCATCTGCACTAAAAATGAGGTAGCTTCATTTATGAAATGGGCACCTTGGACAGAAGATAAAAACAACAAATCCAAGAGACACGTGGTGCTCCTTGGTGCCTAAGCAAGCTGCTAAGCTGTGGTCTAGGACAAAGCATTGAGACCTGTCCTGAGAGATCTGCAGTTTCTACAGTGTTTGTGGTAATCCATTGCTTCATCTCTCCTAGATCTCTTTGATCTTGGTTTCAGGCTCCAGGTGGGGTTGTTTTGACTCTGACCTTTAGTCCTCAGTTCATGAGTTTTTTTCGTCTTTTAGACAAGTAGTGGCTTTCAAGGACAAAAATCCATAGATTTGGTTCAATATTTGGATTGCCTCAGGTCTTTGTTGGCATTTGTTCTCCTAAAATCTTATCAGGTTGTATGCTGGTAACCCTTCAGTTAATCGATGTCCTCTTTATACATCAATTCTGTCCATATTTCCTTTGAATGTCATCCTTCATTTGTCTGAACCTCATCTAATAAACCTGTGCAGCTGTGATCCATAGCCTCAATGATCAAATACATGTATGGTTTTCTAGAGCTCCTGCAATTGCTGAAGACTCTCATATTTCTCCTGCTTTCTTCTAAAAGCATATAACAAAGCAATGTTCTGTACATCAGAAAGAGCAGGTTCTACCTATTATTAAAATAAATTACTTTGGTCTCTCTTCAAGTCAGGAGAAATAAGTTGTCTTTTTTTCTATTTTATGCAGGTTTTCTAAGGCCAGCTACTAAATTTCCAGTTCCCTAAAACTTCTTCAGGTGGGGCTCACTTGTCTGGGAGAGACTAGTTGAATAAACATATAGTACTGTGTCTGTTTCAAAGGTGTAGACTATTAATTTGTAGTCCAAGGAACTGACATGCTCTTTGTTCTTCTTGAAAGTGTGTTGTGTTTATTAGTACACTGGGCACTGGAATCTCCAGGTGTTTTGTGGTGACTGGCTTCATAAACTGACAGTTTATATGTCTGAGAAAGGACATACAGAGGACAGATAACCCGTTTAAGTATAAGAAGAAAGAAATACTTGGTGCTTTCTGAAAGTATCCTGAGTCCCAATGGAATGCTTACCTGCCAATAAATCTTGTTCTTGTTTCTCTCAAGAACAAGAGTGGACGTAACTTTTAGAACCACCTTGTCTTCAGGAGACCATCCCAGCTTCCTTCTCCCAGTCTTGTCAACACATAGCTTAGCATGTCATTGCAGCTGTGTTCCTGGGGTACAGTCCACTGCAGGAAAACCAGCTTGTTAAATGTAATCCTCATGGATCCTAGTGAGACTCCTGAGAGAGTGAAGAGCTACAGGAGATGGGAAAACTAGCTGAACTGCTGTTAAACTCATCCTTACTTGTCATCATTTGGCATGGTGAGTCCTGTGGGGCTCATGCTGTCCAGCTGGAGCAGTCAAAGCCTTTGTTTGCCACTTCCTTCCTGTGTGAGCTGTGAAGGTTCTGTGTTAGTGCAATTTCAGGCCATGAACAGCCGAATTTTAGAAGTCATTGCCCCTTCTTGGAGGCAAGAGTTACCAGCCCCTCCACGGTCAGGGGGATGTTGAGTGGCTACAAAAAAACCCCAAAAGAAACAAAACCCCAGAACTTTTTCTCCTCTTTCCAATGATGTTACACTCACCATCCCTAAATTATTTATCTAATTCTCCTGGGCTAAGAACCTGACTGATGTTTTGTATTCTTTCAGGGGGTTATTTCCCTTGTTTCCTTTCACCTCTTGCTCTGTTTCTTAACCACAGTTTGTACCTAACTTGCCTTGGGTTAGGCTGTCCACAGTTGTTCAGCTGCCCCTCCAACAGGGTACTTTGAAAGATGAAATTTTGGGTGCAGAAGTCTGTGTTCCCTTCAAACCATTAGAACACTATATACAGGACATCATTACCTCAACATGTAAAATACAAAATGGTTAACCAAATGTGATAATGCTTGCTATTTGCTATCAGTCATCCACTCAGTAAATCTTCTAGAAGTTAAAGGGGTTGTTGTGATACATTTCAAAGTGGTGTTCAGAGTGGTGTAAAAATAGGAGTTTGCTGTCATGTGAATATTACTGCCTGTAGCCCTGCTCATTATCTCAAAAAATTTGGCTTATTGACTGGGAAGAGGACACTATTTCTTTTAGATACTTAATTCGTATTATGTCAGGTATGTAAATAAGATGTGCTACTTAAAAGGAGCCCTTGTTCTTTTGAGGCTATAAAAGCCTCCAGAGTAGGTTCTTGACCTTCCTGTGTGTTATCAAGAATGTAGCAAATGTATTAATATAGTTGTGAAATGGCTCTTCATAAAACTAATGCCTGAATTAAATCTGAACCAGTCTGTCTTACTCTTTTCTACCTTTGTGCAGTGTGCATTTGGTTAATCAGCTTTAAACAAGAAAGCAATGTAAGCCCTTGAACCACCTTACCATTTACAATGTTTATTTTTAATCAGAGTGCTAAAATAAGATAGTCCTGTAGCTTCAAAACTATTTTTCTGATGCCAGCTTAGAATGCCCTCCCTGTTTTAGTGCTACTGTTGATTAATGTGAATTTACTTGATCAATAAAATGGTGTGACTTATTCTTTTGGTATAGATATCCCTGAAGAAGAGGCCAGATACTGGACCAGAAAATTAGAACAAATAAATTCACTTGGAGATGATGAGGTAAATATCTAACCTGAAAGATGAATGTAGCCCTGAATGCCTTGTGACTTGCTTTTGGCCTTTGTATTGGGTCCCTGTGATTACTCTAACTAGTCAAGGTTGATCCCTTACCAAGTCTTCTATTAACTGTTTAGAGAATTATTTTCTCACTGCTAGTGCTAAGGAGAGAAACATTTTTCTGCATGCTAGAAGTGCTCAAATAGAACTGTTCTGTTGATGTGCATGCAGGAACATTATGTTTTATCTCATAAGAATATTAAACTGTTTTTGACAAGCTGTGGTAGGTTCTCTTCATTTATGAAAGTTATAAAAAAAAAGTTATAAAAAGGACATTTTTGCCGTTAGCTGCTTCTGGTAAGAAGACAAAGCAAGGGACTGAATCTTCCTTGGAACTGAGTACTGTTAGCTAAACAGCTATAAACCAAGTTACAATATCTTTTTTAGCAAGACTAGAAGAGTTGAATGGTTAAATCTTGTCTTTACAGTTCATGCATTTTGCAAAGTAAGATTTGACATACTAATGCCTGTACCAGAAGTTTAGCATTTAAAAAAACCAAACACCTTTATGTGTTGATGTCAGCCTCATTAAGTAGGAATGTGATGCTTGCTTAAACCTTTATTCTTTCTAATGTAAGACAACTTGTAAAGTGTTCTGTGTGTGGCTGTAGTCGGCTTTTAGGGTTCATTAGTCTATTCTTTTCCAAGAATTCCATTATTCCATTCAAGTAATACTTATTCAAATGATTTGGTTTACTGTACAGATGGAGAAAAATAAGGTGGGTTTTCTTATTGGCTGAGGACAGATGAGTGTTTGGGTGGATGAAAATGTAACAGCTTCAGGGAAACCTCTTCTCCCTTCCTAGAAGTTTGAGAACCTGATGGAGTTGGCAACAAGCTCAGTCTGTTATTTGGCCTGTCAGTCATCCCGATGTGTGGACTGAGGCAGCAGCCTGTTCCAGGTACTTCAGTGAAGCAGAGGTGCCCTCTAGTGCTTCACTGAACTGATGCTTGCTGCTTTCTGAGGCTTGCTGTTCCCTCGAGTGTCATCCCTATGCACTGCCAAGTCCACGCTTTTACCAAACACTGTAGCAGAATCATCTCTCTTTGTTTGTGACCTAGTGATCTCAGATTTATTATGGATATTCACTCTGATAAAATAACAACATCTGTGCAGGGCCTGACCTAAGGTTCATCTTGTTCAAAGCCTGAGAGTGACCCAGAGTGGGGATGGTATCTTCCTTGCATATTTCTCTGATTTGCAGAGACTTGTAGCTCAGGAGCTTACAGAACCAGAGACAGTATCTATGTGTTTTAAGAACGTGTGAGATTTTTCTTCTGTGAAGGTCAGTGGCCTTTTGCTCACACCCAGCTCAGTTATGCTGTGGCAAAGGAGTTCAGCACCAGAGTTGTGTATTGCCTGAAGAAACAACTTAATTGTTCTGTGCCAACAAACCCTATGTTATGAAACCAGCTGAAAGCAGGCTTATCTGGACAAACTGAATCACTGATGCTTATTCATCCACTCTGTGACACTCATCTTTACATGGCTTTTGGGATGCAAAGTCCTAGTCTGCAAAGTGATATTTAGTGCAGGATAACTTTGTGCCTTCACCTTTTCTGTTTGTTCTATCTCCATTTGAGACAATGGATGAACAGACTAAACTTGCACAGTAGTATTCAAGAAGCAGGTTCACATGGAGTTTCTATGGTGTCAAAACAATGCCTTCCAGTCTTCATTCAAACAAACACGTAATATTCAGTTTTTTCCTTGGAACTGCTGTTAGATATTGTGCTGATACCTGAAAGAGAAGAAGCTACTGCCATTTTTGGATCTCTGTGTATAAGAACTCAGAACCCATTGGTGTCCTGTTCTGCTGAAATTCCTTCTCAACAGATTTGCTTTCACTGCTTTGTCATACAGTCAGTGCTGTGGGATCCAGCACTTCTTTTTTTCACAGTCCTGATTAACTCATCAGGTTGGCAGTTTGCTGATGTTAAGACTGATAACCACCTTTCAGGGTGCATTTTAAATAGCAGGGATCAGAAGATAGCCACAGGGGAGGTCTGTAGGTTTTCACCTTCCCTGTAAAGAGCTGGTCATTAATCCCTGTCAAATCCAAGGAGAGGCTGTCTTGTGGCCCTGCTTTCCACAGGTTGCAGCACTGGGCTGCTAAGTCACCACTTCCTTTGTCGTTGGGCCTTTTTTTCCTAAAAAAAGACTGTTCTTATTATTTAACTCATTTGTCCTAATTTTCTCACATCTCTATGTAATACGAGACAGAGGAGAGTAACAAAATAAAACCACTGGCATTCCCCTAGGGAGTGCTCTGATGCTGTAACAAACAGCTTTGTAAAAAGCCAGAGCTGGCTAATTGAAATGCCTCTGTGCCCTCTAATTTAGTACTTTATAAATGAGATGAAAAATTCTTAACTTTGGGAGTGCATACAGTGAATCATGGAAGAGTTTGTGTGTGTGTTAGCTGGACAAATGCTGTGTTACTGTCCTGCAGGCACACTAAAATCATCTGGCTGCTTCAGTCAGCTACTGCTGTGTTGCTGTGAGCCCACCAGAGTTCTGAACTGTTCAAGCTGTGCTTGAGTATCTGTCTGCAGATGGGTTTATCCTCAGTTCTGAGCTTCTCATCACAGTGACACTTTGGTGTGGAGAACCAGATCTCTTAGGTGTATAATTTGAGGTCTCAGAATTAAGAATAGGGCCTGTGCTTGTAGTAAAGCAGATTTCACCTTAACCACCTGTGGACTTTTTAATGCTTGATTTTGGAGTGAAAAAAGAGGAGACTTCTGAGAGTGTGATTGATAAAAGGAGAATATTTAATGCTTTGAGGATATGAGGGAGGTTTTATCTGTGGCATGCTGTACTTTCAAAGCTGTATCATAAAGCTACCATTTGTTTTCTTACCAGTCTGTGTTTCTTCTTTTTTTTTTTTTTGTCTCTTTAGTATTCCATTCAGGATAAAGTCCAGAAGCAACCATTGCCCAGTGCTGCCTCCCAGTGTTGTAAGTTAGATTTTATTTCTTTGAAACATTTTTTCCCTCTGTATGTACTCTACATTCTCTGGCTAGTTGTCACACAGTGGTTCATCTGAACAATATTTTCTTGTTAAAAAGTGCTGTGAAGCCAGTAACTTCTGTTAATTATGAAAACCTGTTCCTCAAAATGGTGGTCTACAGCTTCTGATGCTAGAAAGTGAAGTCGAAAATTGAGTGTTTACCCTGTTTCTGTGCTCAGGTGTGACAGAAACAAAAATGTGTTCAAAGTCACCTAGATTTTCAGACCCAATACCACAACAAGTAAGAAAATGCTGAGGTTTTTTCATATAACTTGGTCAGTCTTTGGTGTGTTTAAGCATCATGTGTTGAATATTATTTATATGACATTTTAAGAGGAAGAGAATATATGTGAGAAAAGTACTGCTGGTAGCCTTTTTAAGCATGTCAGAGGTCTGTGTACTTGATGCCTAATTTCTTTGATATCACTTTTAAATGCTGTGTTGATGGATGAAAAATAGTTTTACTAATTTCTGCTTATCTCATCTTGCATTTTTTTATGCTTCTGAAAGCCTGGATGGAAAAATAACCTAGGACATACTATATCTGATGGTCTGCAGAATTAGATTTCTGAAACACTGCTTTTAACCTACAGTAGATGAAAGCTCAATGATGTGTCTTATGAATGTCTTATCTACTTTTGGCAATAACAATAAAATTCAAGTCTCATAATTTAAAGAAATCTTTTATCTTCAAATCCTGTAAAATGTGCATATTACGCTTTTCAGGCTGTTTATTCATTAGGCTGATTACTGGATTTCTACAAAACTGTTACCATTAGGAAATGTTAATTAATGTTTACCTTTCTTGGTAGAGTTAATTTATCTGTGTATTGTTATTGTGTTATCTTAAACCTATGTTCCACAAAACATGGAAGTTAACCAACTGAGTGTGGTATTCAGCTGGAACGTGTACTAAGCCATGTGAAGCTATTGAGTAGTAATGCCTAGCTAAGACCAAATGATTTTAAAAGAGTGTATGTAAAAATAAAGCACTTTTTTGTTTGTTTTTAAATAGTTAGAAGGGTACAAGTGATTTGTAAAGCCTACACATAACAAGTGTTTTTGGAGAAACTAGTATTTGAGTAAATCATACCAGCATAGTATTCAGTATCCCTAAATGTAAAAAAAAAAAAATAAAAAAAATAAATAACAATCAGTCTGATACAAAGTGTCCAAGAAATAAATGTGTTATTTGCTGGAATGACTTTCCTGGCTATGTGCTCTGAAGTTTGCTTTTGTTAGAGGGAGGCTGGTTTGATTGACTCTTCTCAGTATTGGGATGTGTGGGTAGGAAGGGAGGAATGCCTCTGTGTAGGGTAAGTAGCTGCCCCTGTTCCCATAGCACGGTGCTTTCACATCCACAAGCTCTTGTAGCTTGTTTTTTCCCTGGGGAACCAATTCAGCTCTTGCAAAGAGACACAAAGTAAAGAGCAGAACTGCAGATACCCTTTTTGTGGCCTGTTAATGGACTGCATCTTGCTTGAAAGCAAACCTTTATACTAAATAATTTAAGAGCCTTGTGTTGAACAATTAATATCACTTAAGAATTAATTTAATCATTGATGGGATTAAACCAGTCATTAGAATTGGTGATGAATATTTAATAGAAATATGTGGTTAATGTTTTCAAGAATTTTCTAGCCATTCAATAAAGATTGTGGCATGATATGTACTTTTGCTTATCTCCTGCCTGCCTGCAAATATCAAACATCTATGAATATCTCTTTACACGGACAAATATAAAATAGGCATTTAATGTAGAAGTGCTTTTAAAAAATGGACTCTGCCTGCATCAATCTGTGTGTAAGAGTTCTAAGATTGCCTGAATGTAGCAGAGTCCTTGAGAACTCAATAATTCAATCCATGAGCTGCACTGATTATTTCTCTTTTGAAAGCTGACCTGACCTTTGCATGTGGCACAGGCCTTCAACCCCCTTTTACGTAGGAGCAGGGTGGGTGTTTTTTCCTCAGCTGAAACACATATGTCTGGAGTGTTCTTGCTTACATTGTGTTTAGATAATTGATAAGTATATTTTTGGAAATAATAAAAATAATCTCGGGAATATTTGTAAGACCATTGAATTTTCCATAATGGTGTGCTAGATGAGATGTGGTTGCTGGTGGGAGCAGGACACAATCGGCTGGACAACAGACTAGATATTTAGAAGGGGCAGAAAACCTCATGAGCATGAGTATTTTTTGCCTCATGTCTTACCAAATCCTAAGGAAAATACCAAGTTATCTTAGAATCTGCTGTGCTATAAAGCGAAGTGCAGCAAAATACTCCATATAGCTTGCATTCCAAGAAGTATATGGTATAACTGCACATCACTGGTGTCTCTTGCAGCTCTTCAGAAGATGCTTCCTTGTTCTAGATAGGCAAAATCCTACTTCAGCAGGCAAGTTCAGGTCCATTAAATGCAGAAATACATGTCCTTGCATTTTAAAATTAGATTATAATTCTGCTCTGTTCTGCTTCTGTGTTTTTCACTCATGTCTGTTCCCTTTCTCAAGCCCATCTTTTTGTACCATTATTTCCCCCTATCCTGCATGGGTGCAACTTGTTCTGTTATCTCCCGTGAGTGGGGAAAGGAAGAAGGATGGAGCAGGGTATGAGAGAAAAAAAGCTGAGCCATATCTGAAAGCCAGCATCTTATCTGTGAGGGTGAGTTTGATCATGTGTGAGCTTTGGCACTGTGCCATGGGAAATCTCAGCCCAGCCTAGGCACTCAGATTTCTACAGAGATTATGAAGCTTTCAAGGCCTCATTCACAGTATCAAATGGTGTTTTGTTCTTAGATGAGTATGAGCTGTGATTTCGTAGGTAGTGTGGAATTCTGGCTTCCTGTCTATTCTTAAGGGAGGCAGGTGGGTCTGTTCTTGTACACACAGTCATTTCTAAGCCCCACTAATTTTGGTACTTCCTGTCTCTTCCTTCATCATCTTTAACCATTTCACTTTACCTCACCACTTCTGTGCTTACTTATGTATTGTGCCCCAGAAAGATCACGTTTCCAGTTGATTTAACTTTCAGTGATGCCCAGCAGTAAGTAAAGCACTATAGTGCCCACTGATCCGATTCTTTTAGCATTTCTATTAGTTGTAGTCTTAATTCTTAATTTCCTGATACCTCATTGTTGGATAATCCCCATACTGGCTTTTACTCCTTACAACATGTAACTGAATGTAAATTAAAAAGGAAGCAAACCTTTGTTGTCTGGAAATTCACTTTAACGGAAGCAGAGTGAGGAAAAAAAAGTTACTTGATTATTTTGGCATTGAGTCAATAGCTCTTAAGTTATTTACTGTGGTAGCTATAGATTTATTTTCCTTCTATGCTCAAGATCATTTATGTCTGCATAAAAGTCTGTTCTGATCCATAAATGAATCACTGCCGGCATTTTAAAAGCATCTCTGACTTATGGTTGAAACTGTACAAACTGGGATGAGAAAGGTGTTCTGTATCTGTGCAGAAAGAAAAGATTTGTCAGTGTTCCTTAGTATCAGCTACTGTAAACACTGCCCTGTACCTCAGGGAGTTTACAGATCTGGAAGAGAGCAGGTTTGTTAAGTGTGATTCTCAGAAAAGATAATCCAAGTGCCGTTGAATCAGTCAGTTGATTATGTTTTGTCTGTCCTCTTATCTTTGACAGATAGTCTTTCTGAGAGGGCTTTATCCTCTCTGCTTGTATTTTTTTTTCTTCCACTTCCTAGAGTCTTGCTTCCTTGGTTTTGCTCTTTTCACATTAAGACCCTGACAGACCACAGCACACCACAGTTCAGTCATGCATGTTCTGTAAAAGCCCTGTCTACCAGGGCTTTGGGTTTGACTTTGTTTTTTTCATTTTGTGTTATTTGTGCGTTTTGCTGTATAATTTTTTGGTTTTGTGGGGTTTTTTGTTTTTGTTCAAGCATAAGGAGGTAGATATTTTCCTTGGCTCTGGATTGTGAGTTGATGCAATGAGGAAAGAAATTTTTTTTTTTTTTTTAATACACTGGTATACCAGCAAATATAATCAGAGCTATCTTGTGCTTGGTCTACCAGTAGATCAGGAAGAAAGGAGCAAGACAACATATCCAAGAGAGTATGAAGGAACCATACATGTTGCCTGGAGTGTGTGTGTGTGTGTGTATATGTGTTACATGCATGCAGGAGAAAATGCTACACGTTTGTTGTAGATGCATAAGCAGCTTTTTAGCTACTTGAAAATCGTCCAAATATATGCACATTATAGGAATGGGTGTAATTCTGTTTGTTGTATTGACCCTTATTTCCCAGCAATATTTGAAGAACTCTCATTTCCGCAAAATGTGTAAGGCAAAATTCTGTTAATATCTACACATTCATTTCAAAAGTACCAACAGCTGACTATAAGAGGTTTATTCCTAATGTCCATTAGGTCTCTTTTTAGGACCTCAGATTCCACTGGTGAATCTGAAAGGTTTGTGTGTTCCTCTGACTGACTGACTGACTGACACACAGACTGACACAGACTGACTCTAATCTGAAATGATGGTCCTGTCCATGGCACTGATGAGGAGCTTTGTCTACTAAAAAGCCAGGTGACTGCTTCCCCTGCACCTGACTCTTCAGCAAGCCCAGATGACATCTGCGCTGGTTCTGTGTTTAGGGTGCCACTCTGTGGATAGAAGCATCTCTGTGCTGCCATTAATGTGCCATTGGATGGGGCTCGTGAACCCTGCTGCTAGAATTTACAAAGTGTGGGTGGTTTGGTTCCAGCTGAGGTGTTGGCACTGAGTGCACAGATCTGGGAAGGCTTTGGGTCCAAGGCAGCTGAGTAAAGCTTTTGATTTAAAGAGCTGGGTTGGCAGGAGCTGCATTGTTTTCATGGAATGAAGTGATAGTCATCCAATGTTTGAGCATGTACACTTGCCTGACTGTCTTGTGCCCTGTGGTTTATTGTAGTCAAAGAAGATGGTGGCTGCTGTCCAACAGTGTTTAACAGGGAGAATTGACACGATGGCAGCAAATGTACTATTAAGAGAGATTTTTTTTTTTTCCCCCTCTTTGGTAACACTGTATAAAAAACCTATATGCTATATGAGATGCTGAAGGCTAGGCAGCATCAAAATTCTTTTAATCAGGCTGCAACTTGATGATTATAATTATTTACAGAGATGTATGGTCTGCAGCAGTGCACTGGCAGTCAGCAGAGTCGGCTGTGATTGCTGGGGGGGGGATGCTGATCTCCTTGTTATACAGCTGTAGGTCTAGATTCTTGCATTTTTTTTCTGGTTGCCAGCCTGGTTCTGCACTTCAAAGCAACAGAGGTCAGAAGAAACCTATGGAAGCTCTAGACCAGGCCATTTTGGGAAGAGTAAGAAAAAGGTGAATAATAAAGGATGGGTGACACTGAAGATGCTGCAGCAGTCATTGAAAAGCTGTGGTCTGGGAAGAGTAAAGCTACCAGCCATACTGCAAGCAGTGAGGCTTACAACAGTCCTCAGAAAATGTTCAGTGTAAGCATAACTCAAAACAGGACACATGAAGGACTTTCTTTTTCCTTTTTTAAATTTTTTTCCCCCTAATTAAGCTAAGCAGGGAAAAAGACTTCACTGTACAAATGAAACCATTGTACGAGCTGTTTTGTTTTAGTTTGCTGATGGGCTGGGAAAGCAAGTTCCCCAACCTCTCTGCTTCTGGATGACTGGCAGCTCCTGTTCCTCTTTGTCTAGGACAAATCTCACCTGAGGGACTTCTTTTTGTGTGGCTTTGAGGTACTTACTGCCTGGTCTGGCTGAAGGCATGATAGATCTGCTTGAAGGAACACAGATTCAAGGTCTTGCTCTAAAATGTCTGTCTGCATTTTAAGGATAAAGCTGCTACTACAGGATTGAAAAAGTACTCTGCAAATGGAAACTAAAAATAACAATACTGGCTATATGAAAAGATTAGGCAATAACAAAATTTGACTTGCTGCTGAGCTCTAGAGGAGAGCAGATCAGTGACGTTGCTACTAATCCTCTAAATGTCCTTTGTTAGCTGTTGTTTTCATACAGTATGAGTTGTATTCTGAAAGGTGTTGACAAGGAATTAAAGTTTTGATTTTTAAATAAGCCCCAAACCCAAACCTGTTCTTAATGCTGCTAATACTGACATGTTACTTTAAAAGCAGTGATAAAAAAAAGTGCTTGGTTTATCACTCTAGGTTTCATAATTTGATTAATGCTCTTTATGATTTTTTTTTTTTTCTGCTGAGGATATTTTTAAGGCCTCTGAAACTTCATTAGTCATCCCTTAATGTCATAGCATTAACAGAAAATTAATTTGAATTTGGTTACCGGAGTGGAATATAACCTTTTTAAAAATCAGATAATAAATTTTTAACTGAGAAAAATTATTGCTCAGCATTATACACAAGCCATAAATAGACGTCCTGGAGCACTGATGCTTCTACTGAAAGTCCACGTTTGAAAATCATAAGAAAAAAACGCACCACATCTTTTATCTCAGTTGCTGTACAACAGTATATTCCAGAAGCACATTTGTAATGTTAGGTGATCCGGTACAATCCAAGTATTTAATGAGGTGTAAATAAAACTTTTGTTAGTTCTTTTGTTTACATCTCTTATCAGAATAGTCAGTGTGACTCAGTGGCCCAGAAATTTGAAGATGAGATAGCTGCATTAGATATTACTGCAGTGATTAAAATGTTACTCTTTTTCTATTGAAGTGGAAATAAAGGGGCATTTGGCCTGATTGTTTTTGCTGTAGTTATTAGTGAGTTGTAATCGTGCATACTCTCAATGATGTAGAAGTGATCCAAGCCCTGCTTAAATTCTCAGCTCTCAGGCTGATGTTTTTTAGCCACAGTAAAGGTAGTCAGAAGGGTTATTTCATTTAGTGACCGAAGATACTCCAAAATGTCAGCGTAAACTGAGTGCTAGAGTAGGGAAAATGCTGTGAAGAAGAAGGAGTGATGAGGAAGGAGAGCACTTTACTGTCCTAGTCTAATACCTGTCCTTGTTTCTGTCAACTTCTAGCTTGATTCCCTCCTGTGCTTTCTGATCTCCTTTTGTGCAGAGCTCTTAGCTCTCATCTGTGGTGTTCCAAAATAGAATTAAAAAAAAAAAAAAAAAGCAAAAAAAAAGCTGGGGCACCTCTGCTATGAAGACAGGCTTCAGAGAGCTGGTTGGGGTTGTTCAGGCTGGAGAAGAGAAGCCTCTGGTGAGAACTTACAGCACCTTCCACTTTCTGAAGGGATTGCAGGAAATCTGGGGAGGGATTTTGACAAGGGAAGTGATAGGATGAGAAGGAATGGCTTTAAACAGAAAGGGGTGAGAGTTACATCAGTTATTAGGAAGAACATTTTAGCATGAAGCTGCTGCTACACTGGTCCAGTTTGTCCAGAGGAGTTGTGGATGGCCTCATCCCTGAGGTGTTCAAGGCCAGGTTGGATGGGGCTTGGAGCAACCTGGTCTTATGGGAGGTGTCCCTGCATTTGGCAGCAGAGGTGGAAATGGTAATCTCTGAGGTCCCTTCCAACCAAAACCAATCTGTGATTCTATGATTCTGTGATGAGCTGAAAGTGGTGATACTTGTTATAAATCCTTCTTGGTCATCCTGCTTACTGAAAACTTAACTTTGTTCTAAAAAACAATTCAATTTTTGTTTTGTGTTTTAGAAGTGTGTTCCAATAAAATTCCACGTGTTTAATTTAGGGAGGTACATTGAATACTAGAATTAGATACATTTTTATGAAATCTGTGACCTGTGTGCTATGTTGAGAGTTTAGAAACTAAAGGGAAAGGTTTAATGAACATAGAAGAATGAACTGACCAGGACCTTCCTAGATCTGTTCATGTTCAATAAACACTTTTTTATGGTAGCAAATATAGTGTAATTTCTGGAGCTCAGTTTTGCTTTTATATTGTTTAGATGCTCTCTGTCTTCACTCAGCATGGGATATAGCAGGAGGATTAAATAATTTATCATGACTGTAAGCAGTGGACAATAGTAAATGATAATGTTCTGGCAGGGATATTTGGTTTCAGCCAAGCTCAGACACTTGTAAACAGAAATAAAACAAAACAGCATGCGGGCAATTAAATTGGACTGCATTAAATACTTGGAATATTCTACTTTTCTGTAGTGTCCCTGATGATCCAAGCTTGACAGTGTGAAGTGAGGAGGAGGAGTTCCTCCTTGAATAGTTGCATAATTGAGACACAGAACAAGCATATGTTATGTTCAGCTGACTGGGAACTTAGATATGCTTTATAAAATGTGTTAACGACAAGAATGTTGTAGCTTCCAAATCACCAGGCTTCTGGCACCATTTAGTCCTTAATTGGAAGTTTATATGAAACCTCATTTTTTGAGTACTGAAACTTACGAATACAAAATAATGTGATAACCAAGACACACACTGTTAGTGTCTAAGAGCACATGGAGTAATTAGTCTGATTTATAATCCGTTCCAGTGTTAATGTATGTTATTGTTGTATGTTTTTAGACTTGTCACTTTGCATTTTCTACCTGTATGGACTTCTTGGTGTTCTCAAATCAAGTCTGTACATGCTTAGATTTGTTCCCAGGGGTGATCTGGAAGGGATTTTTTTTTTTCTTAACAATTTGAGGTTATACGTATTATTTTTATGAAGCAGAAAAACAACTTTAAAAGGCTAAAAAGAAATTTTGTCTTCATTAACCTTCAAAATACCAAGACTGTCAGTCCAGGTCTTTGGTGATTGCACTGAAGGACAAAGATGTATACTTTTAGTTTCTGAATCTTAAGTAAAGCAGCATATGTGTTGAATTTTTTAGTAAATTCATTTTTTATCCAAAATGTTAGACACTGAAGTCAAGTCGGTGTTAGTAAAAACAAACAAAGCAGAGTTTTGAGATTCTGGCTGAAAATCCTTTGCTGTTACTGCATCTCTTTCTGTTTGCTCCTGCAGCATTGCCTTCTCAGTTTAGTCTCCAGTTGTAGTGAGCCCCGGATAGCCAAAATGCAGCTTCTTGGTGTGAGAAAACCTGCAGAATAAGAAGCTGGTGTCTGAAGGCACCTGCTGCTTTTCTCTCCACCCTGCCCTGCTTGGGCTTTGACTGCTATTTGTCTTAGGCATGGAAATAATGGTTTCTAATTTACTTTTCAAAGACCATGGGGTTTTCATGATGTTTATGAGGAACTTTGCAGAATCATGTTAGATGGGTACAAAGCTGGCCCATGGGTATCACTGTCAGTTTGAGGACTCTGTCTATGGGTGTTGGTGATGTTTCTTCTCCAAAGGCAGACCTTGTATCTGTGAGGCTTTGGTTCTGGCACTTGGTGGTTTTTTCCTTGTTGCAGTTTGAAACCGTAAGTAGTGTTGCACCAACCATCAGACCATTTGTTGTAAAGGAATTAGGGGCTAGGAGCAGTCTGGGGTGGTTTCTGGGGTGAGGCTTTGTTTTTTTCCTCAAAGATCCACAGTGGTTTGCACTGAGGTTTGTGTAGAGGCTGTCATTCTGGGAGTTTTATCTTTGGGAAAAGGGAAAGGACAGGTAAGCTCCATTTCCTCTTTAGTTTTTTTTATTTGCCTTCTGTTTTTTGAAATTTATAGTATCTTCTCATATTTCTTCCCCTGTTGAATTGGGGTGTTACCTCTGCAGTTGTTTGTGAATAATGACATGAGTTTAACTAGCAGGTAGTCTGAGGGCAATAATGCTGTGGTACTGCAGTTTTTTCTGAATCTTTAATATTAATCCAGGCAGCAAATGCACTGAGTATTGACTTCCTTTGCTTCTTACTGTTTACCTGAGATAGGAACCTTTTTGATAGCAGGAAATGCTGAGGTTGCTATCTGTGTGTTAGTGGCTTGAGATTTTCAGGAATTAGATAGACATAGATGATTGTTTGAATTATACATTGGCAGGAAATTGTGTTCTCTTTAATGTGAACTACTTATTACCACAAGCAAAGCTCTTTCTTATCAGCCCTCTTGCCATGTTCCTCTCTGATGCTCCTGCTCTCCCTGCCTCGTTTCTGTACCTTTTCTTCTATTTGTCTCACCTGATTTCTCTTTGCTGCATGTGTTTTACTTTTCTTTGCCAGCTCGGTTGCTTGTTCCTCCTTCTCCTTTCCTTTTCTCTTGGAACAGACTCAGGCCTCTAAAACCTGATCATTAGGCAATACATGGATTGTTGTTCTTGTAAAAAATAAATCTGAGATAATAGTCCTGTGGTCAGGGCCATGTAAACAGTGGCTGGTGGATCCTGGCAGGCTTCTGATGCATCTGGGTACATCTTCCTTTTGCTAGCATGGCTGGTTCAGATGCATTGTCCAGGCTTGTCACACGTGCTGCTGTGGACCAGAGAAGCAGCATTTGTGATGTCTCAGGCTGTAGTCATCTTGTGCTTGGCTCTCTGGACTTCCATTTTTCTCACTGGTTAAGTTCTGTAAACAAGAGAAAAGCTTGTATTTGTTATGCCTGTAGACATTAGGGGAATAGCACTTTGATACTCCATGTATACTGCATGTATTCAGCAGTATGCCAGTTCAATATGTGGCTTTATCTAAATCAGTGCTATAAAAAATACTGAATTTTTCTGTGCACATACGTGGGCAGAGCTGCTTCATTTAATGACCAGGGCAAACATACATGGCTTACTTTTTTCCTCTGATTGCTTCTGTAGGAGTCAGAAGCAAACGACCTACCTTTAAAGCTCTACTAGATAATAGAAGTGTCATTTAAACTTGAGCCATGGTTGTGCCTGTGCAAAGCACCACATGTGTGTGAGATCCTGGAGTCCAGGAACCCTGCAAGTACTGAGATGTATCTGAGGAATTGCATTGCTTTATAAACATTTTATGTCTGTGAAAGAAGGAATTGCATTGCTTTATAAACATTTTATGTCTGTGAAAGAAGGAACAATCTGACTGTAGCTTTGATGCTTCATTAGTACTGAGATAAGGAGGGAGGACTAAACCTGGGCTTCCTTTTTTTCTCCCACTTTTTTTTTGTTTCCTGGGGTAGTCCACATTTTTATGGTTTGGTGGGTTTTTTTGTTTTTTTCTTCCTGCTCAACGTTTTCTCCCTTGAAAAGGCACCAGAGCCCTTCTGTAGTACTTGTGCACAGAGACTCTGGGCCTGGGGAAGCCAAGTTAATCACTAGAACCTGTCATGGTTTAGCTGGTCTTATGCCAAAGATTTGTTTTTTTCAGAACTATTTTTTGCTATTTTTAGCTAAAAGCAAGAACTGTCCTGTTCTAACTTTGTTAGTGAGGTCAGGGACAGGGATATATTGCATCCTCTGAGATATCCCCTTCCTGGAAATCTGTGGAACTAGAGATGAGGCTGGTAGTCAGGACAGAAAGCTCTTGGTTGTTCTCTGGATTTATTTATAATGGGTTGCTTGTAGATAGCAATACTTATGTAAGCTTCACTTTTCAAAGTGTTTTTACATAGTGTCTACTAGAAATGATGCTTCTGAACCTTTTCTTGGAATTGCAGTTTCATGGATGCTTCCAAGCAGCTCTGAGAGTTGTATGTAGTAGTTTGTTGCCTCTGTCATATCGAGTATGACCTTGGGTCAGAATATGGATATTAATAAATAATCATTTGGCCATCTTACCAACGTGCAGCTTAGCTTTAGTATGGGTTTATTGTTGCCTGTAATTTAAAATAGAGGGAATTGCTTGCTGTTGTAGAATGAACTTGTGACTACTTACATCCTTAAGATGCTGTGAAAACTCTTAAGCTTTTTGCCAGCTTATATCTAGCTATGAAGGTACTCTTTGCTTAATGCTGTTTTACACATACAAAGATTCTTCATGCTATTATTACTGGTGGTGCTTTCAACACAGAGTTACCTTATTTTTGGAATGGGGGCAGAAGTGTGGAGCAACTTTGACTGCTTGACTTGTACAGTTTAGCCTAGAATTTATTGTTCTTAACTGGACTTTGGTTTCTCGGTCATTCTGTCTGTAACCCTCATAATGTGTATACTAGGAAATACAGTGCTTAACTGTTCTTGCTACATAGTGTTCTGATTAATATTTTGTCTACTTGTGTTAATAAATACATAATCACTAAATTATTCTTAAAGCTTATAGTGATCTTAATCTTCAAAGTGTCTTATAAATAAGCAAATTGGACAGTGAAGAGGAAGCCTCAAAATAAATTTAATGTTGTATTTGTAAAGACAAGAAATCTATTACATTTTTAAGCTTATCTATAAGGCATTTTAAATACGTGAAAAGTATGGTTGTGATTTATTTCTCTAAGCTTTATTTTTCTATTCCCATTCTCTGCTGCCATTTGTGTTACATGCAGGCAACTGGAGTTATTTCGGATGGGGAGAGCAGCTGAGTACGTAACAGTTTGATTTCTTGCAAGTTTTCTGATCCTATAGTGATACGGCATTCTTCAGTACAAGGAAAGTGGAAATATTTATGCATATGGAAAATATGTTCCATTGTATTTTCTTTTACTGAGTCTTCATATTTGTGTGGATGGCTGTCCATTTTTTTAACTGTCTCGTTCTGTTTTCCCCATGTTTTACATTTGTTACTTGTGCCATTTACTGGAATTTGAGGATGAGACAGAACCAGGCTGTTCATGTTTTCCTCCTTTCAAGATAATTCCATTTTTTTGGGTGTAGCCTTCTTTTTTGTTGGTCTTCTTTCCCGTGTCACCTCAAGTCAATGTTGCCAGTAGCTGAAAAATACAAGGGAATAGATAGTAGCCGTTCTACTTAGGTGCAAAGAAATGCTGGTAGTGACCACAGAAATTCCAAATGCTACAAATATGAGCATTCTGAAAGCAGAACTGGCTGGTAAACACCAGGGTGGCAGAAGGTTTGTAGGTATTGTAGCATATTCAAGCTCAGATGGTACGGTACCATGGCAAAAAGTGGTAGAGCTTTGCTTTAGTGCTTACCAGGCTCAAAAAGGTAAAACTTGGGTACTGCTGCTGTCTCATATGTGGAGCTGATGGCCACACCTGAAGACTGGTGTGTGAACTATTGCAGAGGCCACACAGCCCAATGTTTTTATTTAATTTTTCTGCAAAATGTGCATGAAGGAAGTATCTTCCCTTTCTGGAAGTCTCACAAGTTCCAACAGACAAGGCTTCTGCTTAGCTACAGTGCATGGCTTCTACTGCATGTAAGACCTTGCTCTTAAAACAAATGTTTCTGTTCCTTGTGTCAAAAAAAAGCTGAGGGTGTTGCTGAGGTGCATGCAAAGAAGGGTGCCTGCGACCACTGCCAGGAGGGAGGAGATTCTGCCTGATACCTTTCCATTTTTGACATAATGCCATTTGAAAAGGATACTTACTGCTGCCAAGTAACTTAAGTCTATTGTCTGACTAATGTTACAGTGCATTTCAGATATGTACTTGTTTTAGATGTCTTCCACCACTGACTTTCCAATTTCTTCTCCCACAATGTGTTTTGTCCTCCTTGTTCTCTTGCTTGTGATCAGACCATAAGTTCTTTTGGCATCAGCAGTGTTGATCAATTTCCTCACATTGTCCGTGTTGGATGTCTTAATTGTTTGGTATTATTCTCAGAGGTGTGTTAAGATCACTGGGAATTAACTAAACTTTTGTATGCTATTAATACACACTGTCCTAAGTAGTTTTATTTTTTTGTCCAGTTTTGTTGTGTTTGGGAGGCAAATGGGGTGGCTAGACATCAGTCAGTCAGAGATGTGGGAGGGTTGTGCAGAGAGTGTTTCTCCTGTCTGTATGAAGTGTTGGTGCATGGTGTTTTGTTTTAAAAACTGTTTGTATTCGTGGTGCTCACTGTGTCCCTTTAGTTCATCCTTCCTGTACCGTCCTCTTTGAAATCATCTTAGCAATGTTATAAGCTGGCTTGGGACAGTGTTCATGATGTTTCTAAGTAAACACTGTGAGCCTGATGATGTGATGAAAAATACACCTTGACTTGTAAACTTTAAACAGCAACTGACAAGGAAGCATCAGGAACAGCTTATTGGTAGCTGTAAGTTTTTTTCCTGGTGGGAGTTTCTTGCAACAGGAGTGCTATAGCCCAGAGCAGTGCTAGTGGGGCAAGGGACACTTTAGAAAAGCTGTCTTGAGCTGCTGACCTGGTTTCATTTTAGGAAAGGGAAGGACTTAAAGCACTAGGGTAGGTGTTCAAGGCAACCTTTGCACTTCAGGTAGCCAGTCTGTTTCTTCACTGTTGAGTGTTTCAATAGCAGAAACTGTTTTTAAGTGGGAAAAACAAGGTTATCAAAACTTCTGAACTGAAGACTGACTATTGCTTAGTTGCTGTCTTAAAATTATGCAAATTTCTAATATATTTTTAAGTGGTGAGTTGAGGCCCATGGGATGGATCATTGGCCTGCAAAGTGATGCTTAAATAATTGCTCTAAAGTTTTTGATTTTTTTTAGCATGGAAAGCTACAGAAGAGCCTCAAATGTCCCTCTATCCTTTCAGGGTTTTTTTCCCTGCCTTGTTACTTCAGTAGTCTTCTTTAAACTTCTGTGCATTTTGATTATAAGATTTCAGAGAATACTTGATTGTCAGAAGTGACCATAGTTTGGTAGGTGGTGGAATGTTTGGTCTGAAACTTAGGACAATAAGTTGTTGGCTGCTCTTATGAAAAACTATTTAAATGGATGGAGGGTGGGATAGGTGAGGTGCAAAGGGCCTGGTGTGGAGGTGGCAAAATCTCTTCTGGCCTTGGACTGTAAGTCATTCCTTCAGCTAGTAAACTTCCTTCTCTTTTATGGTTTTAAAAACAGACAAAAGCTGTGAGAAGCTTACTGGCTTATTTTGCAAAAGTAGTGGGGGTTTTAGGATGCACTCACAGAAACTCACAGAAACCTCCTTCTTCCCGAGTGCCTGACTTTTGTGCACTTACTGCTCTTGTTCCAATTTTTGCTCAAGTTTGTGGAGGATAATTATTATCAGGGACTGGACCTCAGCTGCCAATAGCTGATGACAACTCAGTGGTAGAAAAGCAGGAGGCAATTTCAACTGAATGCAGTCTTTTGAGAGGAACACCTGCTGTGCATTCGGAGCTTAAAACAAAATTTTTGAAAGTGCATTCATCAAGCCAACTGTAATAATTTTGCTGTTAGCTTTCCTTCTTGTCCTGAAGCTTGATGTAAAGAAAGTTGCCAGAGGTTAGATGTGACTAATAGAGCGGGTGTGACAGGTCTGTGCAATATGCTGTTGAGATCAGTAAATTAAAAGCTGTTTGTGTTCTGCCCTATAGCAGTTGTGTAATTTCTGGAGGCAGGAGTGGGGAGGAGTAACAGGGTTTCCAGGAGGCAGTTTGCTTCAGAGGACCTATGTCCTTTCTTGATTTTCCCCACTCTTTATAAAATCCTGCTGTGTGATATGACTGTCCAATACTTTTTCTTCTTATGCTGCCTATATGCATGAATATTCAATTATTAACATATGAAGAGCATGCTTCTGCCCTTCCCTGCAGCCTTACTGTCCTACTCTCCACACAGTGGGTCCAGTGACAAAGAATCAGTTTTCATCCCTGGTGAGCTCTTAAGTACACGTGAATTTTCTCAAGCAGGGGTAAAACAATTCCTTTTCGTTTATTGTTATGGATCTTGTTACTAACCTACTGATCTTCAGGGACTGAGGCTAAGCTAAATGTTTCCTCATGGGAGATTTGGTGAATCATACAGTTGAAGAAGATAGGGCTTTAATTTATCACACCATATGTGTGTGAGGGTTATTTTGCTGAAGCATGGATTTAGGGCCCAACCACTTACCCTTTTGAAGAGATGCTGCATCTGTAAGTTCTTGTCAGTGTCTTCCTTAAATGAAATTTAAGTGTCCGGTATGTTAATGAAAGGGATCATCACAATGCACAGGCATTTCTTGGTTTACTTTCTTCCAAAAGAAATGTATGCTATAAGCCAAATTGTGGGCCAGGTTTTGGTCCTTTTCATCAGACTGAGCAATGTCTTTTTTTGTGAACACTTCTGTTAAATCAAATGAGATTGTTCTGCAACCTAGAATGATCAGGAGTTTCTGGAGCTGGCCCTTATTTATGAGTCAGATGAGGATTTCTGCCTGGTATTAACATCTATGGATGCTGTAGGTGCATGGCACACGCATCAGAGACACAACATGTTCATTTGACATTGATGGTAGCAGCTTCTTTTCAGCCTAGCAGCCCAGCTTCTTTTAAACATGTCATCAGGGGGGCATTATGTGTCATGACCTCTAAGAGACTTCCTCTTGCTAAACACCAGTAAGAACTGGGAGAAATTCTGGTGCCACATTTAATAAGCACATGTGCTGTAAATGTTTGATTAGCATTTATTCTAATTGGATAATTTTAGATGTTGCTTATAGATACTGTGGTTCATATGGGAAATCTGTGTTTGATAGTGCAGAAGTGAGGTCCATGACTGGTTAACAAATCCACACAGCTCTTCTGTGACAGTCTGATCAGGGATTTTGGAAATGTCTGGACCCACTGGCTCTGCAGAGTCACTGACCCAGAGAAGGCCTGTGCTGCTTCCTGATAACCATAACAGTAAATCTTTGCACACCCTGATATGGTTTAGCCCAATGTTAGTGAGTTACTGTGTTCCCTATTGTTTTGACCCAAAAAACTACCGCTGATTTGTATTTGTTTTTCTACTTTTCTGGTGGGATAAACTGTTTATCCAGTGTTTCTGATGGACTGGTATCTTTTACCAGAGCCTGTAACTCAGCTGGCCTACCTTAAGTCCATACAAGCAATTGTCCAAACAGTGATTATGCAGCCATCACTGGGAAAACTTTGCATCATACCAGAGCTTTAGTTAGAGTTTAACTTAAATGAGAGTTATGTCTGATGCAAAGAAGAAATTAGTCAAGCAGCAAAATGAGGCATGAAAAAAGCCTTTGAAACGCTGTTTACGTTCCAATAAAATTGCTGTGCATTAGACAGTAATGGCTCAAGTGTTCAGCAATGACATTGCTTGGATGACTAATAGCTTGTTACCCTTCTGTGGATGGTGTGTGCCTTGTGATCTACATACAGATCTTGCTCCATACACTGGAAGTTTGGTGCTTCTCAGAATGATCTGGCACTCTTGGCATACCAAATTGTTTTTATATAACATGCCTGGAGTGTTTCTCCTAAGCACTGAACTGTAATAGAATTGAAGGGCATTGTGCTTTTAATAAAGCATAATAAAGCAGTGTATGATTGCTTTTCATTTCTGTTCTATTGTGTAGAACCTGACAAGAACTATGCGGCATTTAGACTACTAAAAAGCTGAAGAGTTAACTGCATTTTCCATGTGGACAATAAAATTGAATTGATTATTCTTAAAAGAGTAGAGCCAGGATTTTTCAAGTGGTTTGTATTTTGCAGATGTGCTTTCTGCTGGGGTTCTTTTCTACTCATCCATCACTTTAGGAACTGAAAAAATGACTAAGAACAAACTTTACCCTAGATTAAAAAATGGAGATTGAATTGGAGATGTGGGAAGTGCCAGGGAAGTACAAGGTGTTCCCTGATGCTGCATTGCATCTCTTTGGAATCTCAGCAATTAAATTATGGTTTTTTTTGCTTGTTTGTTTGTTTTTAAAGATCTGGCTCGAGAACAGCACTTCCACTTGATTGTTCAGCTCATGGTGCATGTCTCTGTAGGACACATACTGTTGTATAAATTACCAGAGGGGCCTTAATCTGGTTGTTCTTTTTTAGACTGACTTTTGGTGGTGGAGTGAATGATGGCTGATCTTTATTTGCACTTGTTTCAAGCATATTAATGGTGCATTCCACTGCCAGGTGATGTGTGCATTTCACTTTAAGCTTGCAAAGATAACCTTGCATCCTGCACAGCCAGACATAGCCAGACACTAATATTGGTTTTTTTAGTACCTTTCATTGCTGTAACTCTGTGTTCTTTTTCTGAAGTGTTAGCAAGCCAAAGTGTTTCTACTAGGAGAGGGACTCATTGGGAAAAGAGCTTCTTTCTTTGTGAAAGCTATCATTAGTGTTGATTACTGAACTCAGACTGATGTACCTGTGTGTGTTTTGTTTGTTTGTTTGTTTCGTTTTATTGTTGTTGTTGTGGTTTGTTTTTGAGTTTTTTTGCTCTTGTTTTATTATTTTTTTTACCCCCTAACAACTAAATGTTCATTTTGACAGCAGCCAAAGAGACTGAATTTTGGCTGTCAGGGTGGTCTGCTCTGTGGGGTTTGTTTGTTTTTGGTTTTTTTTGTTTTTTTTTTTTTTTTTTTTTTTTTGTGGGCTTATTTTTTTTAATGAAAACATCTTAATTTAGCTATTAGGAGTGACTAAAGAGAAATAAACTCCTATGACTGAAAGTGGGAGAGAAGGGTTTGGAAGAGATCACTGGAATTCCTTGCTACCTACCTGAGAGAACTGAGGGTTATTACCAGCTGCCAGATGGAGAGACAGATCCATAGCAGAAATAGCATTTCCTACAGGGGCTCCACTGTCCCAGGGAGGCATCTTGGCAGAGCTGTGCCCTTAACTGCTTTTGTTTCTCAGCTTTTGAAGATGCTGACAGCGCTGTGGATGATCGGGACAGCGACTATCGCAGTGAGACCAGTAACAGCATCCCTCCTCCTTACCACACCACCGTGCAGCCCAATGCCTCCGTGCACCAGTTCCCTGTCCCATCACGCCTGCAGCAGCAAGGGGTCCTGCAGGAATCCTGCACCAGCTCCTTACGGAATCATGGTCTGGATTATCGAGAGCGTTTGGCCATCAGGTGGGTGCTGTCTGCTGGTGGGCAGCGCTTCTTTTCCTCTTGATTTTCCACGGGATACCCAGAGGGTTCCAGGCCAGCTCAAGGGCTTTGAAAGGCTTCTGACAGGAGGGTGTGATGTGTTGTGTTAATGCTGGCACTCTGCTCTGAACCAGGCAAAACAAAGATGTTACTTCAGAGCAAGAAGTTTAGTGAACTGCCTTTTACAGGTACACACACGACTCCGAGGTGATTCGTTCTTGGTTCTGCTTTCACCTCACCTTCAGATGGCCAGAGCACTGTGAAATTAGTTTTTTGGGTACCATGGCATGGATGGCCTCCCAAGCCAGCAAGAGAGGGCCTAGCAGAGGTACCCTGTTAGGTGTTTGTTTCTTGGGGCAGGTTTCTTTTCTGTTCTAGGTTAGTTTTTGTTCCTCTGCTAGCTCTGACAAAACAACATACTCAAGAAGAAAGTGCCAATTAGAATGGTATTTTAAATTTTTAAAAATCATGTTGAATAGTGTGTTTTCTGGTTTCCTTTGAGCTGTGTGGAAGGTATTTTACTTACTCTATATTAGCTTTTGGACGATAAATCAGTAGCTTTACAACTGCTTTTATCTTTAAATAGAAAGCACTAGACCATAACTTGCCAGGTTCAGTGGCTGTGAGCTGGAGCAGGGTGTGCTGGCAACTGCAGAAACTTTGCAAAACTGCTCTTTGAATAACAGATTGGTTAAGTGTGAGGGGGAAAGCAGAAGAGATTAGACAGTGCTGGTCAGCTTGGTGAGAGTGGGTGTGTAGAGTGTGGAAGAAAGAGGCAGTCGCTTAAACTTTGTTGCAGCATTTTATATGCATTAAATTGATTCTACCTCACCCCCCTTGGTAAGAATGTTCTTTATTTTGTATTTCCAAAAGCCTGAAGATGAATTCAATTGCCCTTGTGGCTGTATGACCAAGACTAAATTTTACCCTTTTTGCATTATGCTCTTCAATGGTAAAAGCTAAAGTTGATTTTTTCACATGCCCGGCAAGATTTTTTGGTAGATACTTAATCTTAAAACTTAGAAAATGCAAATATGCTTTCCTGAGAAGCTATATGGGATTGTCTTTCATACCAGAAAGGTATTATTAATGAGAGATGGATGAAAAGAAGCATTTAGGTAAATATCTTGTATATTTCCAAAACAGAGTTGTAGCTGAGTATTGCAAAACCAAATTGTGTTTGACTTTTGCTCCTAGCAGCTCCAAGTTCTGTGGACCAGGCAGTCACCTATGAAATTGATGTTCTTGGCAGACCGCATTTGGTGATTGCTGAGGAAATGACAGCATGTAGGAGGCTGTCCTGGGCAGACCCAGAGAAACCAGACAGAGTTCTGTCAGAGCCTGCCTTGAATTGGGCAAAACGTTGTCTGTGCCAAAATGCTTCAGTTGAAACTGGCTGTTTTTTGGTTTTGTGGGTTTTTCCCTGACACTTAGGTATTTCTGAAAGTGTTTATGATCCTCTTTGTGAGCTGTTACATGACTGTGTTCCTTTGATGGAAGTACATGAATGTTATTCCACCCCACCCCATCTCCTAAGGATATCAAGTATTATTCTTATATGCCCTTGGAGTGTATTTTGTGCCGAGAGCCAGTTTGACTTCAGAATCGCACACCTTCCCTTTCGGTTTTGTCTCTTTTAAGCACTGACTTTTCTCTGCAATGTTCATTTTGTGTAACCACGTCTCCTCCATGTCTCCCTGCTCTTGCTCTCTTTACTTCCAAGGCGATATGATAGCATAGATTCCACTGTGAGTGGCCGAGCTGACCTAGAGTCCACATCTGAATCTAGCCAAGTGACGAGTCGCCAGTGCTCAATAGAGAGCAGGCGCTCTCCAGATCTGTCTGATAGGTGGGTTAACCTCTTTGCAGCCTCTCTGCTTGCCTCGTGGCTGTTGCTGCTGTGAAGTGGTCTTGTGATCTGTTTCAGCTGATACTTGCTGTTTGCCTTGGCTCTGTTTCAGATCTGTGAGAGTTTAACGCTGAGCTGATGTCATAATCTTTTTTTCTCCTCTCAGGTGTCTGGCTTCTTGCTTTATTTCGAGTAAAAGGAATGCTCTGTAGAATAGCTGGGGAAACACTTATGGCAAGGAGGAGGTCTATTAGAAGGAAAAGTAATTTTCTTTATGCCTAAATTAGTCAATTGTTGGTTCAGCATTTACAGCTAATGGCTCTTCAGGCATTCATATAGCTCCCGTTGCTTTCAGATGAGATTTGGAAGGGCTTGATCCAGTAACTATGGTGGCCCCTGGGAGTGTTTTAAATTTCACTAGCTTTTTTAAGAAAATAATTTCAAATGCTTGCTTAAAATTGCAGGCAAGATGTGTGCTAAGTGTTCTGAACTGCATACAACAGTGTTCATTTAAAATAACAAGTATCTTTCCAGTTAGTGTAAGTTAGCTAATACTGGTTTAAGTGAAGCAATTAAACTGGCAGTAGTGGAAATGTGATGACCTATTTCTCTTTCAGGCCTAGCCCATCAGTATCTCATATTGGCTGAGGCAATTCTCAAGGTTAAGACTCTTGTGTTAGCAGTAGACGTAAAATGCCCATGTGCCCTTTGCCATTCCCTGTTTTTATAGGGTCAGGGTAAGTATGCCCTCGTGCTACTTAGTTCTCAGGTGAGACAAAACTGTAGTGCATCTTTCAGATGAGAATTTTAAATTTTTTTTACAACCACTTTCTGCGTGTTTATTTTTATGTAGGCTGGCAGGAATTCTATTTTTTTGTGAGATATAGATAGAGGAAGCTTTCTTGCTATTAGCTTTTGGATTGTTGAGCATCTGAGATAACCTTTCTAATCAAGGGCTAGGAGTTAATCCCAAAATCCCAAGGATCATTTCCTTGGGTTTCTGGGAGACTTCAGGTTGTTTGATAGCAAAGCACTACCTGTTTTAAGTCATTCTCCCACAGTGGACAACTGTAGATTGTTGGATCTGTTTAGGTACATTCTAAATGGGAAGTAAGGGATCATGGAAAGCACCTGAGGCTTAAGATGGTATAATATCCATTGTCAATGTTTTGTTTTGCCTTCTGATCCAGTAACAGCTCTGAGGATTTTAATTTTGTGTTGGCAGGAGCTCCCTGAGGGGCATAAGCTTCAGTGTCAGCCCTCACAGCAAAAAGAAGTGGTGGAGAAACTGGAACTCCTTTAGTCTCTGGTGTGCACAGTTTATGTTCTGTGCCCTGTTTCCACTTCCCTGGAGTCTTGCATCTTTGCAAGAGACTTCTGCAACCACTCTTGGGAGAAACAAAGTGCCTATGTGCTTTATGAATACCACTAAAACAAAAATCTGCAGTCTAGAGTGACCGAAATGCATGCATATCATAGTGGAATGGTGTGTGTGGGCACATCTCAAAGTAGCTCTGTTACTGTAATAAGTGACTTTTTTCAGTGTGCCTAAAAATGTAACAGCAGAGAACTGGTACATCCAAGGCTATGAGCCCTCACTTGATCACAAAAAGCTGTTTTCCTTCGAACATGCATTTCTAAATTCTGTGCAACAGTAACTGGTAGATTATCATAACTCATGCTGCTTTTTTTGAATATTTGATTGAAGTGTAATGGTGGTAGATTGGCAGGTTTTCACTTTTGTTATCTCTGGATGTTTCTGATTTTAATTTTCCTTTATTTAATGCATGGTTTTTCATTGCTTTTTTTCCTGTCCTTTCTAGAGCTTTTTTAAAAAAACTGTTATTTTCCTTTCCTATTTTTTCCTGCCTCTCTCCTTTTCCCTCCCACTCCTTTTATTTCTTATCTTAGACAAGAATCTCTAGCTAAAAATGAAAGAGTCAGGATCATTCCGTTTAACTCTGAAGACGGAGAAGAAGAACAGGAGAGTAACTATGAAGAGCTAGGAAAACTGCTAATAGAGGAATTCTTAGAAAAGAGTCATAAAAATAGAAGTTGGCAGGAGACAAGCATAAAAAAGATGCAAAATCTCTCAAAAAGAGAAAATTTCAACCACTGTGAAAGATCAAGGTGCTGCAAAAATGTGTGTGTGGAGTCAGTATCTGTAGATGTCCCTAGGTATCCTCAGGAATATGACACAATAGATAGGAGAAGGAAAAAGAAGCTGCGACACCATTTTGAAGAGACTGAACAAATAAGCCTCCAAAGTAATGAAGGTCCACAGTTTCCTAGGGAGAAAATTATTTATTTCAATGGTGTGGCAGGTGATGCTGAACCAAATGATGAATTCCCAGTATATGATAGAATTGGGAAATATGCCAGCAGCTTTGAAAATAAGGAAGGGTTGCCTGCCTATCCCATCCTGCGTCCATACAAAAATGGCTTAATGGTTAAAAGTGGCAAATTGCCCCACAGACAGGGTGTGAACCATGAGGGCTCACTCCACCTCAGTTGCAGTGAAGACATGAAACTCATGGGGATGCCAGATAACACTTTTGTGCCTGTGGATATCCTTGAAGAATTTGACAGCAGTGCTGATGAGCTCCAGTACTCGCCTGCTTCAGAAGATGAAATGGGGGAACCATCACAAACATGGTGTGATTCTGATATCAGCCATTTGAGAAACTTCACTGTTAATTACCCTGCAAATCTGGGTTTCCAGTTGAAGGACAGCTGTGATAAAAAACACAAGACTAAAGGGAGCAAGCATGGTCATCCTATGCAAGACTTAACGCTGTCTCCTGTTGAAGAACCCAGTGATGAGTACATAGACACGATGGATGAGCTACAGTGTCTTGTAGAATCAGTTTCAGAATACTTGGCTGAAAAGGAGGAAGAAATCAGCAAATTTGGTACATTGCCAGAGAGAAAAAACATTGAGAGTGTATCACTGAAGCAGGATAATGCTGGTAGTTCAGTAGAAGGCAGGAAGCCTGAGGAGACCAAATGTCCTGCTGCAGAGGAGAGTACCAAGGGCAAATCTGAGTCTCTCCCAGACTTGTCAGGTGTAAAGAATACAGTGAATTCCCTGTTTAGCTCTTTCACTGAAAAGGTGGGGTCAAGCACAAAACAGCTCACAGCCTCCGTTGAAAAGCTTGTTTCTTCCACTCCAGAGAAAACAGAAACCAGAAACTCACAAGAAAGTGGAATCTCAAATATATTTTCTAGTAAGCCCAAAAGTGAGAGTACATCTTCCGGAGTGACAGCAGATAACAAAACTGATAATAAAGACACCAAGTTCTCCATTCAGGCTTTGCTACCATCCCAGGTGGGTGGTGAGAAAACAGCCCAGAATGTGAATACCAACAAGCCAGAAACCACTGTGGTGGGCAGCAAGCCTTCTGCATCACATCATCCCCAGCAGTCACAAGGAGCTACTGCTGACAGCCAGCAGAACCAACAATCGGTTATGAATTCTGTTCTAGGCATTTTTAATCCTCTAAAGATCTTCTCTGAGAAGGAAGTGCCAAAACAGGAAGTCATGAAAGAGGAGCACACCAAAGAGGACAGCCGTGCTGTGAAAGTTGATGAGGTAAAGAAAAGTGAGAGACCATCTGAACAGACAGAAACCAGGACCAGCAGCGTTGTTCCAGAGACACGAATGAGCGAGACTCGAAGCGAGGCAGGGGTAAACGCAAATAGCACTTCTGTATCTTCAGTCTTTGGCAGGCTCACAAACTCAGTCAGTTCCTTCAGTCTGAAAACCACTTTTGATGGTCTCTTGGCTCCCAAGCAACAGGATGTGCCACAGAAGCAGCCAGACTTGCATCATGTTGCAAACCAGCCAGATGCCACTGTGAAAGAAGGTGCAACCACTGCCAGGGAGCAGCCTCCTGCAAATAGCTCAGGGAATCAGCATACAACAGGTCAGGAAGTGGGGAGCAAGCAAGACATGGAACCTACTGCACAGCCTCAAGATCAGGCTGCAGCATCTGAAAGTTTTTTCAGTCCACTCAAAAAGTCTTTCAGTCAATTACTGCTTCCTTCTGCTGGACAAGGACAGAAAGAAAGTACTCCTGGGCATTTTAAAGGCCATAAGTCTGAGGATGATGTAAAGCAGAATAGTTCTTCAAAGGAAGAACATACATTTCCTTTCACTGGAAAACTTCCTTTTTTCAGTGGTTTAGGTTTTTCAGAGAAGCAAGAACGTACAAATGAGAAAGGAAGCTTTATCCCTTCATTATTTAAATTTTCTTCTGCAGAAAATGTAGCACCTTCACAGGACCAAAGAATTAATCAGGGTTCTAGTGCTATTTCTTTGCCTGAAGACAGAAAGAGTAAATCAGAAAATTCCATTTCCTCAAAGTTCAGCTCTCTTCCAAATTTATCAGACCATAAGGAGGAACTTGTACAAACAAAAAACATTAATAAAGAAAGCTTATCTAGTGCTGAAGTAAATAGAAAAAAACACCAGGAGAGCGCTTCTGTTACCTTTAAGGCTGGAGAAGAGCAGCAGAGAACTAAAAGTACTCAGGAAGAAACTGGAAATGCAAAGGAAGGTTTAACAAGAGAAGGACTAGATGCACCAGGCTCAAATGAAAGCTCAGCTGAATCCATCTCTTCAGCCAGGAGGCCAGAAGCTGCAAGTACAGATGATACACAGAAGAAGCACACACCAGGTTTTCTTTCTGGGTTTCTTCAAATTTCTTCAAATGAAAAGGCAGCTCATAATCAAGATTTGCCTGCTAAAAGTGAGGCTGATGGTCAGAAAAGCTCTTCTCCTGGATTATTATCTGGCTTATTGAAATTTGCTTCAAGTGAAAACTTGTCTGAATGTAAGCAAGACAAGGTGAAAACAAACTCTCTAGGCTTCATGAAGCTTTTTGACAGAGGTGAGGATTCTAGCTCAGAGACAAAACCCAGCAACTCAGGAACAGCCTCTGAAACTCAAAGCAGCACTGAAGAAAAGCAGGAAGGTTCCAGCTTCTTAAAAAATTTCCTGCCCAAGCCAAAGGAGAAACTGGATAATGTGAAAACAATGGAATCTTCCAAAACTACTGACCACCTGTCCAGTGCAAGAGTAAATAAAACAACTGAGCCCCATCCTCCCCACTCCGAGCGTCCTGTGTGCCCTGATGCTCAAGACAAGGTACAAGACTTATCTGGAAAGCCTGTAAATGGTAGGCATATCCCTCATCGGGATGCAGAATCTAGAGTTTTTCCAGCTCTTTTAAACAAAGAATCAAATAAATTTCTCGGTTTGACTGATAAAAGCTATAACCTTACGGAGCAGTACTCAGCTTATCAGGAAACAAGAAGCCACTCTAGCTTTGAATGGGAATATGAAGTGGGGGAACTGGCTGATGCTCGTGAGATAGCAGTACCAGTTTACTATGTGTTAAACCAGAACTCAGTTCTGCCCCCTCAGTTCTTGGACTGGCCCGAAAACAATATGGTAATGAATCTCTGTAAAAAGGATGGAAATGCAAATGTGATGGACTGGCAGACTAATACCAGTTTTGATGGACAGAGTGTAGATTTAAGTATGATGTCGTATGAGTCATTTGACCAGTTAATGTTTCAAGATGTCTGGTCAGAAGAAAATGATGTATGGACTGCTAATTCTCTCAATGAAAGTTATAGTAACTTTACACCCTTTGAAAGAGATGGGAGTTACTCGTTTGAAGAGTTGCCCATGGACTTAAGCTACTCCTCTGGTTGTGATGGAACTATGTGGACTCTAATTGACCAAGAAACTTTAAGTATGGATGAAAGTTTTAGGTACTCATCCTATAGCCAGGAGTATCAGGAGTGGCTAATGATGCTTGAGCAGGGTATATGGTGGCCATCAGAAGATGGTGACTGTGGATACTACATGTACAGTGATAACCATTATGTGTATTCTCTGCTCACTGATCCTACTGGACAGTATGTATATGTGTGTGCTCCTGAAACATATCCATACCCAGACTGCTGGGACTACAATTTTCAGAGGGATTCCATTCCAAGAGCTGTACTAGAAGACAACACCATTGCTGTTTGTGGTTTTAAAGTCCCTCTTGGCAGTGAAGATGAGCTGTTTTGGTTTGCTGAAGAAGAACCTTTAGATGATTATACAACAAATAAGCCTCTGGATTTGTCAGTAGCTTTGCAGAGGAGTGATCAGCTAATGAACATGAATTTGGAGACTTTTTCACAAATGTTTGAAGAGTCTATTTATTATCAGAGAGAGCAGCCATTAGACTTCTCAGGCTATAAACTTCAAAAACTCAAAGTAGATTTCAGACCTGAGAAGGAAGTGCTGAATTATTCAGAGGAGTCTCCACAAACCCTTGATCTAAGAACATATTCCAGAGAAGATAAATCACTGAGTAAGGAAGTCCACAGCAAGGAAATGGATAAGGCTGTCCCAGTGACGACTGGCAGTGGGTCATCAGGATTCTTTGGTTTCCATCTGTTTCAGTCTGCTCCTAAGGCTGAAGAAACTGTGGCATCTACTGAAAAGGTAACAGAAGCAAAAAAGACTGAAGAAGATAAGAAAACTCCAGTGAACAAGGTTAGCTCTTTATTTTCTGCTTTGGGTGGACTAATTGGAAAGTCTCCGGGTCCTGAGCCTGAGACATCAGAAGACTCTGCCTTGAAGAAAACAGACACACAGTCAAAATCATCTGAAAACAAAACTGATGTTTTATCACTTTCATCAAATAAAAAATCAGATGAGACACGAGCGGGGCAAAAGGTTCCTGTTACATCGGAACCGAGAAGAAGTACTACATCAGAACTTAATTTGGAGGCTGCTAGAAGCATAAAGCCAGAATTAAACCAGAATGAAAACATCAGTGTAAAAAAACCAGGATTAAAAAGATCTCCTTCTCAATTGAGCCAAACTGCTCCAGATGGCAGGTCCATACGAGAAGAGACACCTGGTAAAGCAACACCAGTTTCCAGACATCTTGAAAGGCATGCAAGTATAAATGAACCCAGCCAGGCACAGCCAAATCAGAGCCACCAATCCACTGAACCTGAGGAGACATTATTTAAAAGTGCACTGAAATTGTTCAGTCTTGGAGAAGATTCTCCTGCAAGCTCAACTGCCAGCAAAACTCAAACTCCTGGATTTTTTGATTTCTTTAAAACACAAGTAGGCAAAACACCACAGGCATCACCAGATTTGGAAAAAAATCGAAGTGATAAACAAGAAAAGGTGATACAGCCAGAACAGAAAGAAACTTCTAGCATCTCATCATTATTTGGAACCCTCGGAGATATCTTCAAAGTGGAGGCTGTGTCTTCTCAACCAACCCCAAGTACTTCAACTCTGCCAAAAACCAATAGCAGAACTGTAGCTGAATCAAGACAACAAACTGAGAAGTCTGGGGGTCTCCACAGTGCCAGTATGCCCTGTCTATCCTCCACCCCTAAGGATGGGGTGAGAACAGATCACATGGACAGGCACATCTCCCCTAGTCCTGGGGTGCAAATGGAACAGCAAAGTAGAACAACTAAGGAGGAGTCTTCTGAGAGTAAAGAAGTGCCTCCTGGAGACAGTTCACAAAAGCCCATCACTATCAGTGCAGGTCCTGAAGTGAGCCAGGTGAGTCAGTCAGCTGTGGAGCAAATCAGTGAACCCTCGGTTACACCAAAGCAGCAAGGAGGAAGTAATTTAGGAGGCACAGTTAATCAGGCAAAACCAAAGCCAGATCAGACACAGAAAGAATCAGGTTTCAGTTTGCCATTCAGCCTTTCTAATATCACTGCTTCAATATCACAGCCAGCAAAACCAAAGCCAGATCAGACACCGAGCGAGTCAGGTTTCAGTTTGCCATTCAGCCTCTCTGGTATCACTGCTCCGAAACCACAGCCAGCAAAAACAAAGCCAGATCAGAAACCAAAAGAGTCTGGCTTCAGTTTGCCATTCAGCCTTCCTGATATCACTGCTCCAAAATCACAGCCAGCAAAACCAAAGCCAGATCAGGCACCGAAAGAGTCAGGTTTCAGTTTGCCATTCAGCCTCCCTGATATCACTGCTCCAAAATCACAGCCAGCAAAACCAAAGCCAGATCAGGCACCGAAAGAGTCAGGTTTCAGTTTGCCATTCAGCCTCCCTGATATCACTGCTCCAAAATCACAGCCAGCAAAACCAAAGCCAGATCAGGCACCGAAAGAGTCAGGTTTCAGTTTGCCATTCAGCCTCCCTGATATCACTGCTCCAAAATCACAGCCAGCACAGCCAGCCAGTAAGGGCATATTCTCCTTCTTCACTGGGCCAGATGAACCAAAGCCTTCAGCACCTGCTCCTGCTCCTGCTAGTGGGAAGCAGCAAGAAACAGAGGGTGTGTTTCGTCTGCCCTCCTTCTTTTCCAGTGGTCCAACTGCTGAGAAGAGATCAGAGATACCTCAAAGGAGTACAAGCTTTAGCTTCTTCAGTTTGACATCCTTTTTGGATGAAAAGCCCCAAACTGCTCCAGGACAGGCCAGTAGTGCAAAACCAGCCAAACCGGTGGACTCAGAGAAGCAAAATATTTCTGCTGACTCTGGTGTCAAAATGAGCAGTTCTGCCAGGCACCAAGATGCAGACAATAAAAAAGAAGCTGATGATATTATTGCAGCAGTGACTGGCAAACAAATGCCTGATAACCTCATGGTCCCAGAAAATGAATCGAAACTTCTGGCAGTGGAAAATGTAGAAAGTGTTGCTGAAGTGACTGGCTCACAAATGTCTGAAAACCTCATGATCCCAGAAGATAAATCAGAAATGTTGGGGGACGAAAATGTAGAATGTGCTGCTCTGGTAGCTGAAGAGCATGACTTAGAGAAGCCTCCACAGGTTGATGATGCTACAGAAACCAATTTGGCTTCTTCTGGTCTTTGCCTTGAGACTCCAAGTGTGCAGGAGGATTCTCAGGGCCCACAGACTGTTTGTTTAGGGGCAAAAAATGATACTTTGGGCAGCACAGAGAAAATGGACAGTATTGCATTTCCTATTGATAAAGAAGAGCCTTATTCTTCAAAAGAACAAGCTTCTGAAAATAAAGATTGTAGTGAAGCCTTAGGTCATGAGGTGGATTCTCAGAGTCTGAATGACTTAACAAGTGACATAAAAAATGAAGCAGGCTCTGAAGATGTATGTGAGTTGCCAGAACAGAAATTACCTGAACAAACTCCTGGTGACGGGTTACAAGAGGCACAAGTGCTGCACTCTCCTCCTAAAATGCCTGAGGCATCTAATTTGCAAAACAAACCTAGGGAACCTGACAGCGATAAATCAGTACTGGATTCTTCAGTTGAAATGTTTTCAAGTTTCGTGACAAAAATGAAACCGCCTAAAACATTATCTGGTTTCTTTTCCCAACCTCAAGCTACTGCACCTCCTACTGCACAGAAGAAAAGCTCCTCTTTCTTTGGCTTCTCATCCCTCCCAAGTGCCCCAGCACCAGCTTTCACAAATGATCTGTTTGGCATCTTCAAAGGTCCAAAAGAATCTCCAAAAGAGATGCCTCCAAAATCCACCCCTAAACCTCAAAACAGTAGTATGAAAGGTGCCGCTGGATCTGTTCCAGTAAAGGATTCCAAGGTGACACAAAATACAGGTGCAGCCAGAGAATCTGAAAGAGATGCCCCGACCTCCTTAGAGGCAGATACAGTACCTGTTTCAGCAGAGGAGAGCTCCACAAAAGAGTCTCCTATGAAAACAGAAATGGAGGGAAATAAGAAATCAGAAACATGTAATGAGGAACCCTTGAGTGTCACTCCAGAAACAGCAGGGTCTAGTGAAAATCAAGCCCTTGAGGTGCTGCAGTTAGATACTGACACACAGGCCTTTGAGATGGTGGATAATAAGCCAGGCCAGTTTGATTCCTGTAATGCAGTTGATCCAGTGCAGGCTGAGGTCACTGAACTGACTGATACAAACACATGCCAACCAGATGTGGGTTCTTCACATGGAACAGAGGAAGAACCTGCTTCTGCAGATAAGGCACCTGTTGGTAGCCTTCAGACTGGTTCTTCTGATAGGCTTGAACTGGAAATGGAAGCCTCAACTAATGAGGCAGACACAAACCTTTCCCACCAAGATGAGAGTGCTACACTTGAATCAGAGTCCGCTGTTACAGAGGATCAGGCCAAGGCTGTTTCTGATGAGCAGGACGTGATCAGTAGTGAAAACAGAGAACCCACAGCTCCAGCTGATGAGCCCAGTGTTCATCTGCTCCAGCTGAATGAAAAGAAGAAAAGTGAAGCAGAACAGCAAACTGCTGAACAGGAGAAACCTTTAGTAATTGATGAGGTGCCTGCAGAAGGGATTGATTCTAAATGTGACTTGAAGAAACCGGGTGAACCTGGTAATGTTCCTCCAGAAACAAACAGCAGTAAACCGGTCTTTGAAATACCAAACATACCTAGTTTGCCAAAATTCAGCTTTATGTCATCTGCGGATAGTGGAAAGCCATTTGGGTCATTCTTCTCTCAGCAGTCACCTTCTGTTAGTAAAGCAGGGGCAGATCAGGGCCTCATGTCCAGCTTTAAGAAACTTTCATCAACTCTCTTTGAAGGAGGTAGTGAAGAAAAGGTGAGTAAGCCAGAGAGTGCCCAAGGAGCAGTATTTGGGAAAAAGCTAGATTTCTCCTTTCCCTGGCAAAAAGAGAATAAGGAGACCTCTGCCAAAAGGGAACCACATGTAACACCACAGGCTTTGTCAAAACCAGATGACAAGGTGTTAGGAACAGTCAGTTCAGATGAAAACTCAAAATCAGCCTCAGATCAACTGACTGATGCAAATATAGAAGTAAACTTGTCTTCAAAGCAGCCCGATAGTATAGACAATGAACTTTCTGAAGAACCATCTGGTGCAAGTGCTGTTGATGATACACCCAACAAAGAGCTGGGAGAGAAGTTTGATAAGGAGTCAGAAGATCAGCAAAATGTGATTTCAGGTGAACCACAAAAAGAAGATGAGGCAGAAGGGCATGCACCAGATGAGCCTGAAAAGAAGGAAACTGAGCTTGATTCTGCTCCTAATGGAGCAACACTTCATCCTAGCTCACAGGCTGCAGATCTGAATAGCGTGGAACTACTGAATGAGAAAAGGCTAGTTACAAATGAGGCATCATAAATGGTTTCAAGTTTTTGACCATTTATAATGCAATACTGTAGCAGTAGATATTGGCCTCGAGTCTGATGTTTGTAGTTTTGTGTCACCCCTATTTGGTGTCAAGTGTTTGTAGTGGTACCGATAGCTGTCACAGAGGATGTGACAAGCTGTAGTGACTGGTAATATACAAGCCCTTAGATCATTTTCTCACCCTTTTCCACTCTTTTTTTCTCTAAGTGTAATTGGATTTCCCATGTTCTTATACTGAGTCCCACTGAACAAGATGCTTCTAGTGCAAATTCCATTAGCCTTGCACTCTCTGTCTTAACTTCGCTGCATTCAATTCACTTTGCTTTCTGTTTGGAGATAACTATGTTGTATTTGCTAAGAAAAAAGGTACTAGTAGGTAGAACATACTGGAAGGAATGAACAATTTGTTTTCAAAATGCAAGTTAAAGGCTTAATTTTAGAGAGAAATTTTACTTATTAATAATCTATTCTAGGAATAATTAGGTTCCTTTCACATGAGTGAAGATTTCGAAACATTAATTGATGCATCAGTGAAGATATTCTAATGCTTGCGCTTCCTAAAATCTGTGCAAAGGTTTTTTCATGCAGTTAGGAAAGCCACTAAAGAAAGGTATTTGTACTCCATGAGTATGTTTTCAGTCCTGTGCTTGTGTTGTTACAGGTTTTGTCAAAAAAACAAACCAAAACAAACCAGTGGCTTGCTAAACTTGTATCTCTGGGTGATGTGTGTCCTGGTTTGAGCCAGCCAAATGAAACTTGTGGCTCTGAACATCCAGTTCCAACACTGGAGACCCAGAACTTCCTATCTGGCTTCAGATTCTCTAATGTGAGCAAGAGAGAGCAACGTTAGTGCTCCTCAGTTCTCAGCTGCAGTTTTCCTGACTGCATGGTGAATTTCCAGCCATTGTATTTTGTGTGAGAATTCTAGGAATTCAGTTCTGGAAGTGGTGTCTTGAATTAGAGAGATCACACCCTCTTGGCATTGTGTTTTTATGTAAATTAAATTATTGAAAAAAACTGTTGGAGCAAGACATGGGCTCCCCATTGAACAATTGCTATGTTTTTGTCAAAGGTTTTAAGTTTATGGTCCTGACACCCTTAATCTTGACTTCAGTGTATTTTACCATAAGTGTTAAATAAGTAAATAAATAAATAAATAAATAAATTTATAATAATGAAAGTAATTGAAGAAATAGAATTAACAATAGCTTAAAGGAGCATGATAGAGACCTTAGCTGCAGTGAAGCTGCAGAAGACAGAAACACTTCCACTCTGAATTGCTATTTTTCCATCCTTGCTCCTGTTTGGTTATTAGAATATCTTCACTGGCAGTTTCTAGCTGATGCAAGGTGAAGAAATAGTCAGTTGGTACAAGAAAGACCATTGTCATATATGGTCTATATACTGGCAGGCTGTGTCTTAATTATTTCCACTGACTACCAAAATTTTGAGGTTCCAAAATCTAGACTTAGTTGTGTGAGTATAATAGTGAAGTCTGTCTGCACAATGTGTCTTTACAGTAATATTTAGTGTCCCACGGAGTTTGATAGCTGTGCAGATTGCTTTGTGTTTCTCTAAGCCATTGTTTTTTCTGATGGGCTTTCTTGTTCTCTCATAGTCCTGCTGACAGCAGTAGATATGACTCCTCTTGTAATGTCAGCCAGGGAAGCTCTCGCCTGAGTGAGCCGGATCATTCCCATGAAAGTGCCCATGGCTCTGAGCAAGATGATGATCACCAGGAAAGAGAGTTGAATCATTCCTACCACAGTCTGGGCAGCTACCAGAAGGATGGTCAGGCATGGCTCAAGGAGCAAGAGGAGCCTTGTGGCAAAGGGGAGGAGGAAAAGATCTGTGAGACAGAGGAGAAACTTGCAGACCATTCTGCCCCTAAATTGCCTCTGGAACCTGAGAAGCCCAAGGCTGTTGATGCAGGACCCCAAGTGAGGTAGGTGAAACTATTAATGAGTTCTTTCAACTAATTCAAAAATTAACTAATTCAGTTTCCTCTCTTTGCTGTTTCCCAGGGCAAATCATACATGCTCTGCCTACAGCATTCTCTAACAATTAACATGATGCTGCTGATCTGTGAGAGCTTTATGTGCTGAACCAGTTATTTATGAGACACAGGCTAAGCATAAATTGTGTTTATTCTCTGTATGTAAAGAGAAATGTCTGCTGGTGCCTTGAAGCTTGTTTGCTGTATTTTCCAGTTTTCATTTGTTGAGTGTAGTCTGGTCCACAGATCACTGCTGCCATTGCTCACATGTGGGAGCAACCACGAACTACATGTAGTCATGGCTAGAGGTACAGGAGTTCCTTTCTTGTGTTGTAGGCTACTGCAATCAGTTGCTGTTTATGTTTGTAGGTTGTAGAGCTGCAGTATGAATAGACATGTTGCTCTGACTCACTGTGGCAGCTTTTCTTGTCCTTGCACTTGGGCTTTCCAAGCTGTCACCAGTACTGAAAACAGTCAAAAGTATTTCAGCTAAGTTTTGGGGATTTTGTACAGTGGGTTTTGTACAGCTTCTACAGGAATTTTAAAATTCACTGTTTAACTTAAGAACTGTTGGGTTTTGGGTTTGTTTGCTTGTTTTCCCCTTGAGGTAATGAAGTCACTGCATCCCCTAGTGTGGATATGGTTATACTTTTGTGAGTGTGAGGGCTCATTTTTATCTGGTTCAGTTAGATCTGTGGAAAGCTGTCTGTCTGTACCCTTTGGGAAGGTGCAGATGGTGTCACAGTGATGTCTTCTGTAATGACAGAATTAACCACAGCAGTTCATGTGTAGGCAACCCTTACACTGAAGATATGAAAAAGGAAAGTAAGACTAGAAAAACTGTTAAACTGTTTTTAAGCTCTGACTCACTTTCCTCTTCTCCTTATAGAGCAGCAGGAGTCTTGTCCCAGAATGGCTGCCCTATATTTGCTCACAGGGAAGGTTGTTCACATAGTCTATTTCAGGCTAATAAGGGGATATAACTTGGATACTCCTGTATCACTGACTCCTTCCTTCTCCACTCTCTGGTACTGATTTTCTGTCTCCATGGAGGATGCATGGAACTGAACTCTGAATGTTGATCCTTAGAGTTGCACCTGGTAGATGTGTAGGATGGTTTCATGTTGCTCTCAGTTATATTTTTTTCTTTACTGTCAGCAGTGTGGGGTGCTTTGCTGGCAGAAGGATGTTTGTTTTGATAGTTTACACTTCAGCAACACAAAAAAGAAAGAATGCAACCAAAGACCCAGTGTATAATGAGTTTAGGGAGTGTAAAATGTCCCGTGGGGCATTGAGATGGGGCACTACTGCCAGATGCAGATGCCCTCTTGAAATACTGTAGAAAAAGGTGAAGTGAGAAAGGTGCAATGAAAGGGAAAAAACACAGTTGAGCCCTGTTGCCAGTATTTCCACTGAAGAGGGATGAACATTTCTAGCAGTAGGGAAGAGGCAGTGGTTAGAAAGGATCTGCAATGGGCATGGAAAACCTTTCATCTGCCTCTGTGTAGTGTGTACAGTTACAATACTAATGTGTTGAACTGACTTGATCAGGTAGCTGGAACTGCTTTCCTGGTATTTTGACCAACACCATCTTAATCCTGGGGCCAGATTGTATCCTAGCTTTTATCTTCAGTGACTCAGTTTCCAAAAGTGCCTGCGTATAAGGAAACCTTTGCTTTAAACCTCTTTACTCCCAGAGTAAGAGCACGGCTGTGCTGACCAAAGCCTGTTGGTTTGCTGAAGCTGTGATTGCACCGTGCAACATCGAATCTCCAGTGCTAACAGATGAGTGGTTTTCATTTAGTGATTTTGTTTTTCTCATCTTTAAGCTACGATGGTGACAAGGAGCCACCACCCTTTCCTCCAGCAAGAGCCCATTGGATTAGAGCCATTAACAAAGTTCGGCTGCAGCTTCAAGAGGTAGGATGTAATATTGCTGCCCACCTTCTTTCTGCTGTCCGTGTCTGGTTGAAGGTTTCATTTCTACTTCCTTGTAATACACCTCTTGCAGTTTTGGTATTGAACAGACTAAATATTTGATCAAATGTATTGTATTGGACTGCAGCATGTTGTGATGGTCTCAGAGCTACCTTCTTCTACCAAGTATTTTGAATGTTATTGTCTAAAGACAATTACTGATTAATATCAGTAAACATGCAGGAGAAGAGAAATTATCTCTGAATTAGAAATAGCTCTGTAAACAGTATTAATAATGTCTGTGACTAAATGGTTCATGTTAAATTGTTAAAAATGAAAGCTTTCTTTCAAGGCAACTTGAGGATAGCTTGTTAGCTTAGTAGGAGTTACTGATACTATTTGTCGTGTGAAAATGTTCCCTGGAAAACTTCACATCAAATATTTTTATATATATTAATTGAGAGTGGGGGTATAATTAGTCTTGGTATTTCCATCTCATGAAAGTATGATTTAAAAATAAATAATCTTGATTTGGGAAGTCAAAAAGAAAAGGTTGTGACATTTTCTTTAACAGTATAAACAGTCTTGTTGTAGAAAACAGCGATTAAGACCCAAAAAGTTGTTGTTTTTTTTTTAAAAACGTCTTATGCTTTCATCCATCTGTATGCCCACAGAAAGATAACATATGGTGTTCATATTCTATAGATGATAAACTATTGCCTACTATTCAAAATGCAGGGTTAATGTATTTCACTTAGAAATACTACTTTCTTCCATAGCTCTCTTGTTTTAATAAGAAATTATTTTACAGTGTCTATCTATCAGTATCAGGACTTTTCTTTCTTGTATGGATCTGTTGCAAATTTTAGGAAATTTTTTTTTTTTTTTTTATCTGGGGCATCTGATCTGCCATAGCAGAACTACTCTCCCTTGACTTACCTGGACTGTGAATTCTTTCTTATGTAACGATTACTTTGCTACTTCACTTCTGAGCAGAGTGATTCAGGTCAAAACTGTCAGCATGAAATGGAAATTAAATTTAAGAGATGTTAGTATCTAAGAAGAATGGGAATTTCTATTGTGGTTTTGTAGAGCATCAAAGCAATGGTTTGGTTCTGTGCCTTATGGAAAACAAGTGCACAAACATACCAGCAGGGACAAAAGATTCAATTATACCTGTCTCTGGATATCTTTTTTTTTTCTTCTTCTTTTTTTCCCTGTGAGAGCACACAGTGATTCAGTATCAATCTTTGTGTTCCTGCTGAATTTGAAGGAAGGACATGCTTTGAGATCACTGTTACAGAACTTTGGGTTGGTCATGTCATGATTTTTTATTTGCTGTGGCCACTCCTAACAACAAAATTCCATTAAAACAAAAACCAACTTTCCATCAGCCTGCTCCAGGGCTTAGCTTTCTTTGCTATCTAAAGGCTTTTCCTAACCTCTGATCTATCTTATAAATCTATTCCTCACTATTGGGACAAAAGGAAAAGGAGCAGAACCTATTCCCTTCCTCCCTGTAATAGTGAAGGGCTGCTTGCTCTTTTAGCCTTTTCTTGTGAGTTTTTCTTCTAGGCACTCCAACACTGGATGTAGAGACTGATCTGTCCAAAACTGTGAATGTAGAAACCCATCTGAGAGCCTGCTCATGTGCACTGCAGAGCAATGCAGACTTTGTTCTCCAGGCTGTGATCCTGGTATCCCAAGGTATCAGTTATCCTGCTGTGATGATGCCTTTTTATCTCAGGCTAACACTGTTGTATAGTTACCCTCTTATCATTTCCAGAGCTGAGGCTCCTTCTGAAAAACTGCTTTGTCAGTTGTTCCCTAGCCCAATTTGTGTTGGATTAGAGCTGAGTATGGCTTTGCACTTGTTTTTATAGAAGTGTTTTTTGTTTTCTTTTTTTCAACTTCTTAAGCACTTTGCTGTCTGTCTCTTCCTGTTATGCCTACAAATCCTTGAAGTTGTATGTGAATAAGTTGTGTAGCACCCAAGCTGCCAACTTCTGTGCTTCCAGAGCTGCCTGAGGGACTCTGCTTGATACTCTGAGTTTGACTGCCCTCAGTATAATTTTTTCCAGTGTGTTTGCATCTATTTCAGCAGTTTCATCCAGGCCTCGGGATATAAAACTTATACTGTTACTCTCCTACTCCTAAAAATAATTGTCTTAGAAGGAAATTAAATGAATTTGACACAGTTCTACTCTTGATGAAACCATGCTCACTGTTATTTCACTCCTTTTTATGTTGTAGAAGATTTGCAAATAATTTGATTATTTGTTCCAGTCTTAAGTTCCCAGGAGGGGAGGGAAAAAGTCAAGTTAGTGCTTTCATCATTATCCACATCCTCCTCTTCCTTTTTTTAAAGCATAAATGCTTGCTTTGCCCTTTTCAGATCTTCAAATGTCTTGCCTGTTTTTAAAGTTCTTAGCACTTTGCACTTGTCAGTGTTGCAACCTTGTACCTGAGGATGAAGATTTATCAGGTCAGCTGACTTAGAAATAACTACCTTTTCTGTTTGCTTTCAAATTTGTTCTCCTTTACTGAAGCCTGCTTTTTTAATGACTTGCTGAACTTTTTTCTTTTTCCCCAAAGAACTAGAATTCTGTCAGCTGCTTGACTGCAGTAGTCCCTGTCAGTGAGGACCTGAAGCAATTAAGGCATAAAATGTTCCAGTCATAATGACACCTGATTATAGCTGTTCTCTTCCTTTGAGTAGGAGCCATGATTTGTCATTTTGTGTGTTCACTGCTAGGTGTTTAATTTTGTGTATTGACCTTCTGATTTCTTTCCTGTGTAATCATGCTTGTCCTTAAAAACTTCATCAAGAAAATATCTGCATTTCAAAGTTCAAGCCCTCTGAAGAGCTTGTGATTTTTTTGACTGTTGTCTTATTGGATGTACTTTCCATCCTCTGCACTGGGATAGCTTGTGATTTTTTTTTCTGATAGTGCTGTTTCATTATCTGTTAACAGCTTCCTGAACTTATAGTCATTTAAGCCTGTTTCTCATGAGCTCTAGTTTTTCCAGGTTTTTATTGGATTGTGTTCTTGAATTGCCTTGTTTTTCTGGCTCATCTAATTCCTTTCTTTTCAAGCTATCAGGAAGACTGTCAGTTTTCTCATATGCATCCTCATTTCTCTCCATACTTTTGCTAAAATATAAAAGAGAGTCTATGCTAGTTGCTTTCTGCACCTTGTGCGTCATCAGCAGTTCATTCCTAAGTCTTGTTTTGAACTCCACTACGTGATACAAATACAGACTATCCAGATAAGTCTTAGGATTTGTAAGGTCTCTGGGATGATAGTTTAACTGGTTGGTAGTTAGAAAAGCTCCTGTCTCTTGCCTCTGGTTACCCCATTAACACCTCACCATCTTCAGTCATTGCCTAGAGGCTTTCAAGAGGATTTTCCTTCTGTTTTGTTCCAGTGCTTTTAACACAGCTGCTTACCTTCTTAATGTTCCAAGTGATCCCTCCAGCTCTCTTCAAAGTTCCCCTTCCTCAATGTACAGTTAAATTTCAGCAATACACGGTGAGTTCCATCTCACTGAGCTGAGCTACTGGATTCCTCTCACACAGACAACCAACATGGTTCTTATGACTCTTAATTGCTAATGATCTGGCTGAAATTTGAAAGAAATAAGAGATTTAAAAAAAAAAACTAAAAACATCCAAGAAGTTTCCATATGTGATGTGATTATAAATCCCCAAAGCAGTTCAGCCTCCTACCTGAGAAGGGATTAATATTCATGTGAATAATGTAAATACATCCTACAGGACCATGAGTCAGAAAAATGTAGTATTTTAATTAATACTTGACAGTTATGAAATGGCACAGAAATTTGTAACTGTGGATGTTAAAAGTTTTTGGTAGCATGCACAGTTTTTCCCTCACTTCTGCTGTTTTGCTTGTTCTCTTTCTGTGTTTGTGAGGAGGAAACTTAATTATGACTGAATTAAAGCAGGGTTTTCATCCTAGAGAGGAATGACTCAATAATTCTCACCTTCACACTTAGAACACAAAGCGGGATTAATTGATAGCTCGTTTCTGCAGTCCCTCTGTGAGAGCTTCGTTTGCAGAACAAACACATAGCTATTGCATCTTCAACTTTCATCCCTTCTGAACTGAAGTAGCCTTCAGCTAGTGACACAGCTGTGTGACTTTTAAATTTACACTAATTTGAATCTGAGTTTTCCATAACACATAAGAATTGGTGGACTAGAGAAGGAAAAAGAAATCAGTCAAGTCACCAAATTACCTTTCTTACCAGTTCTTTCAAGTACATTTGAGTATTACAAGCGTGTGGGGTCTGTGATTTCATCCACATGTATGTGTTTATGGGGGAGAAAGTCTTAGGCATAATTTTCCTCTTCTATCTGGAGATTAAATATATAAATTTGTTTGTTCTCATTTAAAACCCAAAGTCACTGGGGCAGTGTTTCCTTTTAGGTTTGCTTTCTTCTAGGTGTTATCGCATACCAGTTACTTTGACTTTAGTATTTTTCTTTCTCTGTTAAATGACAATAGTCTGTTCTTTTTCACTGTTATTGAAGTATATCATATGTCATGGTGGCAGATGTGGTTCAGGACATTGTTCTTCCAGGATACCATAAGCACTTGTAGCTGAAGGACTGAATTAGTGTTCTATAGTGCTACAGGTACCCAGCTGTAGCCCCAGTCTTATTTTTTGCATGTCCTTTAGTGATACAATTAGCACTTCTGATCCAGCACTTGCAAATATTTAAGAACCATCAGAGTCTCACTTTTAAAAGACGTTGTCTAGGGGACAGTATTATATTGCTGACTTTGGAGTGTGAAGCCCCAGTTTAATTTTGAAAATATGTTGAAAAAACACCACTATTGCCTTCTAATATAGCTGTGGGGTGCCCTGTGGAGTCCCTTATGGACTTTGCTATTATTGAGGAGATCAGCTGGGCACTAACTAGTGCCAGTTTCATTTGCTAGTTTAGTTATAAGTTACCTGCCTGCCCACACTCCCCACATGTGAATCCAGACCCTCTGATCAGTTAATCCATGTACCTGTGCTCCATCCCAGATGGGTAGTGGAGGACACACCTGCTTTGAGCTAGCCACCAACAGGTGAGGAACTGTTCCTTTCCACCTCTCATGAACTGTGCAGTCCATGCAATAGCTTTCTTTGGGCATTTTATTTCCCTTAAGCTTTGTTTCCTGTGTGCTTTTTCATCGGTCCCGTGAAGATGAGTAAGCTCTGCATTTTCAAAGCCTCCCACACAGTGGCAAAGAAGCAAACTGAAGCACTGTGACTCTATCAGGGAGTTACCAGAAACTTCTCTTCATATAGAAAAACTACATCCCCAGTGAAATGCCTTCATTCTTTTCTACCTGCTGTATTTATGAAGGCTATTTTTAACCTCCACCAAAATTCTATTACCGCTGACCAAATGTCACAGGGATCAAAGCAGGTGGGGATCTGTAGAAACTGTGCTTTTTGCTCATGCAATTGCTGCTCCCACGCTGGAGAGTAGGTCTGTATAGGTAAGATGAGATCCAAGGGTTGCTGCCAGCTGTAGGGCTGTTAAGTGTCTGTGCTCACACTGGCAGACAAGTGCTATCTGCATACCTTACCTAGAAAACGTGTGTGGCTTTCAGACCTCTCAGGGATTGCACAACAATAATTATTTAGAAAGTATTTAAATACAAATGCAGTGCAGGTGTTGTTATCTTCCCGTGCCATAATGTTATTTCCTTCTGCTGCATCTGCGTTTGCAGACTAGCAAGTCTTGTGGGATTCCCCAGAGCCCTTCATGGCTTTCCCAGAGAAGCTTTCAGTGTGGGGTAATGCCCCAGTGGTTAAATAACCTTTATCTGTGTGTCTTCTTGTCTCTCTGTGAGGGGATGTTCAGCTAACCTGCTGCACTCAGAGAAGGAAAAGCTTCTTTCATATCAGTGTCTTAAATAAGATATCTACATACCTGCATCTCTTTGGAATAAAATGTGTGTTTATTTATCCTTAATAATCCTTAATACCTGCATCCTTTTTCCTTAAATATCCTTTAATTATCCTTAATGAAATTCTCTGAGACCTACTATCAGTTTTTAACCTGCTCTACGTCGAGGTGTTATAAAATAACAAAGAGATAATTATTTCTGGGTACACACAAGAAAATAGTGTTGTATCTTTGTTACCTGCTGTTGTGATTTTTTTAGTCTAAGTTTGATAAACTTGTGTGAAAAATCAGCAGACTTTCTCTTTCCAGAGTAAATATGCTAAGATCAAGAGAAATGGTTTCGTGTGAGCAACATCCTGGTAAGAAATGCTTTTCATGATGACAACAGCAACTATGAACCTATTCAGCTGCTAACAAGCTTTTCTGCAAGCTTCTCTGAACACATCAGTGTACTGACATTAAACTTATATTCACCTTTTCTAGAAACCAGTTTTGGTGTTGATGATCTGTATTCCCCAGCACACAGTACCTCTGACCCTTTCACTGACAACAGAGTTCCTTCATACTATCCTGCTTCTGGCTAGAAAGATCTCAAATTCTTTCCAGAGGAGATTTCTTAGTCATAACAGAAGTTCGCAGTGTCCATACCTAACTGTCCTGTAATGCTATTTTACTTTTCCACTGCAAGCCTCCTGTAGGCCTTCGAGAGGAGAGGTTGCCTCCATGAGGACATGAAGAATATTGATTTTCTTTTCCCCATCCATATTAGTTTTGAGGACCATAGCTTTGTTTCTCTGTTTGTATTGTAAACTCTACACACCTGTGAGTCAAAATTCTTATAAATGGAAATGAGAATCCAAGTGTAGTATTTCTCCCACAGTTTATTCCATTGATATCCTTAAAAATAAAAGGGAGATGTTAATGCAACATCTGGGTTATAGTTTACAAACATGGGGTGTTCCACTATCAGATGAAGCTCCTACTCTGTGCCAGCTCCTACTCTGTGCACATTAAATTCAAGTAGTATAGCATGGCTGAAGTGAATCTGTCTGTCCTCTGACTTGTAAGGTCATAATGGCAGTACTAGGATGCATGTGAATAATCTGTTATTGCACCATTTTAATTTTTATTTTGCTTAAAACACTTTGTGTCTAATCGAGGCTTCCCATAGTTTAGAGAAGTATATTGGCTGGTGAACTCTAACACTCCTCCAGGGAATAGCTCTTCCTGGCACCCACTCCTGCTTGGACATCTTAGACCAGAGAAATATTGCTGTTCAAATTCATCATGGTACTGCAAAACAGATTTTAATTCTAACAGGCTGGTATTTTCTGAAGGAAAAGGCATCTTATTCACCTTCCTTCTGTCCATGGGAATTGTACTTCTGCTGATCAGAAACCAAGATGTGGGTGGCTGCAATTGGCTGGCAATGTGGATAGATGACCTTGTTTTGTTCAGCTCCTAGGTTCTGAATTAAACTACATACCCAAAATTGCTGCATTTTTGTCTCTAATATAATTTCTTTTAGGCAATCTGGTCACAAAAACTTCTGTGTTTATTGCCTGAATTGCGTTGAATATTGCAGGCTGAAGGGACTATCCATGTGCTCAGAGCTCCTCCGAACTGGAATGAGCTACAGTAAGCTATTTTCCCCTGCCTGGTACTGACCAGTTTGCATTCATGTTTCTACCAAAACTTTCTGAATACTGACTTGCACAACCTGCTGCAGCAATTGTCTGAAGCTTTCAGGAAAAATGGAACCCAGATCTGTTTGGAGAGTTGAGCAAGTCCTCTAAATAGTATATTCTAAAGGCTGGAGGAGAATACTAAAAATATGGGAGCTGAGGCAGCTGTTGCCACCTCATGCAAAGCTTCCCTCTTTGCACTTTGCTCTGGGGAGGTAATGGCAGAAAGAGTTACAGCCCTGTAGTCTGCAGATAGAGTCTGTTGTAGCTGATGAGGAGTGGAGTGCAGAATCCTGCAGTGTCTTGGCTGCCTTGACACACCATGGCACAAGGTGCTGATCAGCAGAAACTGCTTTATCAAGCACTGGAGTAAGTCAGTTCCTCCTGCTCAGAATAGGGGTGCAATGGGAGAGGTGGGTGGGGGGACTCCTACCTGCCACAATCACAGCACTTTAAAAATAGTGTTGGCTGTTGGGAGAAGCCAGACTTAGCACTCTTATTTTTAAGGCTCTGTGTGGGAGGAGGGGATATTTCCCAGTATTTCGTGTTACTGAAGCAATCTGTACAAGAAATGCTGCACCAGAGAGATAGCAGTGGGCCTTGGCTTATAAGGCACAAGACTTGAGGAAAAGATGAGCTAACCAGCACTGGCTGAGAGCATCATAAATGAAGTGTTAAATACTTGGGCAGTGTTAGCAGGCGGTTTGGATGTCATGACTTTTCAGAAAAAGACATTAGGTCAGAAAAAGGGGTTTGGTACATCATAATTTTGTCTTGTTGTTTTGCTTTTACTTGTTTCTTGTTTTCCAAGCTGCATAGTTACACAACTTGTTTAGATGTAGGGCAAGATCACCTTGTATGCTTCTGAGCTGATTGTTGGAATTGTTTAAGGGTTGTTATAACTGGAATCTTCTAGTACTCTGCATCTGGATTTAAGTAAGATGATGATTGCTTCCTCTCCCCCCTGCCCCCGCCTTGCCAATTGTATAAGTGGCATTTGGAAGTCAAAATGCTGTTAGTAACACATAATGTAATGCCTGAAGACAGCAGGACTCCAATGCTGGCTGCTGCTACATAGCATGTAAAACAGGGTAGAATTTTTATTTTTTTGCACATTTTAATGTCAGTGATTTATTGAATTCAAGCTACTTGAAGGTCTTGTGATTCAGGAAATGAATGCTGTTAGGAGGTAGTTCTTGCCAGGTGATATGATCACTTTCTTTCTATCCAGACTCCTTACTTGGTAACCAAGCAGAATTTATAAGTTATACTGTGGCCACCAGCAAGTTTTCTACTGGTCAGATGAGCCTGAATCAAGGATCTAGGTCAAGCTGTAGGTTCCTTCCCGTCCCTGTGATGGCTGATCGGTGGAACTTTCAAATGGACTTTTTGGTGGTTCCCTTTTGGCTTCATTTGAAGCATGCATGTACTTGTAAAGTTAGGTTGAGTTCTTGCTCTCCTCAGAATTGTCTTTCCTTGGAGACTATCATCTGGTTTTATAATGTGCATCCTCTGCTGAAAGGTGCTTGGGAACATCAAGGTATCTGACATCTGTTCTGGAGGGACCGCTAGCTGAATGCATTGACAGCTCTGTCCTTGGTGTGCTTTTTTTGTCATAAAACTGAGGTGAAATTCCACATGTAGCTTGAGATTTTCATCCATTACTCAAGTGTTCAGGTACCAGATACGAGAAGGGTTGTGGTTTGAGTGCTAATTGACTGGGAAACTGTAGGCAGTGAGTCTTGCTGTACAGGGTGGCTTGTGCCCTTGGGTTTGTGGGATGATGAGATACCAGGTGAGCAGCAGTGGTATCTGGACTGTGGGAGTGTCCTGTTAAAAACAGGAGGGTCCTGTTTAATCCACTCTTCCTAGACCAGGAAAAGAGCAGGAATAGCTCTACTGGGTACCTATAGGTTCATTTAGTCTGCCCTCTCTAGGGTGTGAGGCTGTACGAATAATTGGGAAAGGAAGCATCTCTGCCTGACAAATGGGAAACCACTGAAGACACCGCATGATGCTTTGTGCTATACTGTGACAGACCAGGTGGGCAGTCGGTCTCATCTGTCTGTGTTTCCATAATATTTCCAGCATGCCATGTAGGAAGCCAGGAAACAACTGGAGAAGATAAAGGCTATTGCAAAAATCAAAGGGTAGGTTGAAGAAGGGGGGCAGGGGTCAGTCCTGGGAGGACAGATGCTGAGGATTCATGAGATGAGACCTAGCAAGTATGGCTTAGCTAAGCAGACTGGAAGCTGAGAATGGATGTTTCTTCCGTGTACTAATAAAGCAGGAGAGTAAATACTGGCAAGCTTACAGCTATTTAAGCTAAAGGTTAATGTTAGTACAAGAACAGAAGGGTATAAGCTGGTTATGAACGAACCCAGGCTAGAAATCAGAAAGTGATATTTCTAATTGTTAATGAACAGCTTCCAAATGGGTTTCTTTGCCCTTTCTGTTTCTAATTAATCTAAAAATGGGTCTGTTTATGAAAGCAATTACATGACAGTTGCTTGTGGGAGCAAAGAATAGGACTTCAACACCCAGGAAGCCTCTAAGTAGGCTGTGAGAAATGTCTGTGGAACCACAGCCTCAGTAACTGCTTTTCATAGTGTGACCTCCCCATGTTCACCCTGCCCACCTTGCCTGCTTTTGCAGCTCATCTGTGCCATGTTACAGGACCCCTTGGGAACCAGAGTACAATCAGAGGTGTATAGGAGAGAGGTAATCACTACTTTGATGCTGCCACTGAAGTAGAATGGTGAAAATCATGTTGCAGCCCCTCTTGGGGGGTGGCTTTATCATGCACTTGCATAGTAGATGCTCAGGATGCTGCACTGTGTGAGGGGTTTGTTGGGGCATTGTGGTTATTGGTGACTCATTCCTGGTAAGGAATCTCAGATATCTTAGATACAATTTTGCTTTCTGACAAGTGTTCAAGTGGTAACAATTTCAGAAAACATGGTTTAGTTTGTAAACAGGTTTGTTCTTAAATGAGATATTCAAAATTCCCCGTGGCATTTCAAGTTGCTTAGATAGACAGTAAATTCCTACTGAAACTATACTCATCGAAAGTTTGTTTGGATGTTGGGTTTTTTGTTTGATTGGGGTTTTTTATTTGTTTTGTTCAATAAAAAAAACCTGAAAAATTCTTTTCTTGGAGAACTTGAAAAGAGAATATCAAGACAAAATCAATGATGTGTATTAGAAAGGAGACAATAGAGAAATCCAGCTAGAAGGGAATTTAGATTTAGCCTTGAATTGATTTCTCTATTTAGCCTTACTTTGGCCAGTGCTCTAAGTTGTGACTTACATAATTTAGGGGTTTTATATAGGAAATACAAATATTTGTATAGGAATGTAGGAAATACAAATGGGGATCGCTTTATGTAAAATACCAGTTTATTTTAACCAAGTCTCCACCTGTTTTTTATTTTTGTTAATGAGTCAGTATTCACCTTGTATTTTAAGATAACGCACAATTATGACAAACTGTTATTAAGAAACTGAGAGTGCTAAATTTTATTGCATTTTTTTCCTGCTTTTTTTCAGTGTATCATGTTAGTGCAGTAGGCTGAAATGGATGCAAGTATTTTTTTGCTCTCTCATGTAACAGGTACTTGAAGGATCCGGTTTTGCCTACACAAATATCTATAGACTGTCTGGTGTATTCACTCGGAATTATGCCTAATTTAAGGGAATTAATTTACAGCAAGTACAACTCTCCTTCATACCTGTGTGACACGGATACATGTTACTCATTCTAATTATTAAGTCACTCTATTTTTAGCTCTCAGCAGTAATAGCTAGTTAATATATAACTGTACAGCTGGTAGAATCACCTCTTTTTCATCCCATCTTTACATCCACTTCTCCCCAGTTTGAGTGAAGCTGGAATGGCTTCTGTGACCTGAGGGCAGAGAGGAGAGGCAGCAGCTGCTGGAGTGACCCCCTGCAATCTCTGCTGAATATTTGGGTGTGTTTGGTCACTCTGTGCTTGTCCATCACGTCACAGACTCCGCAAAGGGGCTAATTGACCTCTCAGTCACTTGACTTAGGTCAGCTATCTAATCAAACTCTGGTTTTTAGTGCAATTTTCATCCCCTTGCAGAGGCTTTCTAAATCCAGGTGTAGTCATTCTTGACATTAAATTAACGACCTGTCCCCCCTGATCAGTGGAGCAGGCTGAGTCGGTGTCTAGACCCAGTTAATTCAGGCCCATTTGTCAACTGCCTTTACTGAAGGTGTGAAAGCTGTGTCTGGGCTTACTAATATGGGTGAAATTGCTGAAGTCAGAGTCTTTGTCTACAAGTGTAGCTGTTGCCTCTTTTGTTTGTTCAGTGCCTACAATAACAGTGTCCTCAAAGACTGACAGAGGCTTATATGTGTTTCATAACAAGTATTTATGGAGTATTTTTATTCATTAATTGACTGCTGCCTTCTGCAGGGAACATAAATGTAGAAAGTTATTCCTATCTACAGAGAAAAACATATTTTTTCAGCCAGCAATCAGAAGGACAGAGGAAGGATAATAAAAAAGATCATTTCCCTGCCTGTAGAAAGTTGGTGCATCTGTAGGAAACAAGGAAGCAGGCACCAGGAGAGGAAGCAATCTGTCAGCAGAAGTAGCTGGGCATCAGGCCATATGGTTATTTGTTGATGTTCTTCTGCCACACCATTACATGCTGCTGGACAAAATAGTGGTGGTTTTTGAAAAGGGTTTTTGCAGTGCCTCTCCCTGGGATCCACGAATTGATTCCTAGTTCTCTGATTTAAGATTTTGGAAGTGATCCATCAGAGCATGAAGCAAAGTAGCTGGACGCTCCAAAATGAAAGTACCAAGGAAAGCTTTTGTTATCTTCAGATGGCTGTTTGAACACAGAAGGTCTTGGCCTGGCTCTGCCCTCATTCTTGACTTGTAATGGAAGCTTTTGCACTTCATGGATATGCTATGAAAACACTGATTAATGTTTGAATTACTTGAGTAATACAGTGAGGAGTGCAAAGAACTGTCCTTAGCCGACTGCTTGTGAGGGTGATATAACTGCATGCACTGATGGGGCCTGGATATGATAAAGTAATGCGTGTGGTTCTGCTTCAAAATAACATGAAGGAAACAATATTAAATACTTTATTTTTCAGGGAATAATAGGACATCCTCTCCTTTTCCTGAGAAAGGGGCTTACCTCCAACTGGAGAAGAAATTGTCTTCAAGTTCATAGTTGATGCTGCCTTTTAGGATTACGGCACTGAATTCCTGAAGCCAAATCCATTTCTGTTGTTTTTCCTTTCAGCAGAATGCACAGTTTTGTCAGAAACCATTTCCCTGTTCTCACTGTCAAGGCCAAGTACAAAAGTGCTGTCTTTGTGTTTGAACTAAGCCATTATGTTGTGGAAATCTGTGTTGCCATGCAGACCATCCGTGAGGGGTAATGCACCTTCATATTTTGTTCCTAGAGAAGTGAACCACAAGGGATGGTGGTTCTCAGATAGCACCAGGGTGCCTCATAGCATACCAAGATTCCATACAAAGTTGAAGCAGTCGTATTAAGACACATAGGCTGTCTGTGTGCCTTACTGTGTAGTTTCCTAAATGCTACAGATTCTGGAATGACACAGGTAGAGGAGCAATAAAACCTGGGATGTATCTGAAGAGATTAACTAGACCATCTATGTTCATTAATAGCATTGCCAAAAAATCCAGGTGCTCCCTCTTTCTTAAAACATTCTGGGATAGAGATTTTGTAGCTTTCTTGGACAGTTCATGCTCACTTATGTTTAGGAGCTTTTCCAGATACCTAACAGCTTTCCACTGCTGCAACTTAAACTGTTATTTCTTTATCTGTATTTACAATAGAAATGCTAGATAGTTTACTTCTTTTCTGTTTGCCTCTATGAGTTAATGTTTGAATGCTGTCATATCTGTCTGAGGTCTACATTTCACAGCATGTGCAATTTTTCCTTCCCAGATTTCTTGATCAAAAAAGCAATTACAGCTTTAACCAAGAGTATAATTTCAGGGTTTTCCACCCCTAGCTCATACATTTATGTAGATGCCTTTGCATTTTAGTGATGTTGATTATTTAATTAGATGTGCAATTAAGACATTGATTGTAATTCTCCAATTTAATGAACTATCAACTCCTTATGTGTTGGATGCCATTGGTAGGGAGAGAGATGTAATTTGAAGGAGAAAGCAGCAGAGGGAGAGTTTTCTCTGCAATAAATGCTTCCTCACTGCCTGTTGACCCAAGGTAGTCAAGCTAACTCTAATTTAAAAGCCAGTATAACAGTTGTTTCTGGAATGAGGGTGCCCAGCTGGTAAAATTGTTGAGTCATCTGAGTTGCAGAGGGAAGTGTAGGTTTGCTTAAAATCTACGTTTTTAACTTTTCAGTTAAAAATGGAGAATGACAGTTCAGCAAGAGAAGGGCTTTCACACTTTCAGATGGGTAGCCAAAACCCAGGACAAGAGTCCTGGAGGCATTTGTTTTTTTCCAGAAGCACATTTAAGGTAGGCTTTGTGGCTGTAATTGTTGGGGCACAAGGAGAGAACATGCTACTGCAGACTCTCTCACCTGAGGCAGCTTTGCTTTCACTGGTGTCTGGGAGACTGGAATTTTCTGGATGAGAAATAAAACAGTCTCTTCTGTGAAGTGTTGGTTACAGAGCTGATAGTATTAGGGTTTGCATCCCAGAAGTCAAGAGTGAAAATATCCATGTGAAAACAAGAGTGGACAAGCAGGCTCAGCCTGTGTGGTTAAAGGGCTTCCTCACATCTCTTAGGAAAGGTTTTGTCATTGTGAGTAGCACTGATGACTACAAACAAACCAAGTGGAGGATAATTGTAGTCTGAGCTTTTTCTAACCTTATGACCAGCACTTCCTGAAGGATTTGGCACCTTCAAAATTCCCATGTCAGACTAGAACTGTTCTGTCACCAGGAGGAGTTTTTGGCTGGTGTGGCAGCAGCAGCCTTGTAGGAAGGGAGATGGGAGGACTCAAGGCAGACAGCTGTAAAGTGTCTGATGAATCTCTGACCAATGGAGTTTCTCTTAAACTATGAAGTGTAAAGATGGCTCTGCAAAAACATGTGTTAGGTTAACTTTTTTTTTTTTTCATTACCCTTATAAAGATCCCACTCCTTGAATCTTACTAAAGTCTTGCCTGTGAAAATATCTTTTATTCTTAGCCTATGTGAAAGTCTCTCTGTCTATTAGTTCAGAAGTGTTCTTGTCTCAGAGCTCAGAAGACAACCTTACAGTCAGATAATGTTAATACACAGAGCATAATTATCTTCTGTATGAAGACAAGTCAGACAGTAGTTTCATCTCACCTATTCACATCAATTTGGCTTGTGTTGCCTGTCTTTGAACAATCCCAATACCTCCAAACTTTAGCAGTTTTTTGGACATGGCAGTGCTATTCTTGTTGTCTTTCTATAAATCAAAGCATTCAACTTTTTCTCTTTTGGGAGGAAAAAAACCCTTTTTATCAGGAGAGAAAACTTTCAGGCAAGATTGTCTCCTTTCTTTTATTCAAATGTTACAAGGCCAGTCTCTGGCCATTATCAGTTTCTAAGGTGTTTGGGGTGCTGTAGGAGGTACCTGTGTCTTTGTTCCCTCCCAAGCCTGCCAGTTTACCTTTGCACCTTACCTTACCCTTTCCTAAGGGTACAAGAAGGAATCAGTGCTTTGGATGACACCTTGCTTCAAGAAACTTATTCTTTCATCTGAAAGCAGTGTCTTAAGCATATGTTTTATACCTGTGTTCTGGAACGATTGTAATGGTGGAAACAGTGTTGTCTGGGTTGTTTTTAATGCCTTAAAATATACATTTTTGTCTCTTCCATGCATCTGTCTCAGCACCACTGCTTACTTAGGCTGTGGTGATGCACAACTCCTCAAAGCCTGATGTTCATTGAGGACTGCTGCCAAACACCAGGTGGTCTCTGCTTTTCCATTAGCACTTCAGTCCTTATACTGCTGATTGAGTTAATCTTCTTGTGCCTTTGAAGAAGATAATAAATAGCATTTTTTCTCTGCTGAATCAACCGGTAAACTTTAAACTGTGTATTTGAACTTAGAAGGTCTCCAAAACCTAGATCATCTTACTGAGAACTTGGTCTTGAGGGACATGTAGCAGTCAGTTTCACTGGGGAGAGATGGTTCTTATTTTTCTTTCAGTAAAACAAATAAAGTAATATGCTTAGAGAGCTCTTGGGTCAGGGATGTCTGAGGCTTTGAGGTGATTTAAACCTGAATGCAGGTAGGACAGAAGTTATCTGTTCCATGCAAGCTCTCTCCATTGACTTTTCTCTCTACTCTTTTAACTTTTCCCCACCCTTCTCCTTTGTTTAATATTTCTGTTACGTTCTTACCTCTAATTTACTTAGCCCTCCAGTTTTGTGCTTCCTCAAGAGCCAGGATGCTGGAATTGTCTTGATGGGTATTTCCTCAGGGAGAAGGGGTGAGAGTGTGGAAGATGGAGGAGTAGGACCTGTGCTCAAAGTGCACTTATTCTCCTTTGGTTAATTCACTTGTGCTCATGAAGGAATTGCTTACTTTTACAATTTTATCAGTAATTCAGTTCTTTACAGGAAGCTGGAATGAAATAGATAATGAGGATTAAGAAAGAAGAAAGAGTAATGTATACCTCACAGACATCAAAGCATTTGGCCTATATAGCTGAGCCTGGCTTTATCAGTTTTAATAATTTCCTGCTGGCTCAACCTAAAATTAAAATCTTTTGGTGAATTAAAAAGTCACAGTAAGAAGTATTTAAAATTTTAAGTGGAAGTTTATTTCTCCAGTAGAAGGCAAATAACTCAGTCCTCTGAGCCTCAAGGTAAAGCACACTCTTTTTCACAGGATTTTTTTACAGGCAAGTCGTGCCTATTTTTCCCAACTCCAAATTATTTTTGTTATTTCAATAAAAAACCACATCACTCAGAAGCAGAGCTTCTCTCAGCCTCCTGTGCATTAAGGGTTTCTAAATGTTTGAAAGGTGCAGTGTCCCTCACTTCTGAGGGCAGCTGTGTTTTGTATTTCTGTATCCACGTTTTCCTCTAGAGCTCCTTGTGAGCTGTCATGTGGGCCATGACATTTTCCAGCACTTCATTGCTCATGACCTTTTTTTTCTTTTTTCCCTATGTTTTTTTTTTTTTTTTCTGTGCTCTTGTTCTTATAAGGCAGCCATGGGAGTACTGAGATTTTATCTGACAGTGGCTGGAAAGCTACACAGGCTATTTGGATCTCAAGAGCTGTGGCTGGTGGGTTGTGTTTGGCCCCAGTGAATTTTATTACTTGCATGTGCTAATGTCTGATATTGATGGCTGCAGGGATGGGCAAATATGAGGAAGAAGTGTGAAGAGCAAAGGCAGTGATGGCATGATTACATTGACTCCAGTTACAGTAGATCTCTGTAAAAAAATAAAGCATGTAAAAAGCTGGGAGGCTGTCTTAAAGATGCTCCAGGTGTTATGGAGAGTTAATGTGAACAAGAGGGTGTTGTCTGACAGATGCTTAATATTTTTTAAAAGCTGTTTCTGTGGAAGAGACCCCTGGCAGGAGCTTTTTTTTGTTCTATTCATATGCAAAGCTTTGAAGACACTGAGTGTTGCACAAATCCTGTGTTGCACTTTTATGTTCTCAGTTGGGCAGTCTTAATCCTTATGTGGATGAATTTGTTACGGAGCTTTGGCTCTGAGCTCAAGTGCTTTAATTGGTGTATTTAGTAGCAATCATTTATATTGCAGTGGAACATGGTGACTTGGGTAGGAGTCCTGTTCTCCTGGCAAGGTGCAAACATATGAGACACGTGGGGTCAGGCCCTTAGAATTACTTAAAGCTAAAGCACTTCTGAATATCTAACATATGGTGCCCGCCTCTTCAGAAAGGGAAGGAGCAAAAAGAGGGAGGGTGTAGAGGCCTGAAATTAGTAAATTGTCTCAAATCATCTGCCCTGACAAACTGGACATTGTGCTTGGGTGGGGTTCTCTTCTTGCAAGGAGAGCCCCTCACTGGGTATCCAGCCTGATCATCAGGACACTGTCCCTGCCCATATGGAGTTGTGGCCAAGAGCCATGGCCCTGTGGAGGTGAGGTCCCTTCTTCTGGAAGTGCTGGGTAAGGCCACTGAAGAACATGCACGCACAGAAATAAGGATCATTGCTTGGTCAACCTGGCTGTAGGGACCAAGTGGCCACCTGGATCTCCATGCCCCACTGATTCATTTATGGAACACTTTAAAACTAAACACCAAGTCTGTGCAAGATATGACACTGAGCCCCACATCCTCCCCCTGCCCAAAGGTGGGGTCAGGTAGCATAAACAATACAGACTGGGGGTGTTTTGGGTGTGCCTGCCATCCAAGGACAACAACATCATGCATGCCAAGATCATCACTGGGTTGTGGTATCTTTTCTATCCCTTTTCTTCATCTCTCTCTGTTTCTAACCTTTTTCTTGGAACACGAGGGTAATATGACTTCTAACTTTGCTAAGTTACTGTAACCTTGAGTAAGTTTTGCTAGTTGTAGCCCATAGCTTTGAAAGTAATGTTTTGCTAAGTTCTGCTAGTTGTAATTCCTTGCTTTGAGAGTGTAGTGTGGTATGTTTTTTACAAGCTTCATAACCTTATTTAACTTTTAAGTAAAGTCATGTTTTGTATATGCCTCTTGAGTAATGGTATTTACTCTTAGAGAACTGCACAGGGAATCCAGGAGGTTAGTGTCACTGGAGTGGTTGTTAAAAGTGTTTAACCAAGAGAGAGCTGACCCTACCTCTGGGGAACTCCAGCCATACCCAGCTGGTGGGACATGACAAGAAGTTTTCTGGAAATTGTAGGACAGGAGTGACCACAGAGGAATGCCAGCCTTGCAGGGGGTCTGGAAGGAGGTTGGTGGCCTGGCTGCTGGGCCTGGCTGCACAGGGCAGTGCTGTGTCTGCACATGGAAAGATCAGAGAGGTACTGTTCATCAGTGGTGCTGCTGAGACAAAGTATTATGAGTCATGGCAGTAGTCCACCTTTATGCCAAACTTCTGTTTATGTCCATTAAACAAATGAGATGACTGTGACACCTGCATGGATGTTGCCAGCTGGTGCTTCAGAAAGGTGGTGGGATGGAGCTGTGGGACCAAAATGTGGAAAGTGCTGGGGGATATCCCATGCAGCAAGGGCAGGGCTGGGAGCACAGTGATGTTTGTGGAGACAGTGGTGAAGAAATTTGGTACTGGTGTAGGTAAGAGACTGGGGGGGAGGGGTAGGGAAGTATCATTCACAGCAAGGCTGGCTCACAAGGAGGTAGGAGGTATTTGAGCAGATGGGAGGACTGTGGCATTTCCACATCTAAGTCATATAGGCCTTTTCAAAATCCCACCTCATGCTGTAGAAGGACTGTTTTGAAAGATGCAGTGAGTTGTCCTTGAGCAAACCTAGGAAATGTGTACAGCTCCCATACAGTGCCTTTGGTGCTAAAGGCAGAGAAACAGCATTTGGAAAGGAGGTGGGTGCTTGTGTTGGGTGCATGAAGAAGGGAGACAGGATGAAGGGAGCATTTGTAAAAAGGAGGATGTGAATGTGTACCAGCTGGCCAGGAAGGTTTACTTAGCAGCAGTGTGTTGGATGCCCCTGAGGCAGCTTGTGGGGCAAATAAAAGGTGCCTTAAATTCAGGGACTTCTTGCAGGATGAGTGCCTGCTGCTGTTCACTCTCAGGAGAGAAGTGCTGGTACAACGTGAGTGGGTCTGATTCTGTGCACAACACTTCAGCAGTCATTCTTTTATGTAACAATGTGACTTTTATTTTTGGGAAACGTGAGATCAACCGGTGCTCAATCCCCCACACTCCTCTCAGAACTGGTACTAGTTTTTCCAGGGGGAAATTGGATACGATTCATTTCAGTGAGGACGTTGCTGAATCTTGAGGGTTAGTCTGGGGGTGAGCATGTGGTATAAAAATAAACATCTATATGAGAGTTGAGTGGAGAAGCCTTTTGGAGCTTTTTAATTATGTTGAGTCCTGGGCTTTTTCCCCCTGCTTTCCTGCTCCACAGTCCTGCACGATGCCAGGAGCCAGGCAGAGTGCTTTTGCTGCACAGATCTGCTTGCTGTGCTGTACTGCCTGCTCTCATAATGCCGAAGGACTGCATTTTGTCTTTAGTCAGATTGGCTCCATCATTTCGTATTTCCTTCTGAATGGATAATAAAGTGGGGAATCATTTTGAGGAGAGGAGTGTTGGTGCGCAAGTGAAGCGGGGAGGCTGCGTGTGTGAGGAGCTAGGCAGTAAGCAGCTGACGAGGAGGAGTAAAGTAGCAATAGCTGCACAGCTTTCTCTCTGCCTCTGAAGTACAATATTTTCTGTTGAGTCACAACTGAGGAGAAGGATGAAGTTTTAACTATACTTGGTACTGCCTGAGAAAGGGAAAAGATGCACTGTGGCAGTGAGCTAAAGAATCTCTGTTGAGGGATGCTCCTGGAAGCCAACGGGATTTCTGCATTTTTGGCTTTTCAATTCATTGGCTTCTGCTGGTTTTTTTTTTTTTGCTTTTTGGATTTTTAGTAGCTGTTTGCATTTCTCCCTCCCCCCTTCAAAACATGCCTTCAACTTTACCTGATTTCTCATCCTAGTGCTGCTATGGAATGGGATGTTCTCGGTGCCTTTTAACATTGCTTTCCCTGATACATGAAATGGGACATCAACAATATGTTGATAATCTCCATAGTGAAAGTTCATTATCTGGTGAACCTTTAACAAGATTAGGAATCCTTCAGGACTTGTCTTTTCTATGAGAACAAGCTGTTGTATCCTGTAGATTTCTATTAATTGTATAAATTTTCTTTAAATTTTAACCTTTTGTTTTGAAGCAGAAAGGTAAGTAAATGGTTGGAGAAATTAAATGGCTATGTGTAAAATGCTACCAGGAAGAATTGTTCTTTATTTCTAGAGTGGGCATAGTGTGTGTGTGTGTATTTAAGCAATACAATAGCTCCATAGCAAGCTGACTGGATTTAAACACGTGCTTTGTAAAAACAATTTACTCTTAGTATGTTCAATTGTATACTCTATTTCTTAGTTTTCTGTTCCCCTGTTAGACACTAATTGTAGATGTCTTATTATTGGTATAATTGAGGTTGTGTCTGTTTACTTCTTATACTTTTCAGTTTGGAGGGATTGTACCTCAGATGGAATTTGATATCAAAATGACTATTTGAGGAAGAATTGAAAGGAAAATGGGGTTTGGGGATAATTTAAATTTGATTACTTGAAATGCAAATATCTTGAGAGTAATTAAATTACTGGTTTGAGTCTTCCTTAAAATGTCATGTAAAACAGGCTTGCTTTTATCCTAGAGTATTTGTCATTGGCCTGATTTGCTGTGCTGAGAAGCTTGTGAGCTGATGAGATGAAATGACTGGCATGCAGGAGCAATGAGGATGCTGTACAGGCTTGTGAATCAGAGCAGATGGTGTGACTGTTTCAGATATCTTTTCAGTTTTCATTCCTTTTATACAGGCAGCTTTCTTTTGCTAATGGAGCAAGCCTTTGGGGGGTAAACGTCACGACTTAATACAGAATGCTAAGATTTTCTGTCCTCAAGATGAAAAGGAGGAAGCTTGTAGAAGTGAAGCTACAGTTTTAGCCCAGGAGGATTTTAGTTGCCGAGTGCTGCAGTTTAGCAGCGTGAGCTGGAAGACCCTAATTATTCCATCAACTTGCTTATGTTACCTTCACCAAGCCTGGCTGATTGCTGCTGAGTGTCTGCTCTGAAGGAGTGCAGGACAGGCTAGAAACAACAAGCAGGATTGTGTAGCAGTAGTCTGTGCTTCAGCTTTGCTAGCACTGTCCTAACAACAGAAATTGGATCTCCTAATTTATCTCCCTGGGTTGGTGAGTGCTGCCTTCCTTCCCTACCTGGGTGTCCCTGTGAGCTGAGACACTGTTATCTGGAAAACTAGCTCCAGACCTCCTCAGTGAGTAATCAGAGTTTTGAGAAAATTCTTAGGCATGAGTGTTTTCTGGTGGCTCTTGTCAGAAATACAGCCGTCAGAGTTCACACTATTGCTTCAGCACTGGTTTGTAAATTGGATTACAAGTAGAGGAAAGGTACAGCATGTTCTGTTTCTGTTTGTTCTAAGGCAGAGTTTTTAGCATCCTTGAGCACTTTCATAATGGTGCATGTTAACCTTATTTGAAGTAGAAGCAGTGGCTTTATTCTGGCAGTTCTGTCTTCTTTTCAGGGGTAGTGGAATACTCAGAAATATTTGCTCAAAGCTTAATAGACATTTCTACAGCACTGATCCAGCTAACTTGCCCACGTGCTTCAGTCCTTGTGCTTCAGTTTTTAGTGTTATTTCTTTTAAACAAAAAGTTGGTTCTTACTCCTGGCTCACCTCTCCAATGCAATACTTGGTCCTTAGAATGCTGATTTGGCAAAAATCTGTTTTAAGGAACATGTAGTGCTTTAGGTTGTTATAGGTAAACCATGTGCTGGTTGATTCAGCTGTGTACAAAACCCCCATGCTCTGGAAATAAGGGGGCTGAACTTAATTGCTTCTCGATTTGCTCTTAAACTGCTGGTAGCTACTGCTCAGGTTTTGTGTTTGCTGCCAAGGGGTGAAGTAACTTTACATAAGAGTGACAGCTGTGATTTCTCATCTTTTTTTAGCAGCCAGTTATCCTTTTTACCTTTTTCTCAGCACAGGCTGCTCTCAGAACTGGGCAGGTTCCTTAGACTTAGGTTGCTGCCGGCTAGGCACAAGCCTTGCACTTACACAGCCAACAGCTTCCAGCCTGTGCCTTCCTCTTCACTTGGGGACAACTGCTATTTTTGTCTTGCTGCCTTTTCTTGGCCACCAGGTAATGGCAGAACTAATTTGTTACTGAAATCAGTGCATCACTGTGCCAGCCACTGCTACTTTTAGCTTTCAGAAAAAGCTGTGATAAAAGGATGTGGCTGAATGAGGGAATGAGCACATTTTAGAGGATGGTGGGGCTTCCTGATGCTGAGGCACTCTCTGGGGGCTCCCAAGACAGCTGGACTTAAAAGGTCTGAACATCTCAGTCCTTTTAAGTCAGTGCTCACAGGAGTGATGCCGAGGGGACAGACAACGTTGGTGCCATTTTACAGAAAGCTGAGACAGACTTAGCAACTTTTGTAGTGTACCCTACATTTGTAGGGGGGTATAAAGATGTCAAGGGAGTCAGTGCTATCTCCTTACTCTAATACACAGCAATAGTCTTTAATTACATTAATTTCATTTTACGCTATTTTGCCAAAAATTGTTAAGCTGCAACACTTCCATGATTGTTTTACCCTCATACTTAGTGATTTTTACTGTCCCTTCGCTTTGTAGCCACACTGATAAACTTGCTGGTACAGAAAAATATTATTCAGTGGTGTTATTGCCTCAGTTTGCCTGTGTAAAAGCTAAGAATAACACCTGTGTGGGAGGTGCAGAACAGTGTAATTGATTCAGCCATTATGCAGTGTTCCCCAATCAGTTTTCCCCCATGAGAGTGACTGGCCAAATTTGACTTTTTTTTTTACATCTACCAAACTGCTTTGGAAAGGTTTCAAGTGTGTTTTTTCTGAAATGTGACGGGCAGGAGGGCTGGCTCTCACTGATCTCGTCGTTGAAGTGTTCTGACAGAGCTTTTGCTCAGCTTTATTAAAACAAAACTGTCAGAACAGTTGAAACCTGGCAAACCTCATTAGAAGTCCTTAAACATTTCAGAAAGTTACACAAGTGGGATGGAGTTTTGCAGCTCTTGTGGTAATTCCTGAACAAGAACCTAGGTTGAGGCTTGGCTGCAAAGGGACTGTGAAAGAGTTATGAAGGAACTGTATAGTAGTTTCTTTCTTCATGTTGTTTTATTTGAAAAATAATTTTCATCCTTTTTAACTGTCTTTTCAACAGCATGAATGTATTTCCTCTTTAAGCCAGTGTGAAATGCTATGTGTCTCTTCTGCACCTTATTCTTCACAGAAATGTCCTGAGGTGAACATATTTTTCAAGAGAACGTTTTACTCCCCAGTCCTGCTGTTCTTCACCCAGGATCACTCAGCTCCGTACCTTCTTTTTCTGATAATTCATGCCAGGACTCAAAAGTTAGAGTTTTATCAGGAGAAGGTGTGAAAAGACACATACTATTAAAACCAAGCAATAATGCCATGTTTATGTACGATCTAACCCAAAATTAGATCTAATCATGTTAATTAGAAAATTGCACGCTCACCTGCAGAAGTCATACATCAGCAAAGCTGGCGCTAACCCTTCATATCTCTGTCACACCTTGTTGTTAGGATTCTTTCAGCAATTAATGTGTTTAAAAGTGCTATAGTATTCACAGGAAGAGCCGATGTTTCAGCACACAGATTGCTGGGGCGATGTTGCTATGGCAGCCTTAGTCATGATTTCTTTCTCTTTTTAATGCCAAAATCTTGTTTTCTCAGAATGTCCTGCATTTTAGTTATTGGTATTCTTAATGTTTAAATGGTTCTTTATAAAATAGTAAAGCCATTTGTCAGTCTTTTTATTGTTTTCCCTATTGTAATTGTTAGGAGCAGTAATGCAATACTACGTTGTGTGTAAGATACTGTCAATACAATCAACTTCAAAAGACTCTACTGAGTGCCATGAGTTGATATCCAAAGAGACTGCTGTGAAGTGTTTTTTGATCACAGTTAATTTTTTTTACACCTCTTTGTTGGTGGCTCTGAACATCTTGTCTACCCAGGGGTACCTGCTCCTTCTGATGTGATGGTGTGGGGAAAAGGTGTCTCAGAATTTCCTTAGTGAAATGAAAACTATGATGAAAATCAGCCAGTAAAAAGATAAAGCAATCTCATTTTAGCAGAGGTTGTGCTCCCTCACCTTGTTCTTCCACTTAGCTGTAGCAGGCTTGCTGCTGTGTGGTGCAGGGTTGAAGGCACCACAAAGCTGCCTTTGATTTGAACCACATTTGTCCAGTGGGTCACACAAGTGAAGATGCAGCTCAAAGAGGGCTGCAACCAGCTCCCCTCTCTCTAGTTGAGAGCCTGACCGTTCCCAGAGTGCTGTAAAGATAAAGTATAGCCGATGCCCAGCAGATGAGCAGAGAGCTCATAATTGGAATGTATTCCTTCACAGGATTTCTCACATTCTTGTTTTTTACATCTTAGCATGCTATGTTTGTGTTCCTATTGTCATTGCAAATCCATATGTCGTGAGCAAACGTAACTGCTATTCATGTGATAGGAGGATGTTTCAGAAACATGGATGATGACATGGTAATAAGCTGTGCAGTGTTTGTGGTAGTTCGTTTGTTTCCCTCAATTAATATCCTAGTATGTCAGTTTTGTTCTCATGGGAATGGCGAAACAACCCCAAGTAAAGCCAGAGATATTTTTCTTTTAGTCATCTTGAGCCTGGCTTCCTTTTGGGAAGTTGGGGAATGTAGAAATGGTGGTACCTGTGCATGCTGCTCTTTAGCCTGCATACCCAGAGACAGCTGTGCTGAGCTGAGCATGGAATCCTCCTGGAGAGAAGTGCCTGCTAAAAAGGCAGTCAGAACAAAGTTTGTGTAGTCAGTGGGGGCTTTGAAGTATCTGGCAGGATACCAGGATGCAAATACTCTTTCTTTAAAGACTTGATTTCTTGTTATGTGTTAATGTGACTCCTGGAGTGATTCTGGAAGAGAAAAAGACTTCAGCAAGGATTTGCATCCAGATTAGATTTTTTTTTTTTTTCTATCTGAACCTAAGATAACTTTCATTGTCACTTTGCCAATCTGTGCTACAAAGAAACACGACTGCAACACAGGCAACATTAGAGGAGTAAGGGGAGATCTTTGTAGGGGAGAAGTGACTGCAGAGAACCTGGTCTGGAGGGGTGGAGAGGAAGAGGAGCACACGCACAGCCCTGAACGGGGAGGAGGAGAAACATGGACCCTGGCAGGAGGTGCAGAGGCACCGTGGGGTCAGTCCATAGGATGGAGGGGGTGAATACCCAGAGCTGTGTGGGTCTGGGGTGACAGAAGGTGTGGAATGAAGGGAGGAAGCCCGTGGGAGAGGTGCAAAGAGGGCAGTTCTCTTACCCACTTCTTAGCATTCATGTTAGTGGGCAGTGTTTTGTTCTTTGGTGGAAGTGGAGATTTCTGTTCAGTTCCAGCCACTCTAGGGAGAGGTAGAAAAGCTTCCTTCTGAGCCAGAACTTCTGTCCTCATGTTCTGCTCTGACATCGCTCCCATCCTGGGAGGAAAACAGTTTATATCCCTCATGGGGCAAGCTGGTATTACTGGTATTTGAAATTATTTTTTAAAAATCTCTAACAAAGTATTTATGTATCTCTCTATATACACATATACCAATAAAAATGACAGCATTGTAGTGTTTGCACCGAGCTGCTTGCTTAGGAATGGCTACAGTCCTGCAAGTACCAGTTCATCGGGAAGAAGTCATCCTCTGTAACAAGCTGCTGTTGTTGAGTGTTGCAAGAGACAAAGGAAATGAGAGCAAACTCCAGCCTGAATTGCTTTCTTTTTTGAAACTAAAATGGTCATTAAGTGGTGCCTTGAAAGCTGCATGCAGAGGGAAGCACTATGAACATTGATCTTTCTGAGGGAATCCTTGCATAAGCATGTGTAGGCTTTTCTCCTAGCACTTGCAGTTCGATGTGCTGGAAAATATTTAAAATTAGCATCTCTTTGTGTTACCCTCAAGCAACAGATGTAGGGAGCCACAGCTGTAGAGCTCTTCTTGGCTGCTGTTGAATTCAGGTGCTTGCTCTGTGAGGGTTCACTTCTTAATGTTGCTACAGAAGTGTTTTTCTGGTGTTAAACACAAGTTAGCCACTCAAGTGAAGGGTAAAATGTCTAAGTGGGGGAAGAAGAGAGTTTCAGCTCTGTTCCTTGAATGAGTATTTAGATAAGAAAGACATTAAAAAGAAAACTGAATTTTAATGGACCAGTGGTCTGAAAATTCTATAAAATGAAAACTTGTTTTCTCTGAGAAGCTGACAGTCAATCTAACAGCGAATTTGTTTAGCCAACATAGGTGCAAGTATTGACTTTGGTACGGAAGCTCAGATGAGATGCTTAATGATGGGGCTTAAACCTGAAGCACAGATGCAGCCTCTGTTATACAATATCAATTACCTCTGACTACAGAGGTTGGTTTTTGCAGATGATGCTTCCTCCAGACCAAAACCTGCTCTCTCCTTCCCTGTTCCCAAAGTGAAACAACAAAAATAAAACCAACATATTCATCAGGATGAAAATGTTCACTCACAGAAAAATGCTGGTGGTAGAGTAGATGGCTGTAAAGTGGCCTTGAAACAGCTAAGCAAGCAATGTTAGAAACCCTGAACCCTGATTCTGTTCCTTTCAGCACAGCAGTGAACCTTCCTGTGCAAAACTAGATGCACTTGGCACAATTTAAGTTAGACTGAAAGTTGCATGTGATGATTACATTTATGCATTTTAGAACCTTTTTCGTTTTTGGTTTTGGTTTTGGTTTTTTTTAGAACTATGTAATCATAAAAACAAACAGCAGTTACTTTAGATCTTAAACAAGAATGTGAGAAAGAATGTGTGGTTCAGCAGCACATCCAAATTTCCAAATTTATTAGTCAGAGGCACTGTTGTTTTCCAATCACCTTGGCTCCAGGAGGACCTTTGTATGGGTCTCTGTATGCCATACTGTCTGGAAGAAGAAGCTCCTTCTGTATTGCTTAGTAAGTACAGCATTGAAGACACATGCAAGTTTTAAGCACTAAACATAACATTTTTTTTTCTTTTGCTCTTTGCAGAGGGGATTTAAATCAGGAAAATGATCCACAGCAAAATCTTGAGGGTTGGAGTAGAAGTGACGTGCAGAATCTTCATGCTGTCAGCTCAGCCTGTTGGTGCATATGCCAAGTGTGGCATATTTAACTGCAGGTTAGCTTGGGAGCTTGAAAGCTTTGAGGTTTTTGAGGGTTTTTTTAGTATTTCATGGCAAAATACTAAGATAAAAATATTAAAATAGCAAAAAGGTTTTACACTTGAAATCTGTCATCCAGTCTTCCTGCCACTTCATATCACTATTTGTGATTCTTGTGGGATAGCTGGTACTGCACAAAGTTAAACTTGATTTCTGCTTTGGTTTGAAGCAAGAAAGGATGAAGATTGTGGCCTTGAAAGGAAATATGCAGGGATAAAATTCCTAATAATTTTAAGAATTCTGTGTTCAGAGGGGTGATTAATTCACAAAGGAGGACACCATTGCCAGAAGTTCAGCTTTTTTAAAAAAAATTCCTGGATAAAAGAGGGAATGAGATACACTTACTTTGGCAAAGAGGGACCTGATCTCGAGAGGTAGCCAAAATCAGGATGATGACTGAACACTTTAAATATCACTTCCTCTTTCTGTCTGCTTTTATGTGGATGCATTTTTCTTATTCTGCTGCTTAAGTTACTTTGGCTGTTTCTATCTGAACCAGAATGTAATGTTTTTTCCCCTCTTTTGGTAGCTGCTACGTGACAGAATAAAAGCTGGATGTGAGTTGTGCATTGAAAAGCGATTGATGTGTTCTTGTGCAGCTTGTAGCACTATGAGAAACACAGGTGCAGCTGCTGATGATGTTTGCTAGAAGTAGATTGAAAAAGCAAGAAAATGAAATTACACTTCTGCACAGACAAACTGTTGTAGAACTGTGGGGCAGGAAGCAATTCCGGAAGCAAAAACTCCATTTGTTTCTACGGGACAAAATGAAGAGACTCCTTCAAGGCCAGAGAGATGAGAATCCGAGCCATGCCCATCACTGCCAGCTCTCCCCAGTAGAGATTGAAACGGACATGTTTGTTTGTGGAATAAAGAGGAGCTCTGGGAGCACTGAGTTTTCCACTGCTGGAGGTGACTTTCATCAGGATGGAGGACATGATTCCAAGGCAGTGAGTGAAGTGTGTGTTGGTGAGGTGGAACTGAACTGGGATGGCTATGTGAAAATACCATGCTCTGTTCGACAGAACAAGAAGGATTTTCATGGAAACTCTTCTGATGGTACAATGCAGACCTCTTCTGAAAGCATGGGCAGAGTGTCTGAGGGGCAGGACCTTTCTTCCCTGAGCATTAGCATGAGCTGGAGGGAAGTAGCTGAAAGGCAAGGGTGCTTTCCCCAGGAAAAGCCCATTTCATACAAGAGCCGGAGGCGGCAGTCAAGAGATCGCTCGGCTGACGTGGTTGATTACATTGTTAAAGAGCTCCAGGGAATAAGTCGGATCCAGACAGAGATTGCAGAGCTCCGGCAGCACCTCACCTTGATAAAAGGCTCTGTGGATGAAGTCTCCAGCTGTGTGGATACAGTCTTAAGTGAGATAGAAGGCCTGCAAAGTGGCTCCACTGGCAAAACCCAGGGTACACACGCTCGAGAGCCAAGTAGGGAGGTGGAGGTACACAAGGAAGAACCAGTATTATATTTTTATGGCATCCCAGAAGAAGATGGTGAAAACACAGTAGAGCTTATCTGCAGCTTCTTGTCTGAGTATCACTGTTTCAATGGTATCCAGTGCAGTAAGTATATAAAAGATGCTTATAGATCAGATACTGGTACATGCAAATCACTAACACCGAGACCAGCAGTTGTGAAATTTGTCGGCTGTGAGCAGAGAGACTTTATTTTACAGAAGTCTGTCCTTCTGCAAAGCTCAGGGGTCCAGATTGTTACCAGTGAAGAGGAAATGCTGCAGAGCCACGAGAGGGGCAGCAAAACAGAGTCAGTCTCTTCACAGTCTGGCTTAAAGGAAAACAATCTCAACACAGTGAATCCGGAGTCAGCTCAGAGAACTGACGCATTTGGACACCTTCGAACAGACTCTTGCCAGGTTAAGTATAAAAGCAGGAAAGCACAGTGCCTGGGGGAAAGAGCTGACCCTGTGCAGAAGTCAACCTCGACTAAGAAAAGCAACTTGCTGCCTGAAACTGGGAAGGAAGCGCAAACAATCAGCTTCAGTGAGCAACCTTCGGATGACAGTCACATTAACCAGGCTCTTCATGAACCTCTACAAAATCTGCAGGTGGCCAATTCGGCCAAATCAAGTGATGGAAATTACTGCTGCTCACCTGACTTTTTAGACTGTGCAAGCCAGATACGTGCTTCAAGCAATGGCAGTGAGCACAAGCTTGACACTGAAAGTGTCACTGAGAATGGCTCTTCCCTTCTAGATAAAGATGAGGGGATAACCACAGGATCAATTGTAACAGACTGTGGTAGCTCATGCAAATTTACTAGTGTGGAGAAAGTTGATGTTCAAAGAGAAGATGTTTCTAGTGGGGTGACAACCACCAGCTATGATCATACAACAGATGACATGGCTTATAGTAGTGACAGTCTGAAAGATATGGTCCAAATGGACCTGAACGATCAAGATCCAACTGATCAGGTCTTTAGGGATGTCTTGGAAAATTCCCAGTACTTCCTTGACCATTCCCGGGATAACATTGATCTTGTGGACATGAAGTTTTACACTAATAAGCTTGGGAAAGCCATTAATCACTTCAGGTCAGCTCTGCAGGTGGTGTTTCACAAACTGGAGACAAGTGATTCTGAAATCCTTTTGGAAAATGATAGTGGCTTACAGATGGATGATGACAATACACTGATGCTGACCAGTTCAGGTCTGTGTGGCAGCTCTGACAACTTTGCAGAAACCCCTCCTAGTCAGTCCTCTGACAGCCAGGCAAACACCACTGCCAACAGTGAAGCAGCTGCTCAGGTGCAGTTTGTTCCTTCCAGTCTTTCCTCTGTTCCACATGGGTCTCCTGTTCCCAGTGTGATGCCAACATCTGACTATGAAATTGCTGGTGGGCAGTGCTTGCCTCCTGAGGAGCTCGGAGGAAATGTGAACTCTCTACCTGAGCAAGTAAAGGAGTGTAGACCCATGAGCCTTGACAAAGTGTGTGCAGAGACCATCTATCTGAACAAATGCATCAACAATTTCAAAAATGTGCTGAGGGAAAAGAGACAAATGCGTAGGAGACTCTTAAAAGAATTAGAGCAGGAAGGAAACGGAATTTCCACTGAGGAGTCAAACTCAGGTAAAATGAAAAATAATGTTTTTAAGGAGATGTCAAAATCTGATATTTGTGCAGCCAGTAGCTACCACCTCACTCTGTGAGTTAACAGTATATTAGAAGTTGTGAGCTAATAGTTATGAAGGAAAGTATTCTGTAGAACAGCATGGACAAAAAACCCCGCAGAATCTATTGTGTAACACACTGAAATGCAAGTTTGTGGTGTTTTTTTTTTTTTGTTTTTTTTTGTTTTTTTTTTTTTTTTTTTTTTTTTTTTTTTTTTTTTTTTTGTTCTGTTTTGTTTTGGGTTTTTAGGCAGGGAGAGATATGCAGTGCATCTTCAAAATAGCAGGTGTTAAGAGTTTCTCATCATAATTCGTGACTTGGTTTTTTGTTAAATATAATAGTTAAGACATGTGGTAACAAAATATGCATTTGAGCTATAAGTAGCCAGATTTGCAGTTTTGGTAACTGAGTGGATCCAAACTTCAAGTGGCTCCATCACAAAGTGGGAGTTCTCAGTGTTTAATCGCTACTAGATGTTATCCTAGTAGAGACCTTTAAGAATAAAAATAAAGTGATGAAACTGTATCAGTATCACCCCTGTCCAAATCATTAACAGTTAGGGGAAGAGACCTGAATGTTTTAAGAGTGATAGATATCGGAACTCCTTCTTTAAAGCTTCACACCCTTACTGTAAGCCTCCCTGTATGAAATATTTTGTACACTTTTCTCCTTGTGTTCATGAAAGATAGAGTAATCAGAGTGTTCTTTTTCCCATTAAAAGCGTTGTCTTGCTCCAAGTGTCTTTTCCAGTGACTGTGCTCTTGCTGTCAAGAGACAACCTATCAATCTATATATTGAGTTAAGTACCAATGACCTTCTCAGACATGCAGATCATAATGCTTGTAATCATCTCCTTGCTTTCTTATGTTGTATAAAGTTCTTAGTGTAGATTTGGTTCAAACAATAGGTTTTTAATCAGTGAAATGCTAGGATTTCTTAGGAGGCTTGGCACAGATACATGGATGATTTTGTCTTTCGAGGGATTGTTTAGATTACTGAAGTGCAGATAGTACAGATGAAACTGATTTTGGTTTTAATTCAGAAATCTATTTCTATTTGCTGTTAATTTTTTTCCTTTTTTTTTTTGGTAGTATTTGGGTATTGTGCAAGTCCAGACATATGTCCTAATTTTAGGACCTTGGTCAACAGTAAGTGGTTTAGATTAGAATTTGCCACAATATAACAGAAGTTTTGATGTACTGTATTTCTGAATGTGAGAGGAGGCTGTTATCTCATCAGAGTTTGAGTAGTACAGGCATGTTCACAAGGCAAAACTGTAAGGAGGAGATGGATGACAGCCAGATTTCTGTGCTTTAGTTATGGCTCCAGAGTGGACTGGCATTGGAGAGCTGTCGGGTTCAGTTCTCCTGAACACCTAGTGATGTGACCAACAGTGGATGCTTGTGTGACACTTGTGTAAAGGTGTATCCATATGGTAGACAGGACAACTGAAGTTACAACAGTAAGTATGGGATGAAATCATGACATGCTCTGAGAGACAGGAGGAATCTAAAGGAGCCAAAAGTAGTGGAAAACACTGGGTGAAGGATGAGAAATGGGAGAGAACTCAGAAAAAAAGCCCAGAAGACATGTCAGGGAGCAAAGCAGGCCAGACCATCACAGCAAGGCAGGGAAACTGAGAAGGGAAGAGCAGCAAGGAGTCAGGAGTGCAGCTCAAGGGACACAAGTCAAAGCATCAGTGCTTGCAGAGGACAGCCAAGGAAGCTGTGGGTGAATAACCAGCTGGCAGTAGCCAGAGTGAGAGAAGGGAGTGACAGTATTGCCAAGGGCTGTAGAGCAGGACAGAATTTGTCATGTACTCATTCAGTTTGAAATAAGGTTGTTTTGGTATGCATTTTCTGAGAAAATGAAGCAACTTCATGTGCTTCTTCACTGTACTCAAATTTGAACCGAGTTTATTTTCTTCCTTTGGAAAAGGTTTCATACTCAGAATGCAATAGGAGGTTGTTGGGTTTGCTTTTTTTTTCACAGCTGTGTGTGAGTGTATTTGTCTTACCTAAAAAACATAATTTGTTCTTATTAGGCTTCTAAGTTCCTGGGTTGTGTCTACTGAAAACCCAGTTCTGCCTGCTGTTGTTGGTTCTGAGCCTGAAACACTGTATTACTCATGTGTGCTTGGAAGTTCACGTCAAGATACCTTATTAAATATGCTTGGCAGCAGTCTGCAGCAAAGGAATGGATGATAACTTTGAAGGTTTTGATAAATGAGTGTGTTTTGTGAATAAGAGATGATGCACTGGCATAAAGGTTTAAATTATTTATAGTTGTACACAGATGCAAATTACAGGAACAATTCAGAACTTAGCAGATGCATGTAAATAATTATTGTGTTTAATTTGTAATGAAAAGAGAAAAAATAAAATGTCCCCTGAAAATTTGAGCAAGCTTTTAAAAGTTTTAAATTGAGAAAAAAAGAAAAAAAATTCATTACTGAAAATGAAAGTAATTTGTGTATGTCAAAAAAAGCCCTGAAATTGTGGTGATTTTTATAGATGTAAATTGACTGCTTAGGCACTGAATGGTGAAATAATTCTGTGATCGAGGTTTAAGCAAGTTAGTCACCATTGAAGATGGCTGTGAGCACACTTGCTATCACAAGACAAAACCAGAAGATTTTAAATCTTTGAAATTGCTCAGAGCTTTACCAAACTTTGCATATGGCTTGAAACTGTCCCTAGCTGCCTTAAATTGAAGGGAATCAGAAATCAAGGATATGTACGGAATTTAAGCCAAAATTATATCTTTTTCTTCAAAAAGTGAGTCTAATGCAGGATTTATTGCTTTTTGTTTGTATAAGATTAAGTTTGACCTATATTTGAGAAACTCTAGTGCCCTCAGGCCTTAAGATTAGGCAGTGCTAGTCTGTGTCAAGGATTTTTCTGTGGAAAATGAACCGCAAATGAGTGAAGTGAATAAGCTTTTGGAAACTGTGTAGTTTGCATATGCTTACTGCTAGCTTGTTGCTATAGTTGAGCTGTTGCACTGCCAGAGACTCCATCTGTCCTCACTGTTTTCCAGCCAGGGGCTAGAGCAGGGCTTTTCCTGCTCAGCATGACTGAGACCCATGGCAGGCCTGGGAAGGGGATGTGAGTCTACATCTTCTGCATCTTCTGCTCTCTGAGACTTCACAGGAGGAGACATCAGGCAGGAACCTGGTTACGTACAAAGGAGATAAAACCCAGGAATGGAAAATCTGAGTCTCCTTGGGACCCACTGAAACAAGACAGGAGAGACTGGGCTTGAGATTTAAGGTTTTGGAGTGACTGTGCAAAAAGAAGGAGAAAATCAGAGGACTTGAAGTAGAATTGGGGCTGTTTAGATGAGAGGGATTTGCTTAATGAAAAGGGACAGGCAGCGTGATGGCATAGAAAATTACTTCAGAGCAGAGCAGTCAGAAGTGTCTGTGCCCAGAAAATCATTTCCCCATCAGAGTCTGGACTCTTAGGTTTCTTCAGCCTCTCCAGGCTGGTAGGTCTGGGCAGAGCTGGATGGGGAAACACAGCACCCCTGCAGCACCACTGCTGTCCTGCAGAAGAGAGCAGTGTCCTGCTAGCTGGGTTTTCTTCTCCCTTAGCTGACATAGACCTGCAGGGTGGCCCAGAGGCCTTCTTTCAAGATGAGGATCCATGCAAGCATATCTTAAGTTAGAAAGTAGGGTTTTTATTTTAGCTATAACGCAGCACTTCATTTGCTAAAGTAATTTGACTTCTCCTTAGTGATTGAGTTAAAATAGCTTCTGTGTTTTTCTTAGTGATTGCATGTGTGTAATTACACCCATATAGACAGTAACTTCGAAAACTATTTTAGCTTTTCAACCAATTTGAGTGGCCCTTGTTGCCATGAAGATACTCGTTCCCCTCCATCCTTCATATGCAAATGAGCAATAAGATTTTTCTATGCAGATACAGAATTATCATATTGGAATACTTAAAAAATATCATGGCTGCACCGGAAGTTTTTAGAATGATTTTCATATAACTTTACTAGCCTTGAAATTGCCTATCCATAAACATGAGATTTAATGTAGGAGGCTTCTGGGTTTTTTGTGGTTTTGTTGGTTGGTTTTTGTTTTTTTTTTTCCTCAGAGGAGAATTGCCTAGATTTATAAAACCAGAAAATATCTCTGTGTTATGGTATTTGTGAAACCAAAACGTGTTCCATGGGAGCTACTGGTTTCCTCATAATGGGCATAATGTGCAAGGGGTGAAGATGGAAGGAAGGGGGATGCCTTGGATGCATGTAGTCTAGGGAGAGTGGCAACAAATTTGGCCTTCTCTGAAACAATTACAGGTTCTCATCTTTGTGTTGTAAATAGCAACTCTAAACTCTAATTCCATATTAAGATTACTTAAAATTCTTTCAAAATCAGCTCTCAAAAGTGGATGCTCTAATGCACGTGCAGTCACAGATAAAATTTGATTAAGATTAACTCAAGATTAATTAGTAGAGATTAATCCACTAGAGTATGTCGCAGGAAGCACACGGGAAAACTGCTGCACAAATGTTTTATCAATTTGTGGCAAATGTTTACCTCTCTTTCGGAAATCATTTTGCAGAGCTCATGGCAGAAATCTGGTCTATTAACTTTTGTTCCTCTCCTTCTTCTCTTTTTTTCTTCACAGAAGGAGGTAGAGGAGAGCTCCAGGTTGTACATGTTGTGCCTTGTAACCAGCATCTCTTTCTGAAACTCCTGTGTGTGCATGCCTTGTCTTCATGTAGCCAATTGCTCCCACTGAGGCACTGAGATTCAGTTTAGCATGTTATGATTGTCAGAGAAGTTGTTAACACTGTGTATGAGTTAAGAGTCTGTTCAGTGTGCATTACCTTGTACTAAAATGAAGACATGTATGCTTGGAGTGATCTCCTCCCTTTGGTGCTCGATGGGGTGTGTGTTGTGCTCAGGCATGACATAAGCGGAGCACAAATTATTTGTCTTGCCTTTTCCAGTCTTCCTCTTTATGAGTGTTGTTTAAACCTACTATGTCCTCATTTTTCCTCAGTTGCATTATTTCATTCCATCTCTACTTGGTTTGTACACTTACAGAAATTAAAGTGAAAAGTACCCCTGTGGGATCTAATACTGAGATTAAGCAGGACTAGGGTTGCTGGAAGGTGTCTGCAGCAGATCGTGTGCCATTTTAGCTAGGTACAGGCTGTACTTTGCTTTCAGCAGTGCTGTGTCCCGTGGTAAAGGCAGTACTTTTCCTCTAATACTTTGAGCTATTTCCTCTCTACCCATTGACAAGTCACCTCTCTGTTTATCTTTCTGTGGGCAACAGATAACTCTTTCTTTTTTGGAGGATTCACATAATTTTCTCGTCCTCTGCTGTGTAACATCTTAGTTTGTGTTTGCAACTGTACCTCATATAGAAAAATGTCTGGCTCTTGGATTCTCAGCTTACATATTTTCTTGAATCTATGCTGTGTGGATTCAATGCTTACTGTGCTTCTGCCTCTCCCTTAGCTGTATGAGTCAGGGTAAATCAGCTTCCTGGAGTAGGCTGAATATTACACTTTTGGCCTCTATGTAGTAGATCTCACCCTTGGAGTTTGACAGATTTACATGTCTGAACTTTCCTGGCTCATGTATTAGCAATTTTGTTTTGTTGTTATTACAGGTAAAAGTCTGTCCCTTGATGCTTTTACAGGAAGATTGAGATATCTGGTGTCAAATATTGGTGTCAGATTCTGTCCTCTCCTGGCTTCATTGCAAAAATACTGCAACCTCCTTTAAGCTGCTCATCTGGCAGCTGGAAAATTGATACTGGAAGATACATCAGGGCAAGGAGGTTCCTTTGGGAGTCTTCAGTCATTATTTAAGTTGACTCTGTAGAATACAGTGAATTTAAAATCATTGTTTGGCTTGTTGGAGCTTTGGGTTCCATGTTAAAATGCAGAATACTTGAGTCAGTGAAGACAAGATCAACTAGTTTAATGGGGATATCTTAGTTCCGTCTGATTCTGCTAATATCCTAAAAGAAATGGTCTAATTAGACATGACTGGAAGTTTAATACAGACGGTGAAACAGTTGCTCCTTCTTTTAGCCTGATTCAGGTTAATCTGTAACTAAACTGAGGTTTTCAAGGTTTAATGATGAAGAATGGTATTGAAAACAAGTTAGGATGATTTGCAAAACAAATAAAGATCACTGTTGATTTTTTCTTATCTGTTTAAATAAAGCAGCTTTCCATGTTTTACATCTGTTTTATCTGAGAGGATAATGTGCTAGACACAGTAGCAGCAGTAGACACAGTACTGAAGTGTGATGGAAAGGTACATTGTTAGAAAGCCTCTTATGTGGAGAGGTGAATTTATATTGAGAGGGCCATCAGATCTGGGAATGTTCTTCCTTTTCCTTGTGCTTCCTCAGGCTTGGTGATTTTCTCTTTTTTGATGCCTCTCCATCAATTTTATGGACTTTCTTTTCTACAGAAGTACAGAATTGTTTCTTCTGTCCAATGAAACATCATCTTGTTTATGAGATAAATAGCAAATTTTACAAAATGCAGCTTGGTAAAAAAACTTCTCAAATTACTTCTGAGTCTAGATGCTGCTTTTCGTGAATAAGCAAAATTCCTATTAATTTCCTTTGTTGTCTTCACTAAACATTCCCTTTCCCTATAACTGAATATTGCACCTTAAGCAGTCATGTTTTTACCTTGTTTAATGCAGATGTATTGAATTTATTGAAATCTCCCTCTCTACTCTGCTCTTGTTCACCCTCTACTCTGCTCTTGTGAAACCCCACCTGGAGCACTGTGTCCAGTTCTGGAGTCCCCAGCATAAGGAGGTCATAGAGCTCTTGAAACATGTCCAGAAGAGATCCCCTAAAATGATCAGAGGGCTGGAGCACCTCCCCTATGAGGACAGACTGAGGAAGTTGGGGTTTTTCAGCCTGGAGAAAAGGAGGCTCTGAGGTGACCTTATAGCAACCTTCCAATATCTGAAGGGGGCCTACAAGAAAGCTGGGGTAGGGCTTTTTACATGGGTGTGTAAAGATCAGGGGATCAGGGAATATTCTTTAAAACTTGAAGAGGGGAAATTTAGATTAGACATTAGGAAAAAATTCATTCCTGGGAGGCTGGTGAGACGCTGGCACAGGTTGCCCAAGGAAGCTGTGGCTGCCCCTTCCCTGGAAGTGTTCAAGGCCAGGTTGGATGGGGCTGGGAGCAACCTGGTCTGGTAGGGGGTGTCACTGCCCATGCTGGTGGGTTGGACCTAGATGATCTTTAAGGTCCTTTCCAACCCAAACTAATCTCTGAATCAGTGCTACTGTGTCACTGGCATTATGTTGCTAATTGGTTCTTGGTGGATAAGAAACCTTAATTACTTGTAGAAGGCCTTTCAGTAACTGATTTCAGAGTGGTTTACTGTGAGTGAATACAATGCATCACTAGACGTGACAGGCACTTCCCCAGCAGAAGGTATTTGTTGGACAGTGGGTTTAAAGATATTATCCCTCAGCATCAGAAAGCAAACAAACAAACAAAAAAAGAGACTTGCTGGACCGGATTTTTACATACTTGCTTCTCCATCTTTTCAGTGCTTCTTTATGTGCTTACTGGAGGCTAAAAAAAAAATTTAGATTCAGACTAGTCTGGCTACTTTTAAGGAGAAATCAAGTGGCAGAGCTGTGCAGGGAAGTGAGGCATAAGCCAGCAAAAGAATGTCTGTGACGTGCAGCATGTGGATATTGAGATGTTAAATGTGTCAACTTTCCTTTTGCCTTCCCACGTGTTTTAGGAAAGACAGTGCTTAAAAATGTCACAGAATCATCCAGGTTGGAAAGCACCTCTGAGATCATCAAGTCAAACCCTTGGTCCACTACCACCCTGGTGACCAGAGCATGGCACTGAGTGCCACATTTAGTCTCTTCTTAAAAACCTCCAGGGATGGAGAGTCCACCACATCTCTGGGCAGCCTGTTCCAGTGCCTGATTACCTGCTCTGTAAAGAATTTTTTCCTAATATCTAACCTAACTAAGCCCATGCCCTCTTGTTTTACTGAGAGCTTGTTTTACTGAGAGCTGCCCAAGAGAAGAGACCAACCCCCCCCTGGCTCCAACCTCCTTTCAGGGAGTTGTAGAGAGTGATGAGGTCTCCCCTGAGCCTCCTCTTCTCCAGGCTGAACACCCCCAGCCCCCTCAGCCCTTCCTCACAGGACTTGTGCTGGATCCCTTCACAGCCTCCTTGCTCTTCTCTGGACCTGCTCCAGCACCTCAGTCTCCTTCCTGAACTGAGGGGCCCAGAACTGGACACAGGACCCAAGGTGTGGCCTCCCCAGGGCTGAGTACAAGGGAAGAATCCCTTCCCTGGGCCTGCTGGCCACTCTGTTCCTCATAGGGGCCAGGATGCCATTGGCCTTCTTGGCCACCTGAGCACACAGTTGTTTCAGTGTACCTGTCATCTGCCCTTTATTTCTGCTGCTTGCCTTAGCTATTCAGTTGTCATAGCTGAACTTGAGCAGATTCATAGCTGGTGACAAGATCCACAAGAGCTACTGGAGCCCTCCAGTGTCCTGGTGCAAATGCTGCTTCAGAGCACTTCAGAAACTCCCCAGCTGCAGTAGATCCATCAAGACAGCAATGTCTTCTTGAAATGAAGAGGAGTATATGAAGCATTCCTGCCCACAATGGTGGAGTAAACTGTGGATTGCTTTGCTTAATAGGCACTCTCAGAGATGTCTGAAGCTTGTTAATTCTCATGCCAATGCTTGTAGGTAGTGCAGCCTCTGGTTCTTTGGCTGTGTATGCCATTGCACCAGGGGATCTCAGATGCCCTCTTGGTGACTGCCATCCCTCTGTCACTAGGTGATATGGTGCCATTGCCTCTTATGTGAACTGCCCAGTTTCCTTCTTTAAAGCTGGATAGGTTTGGTACCTACTTCTCCCTCTGAAAGGTTACTGCACGTTTTAGTTTTCACCCCACATTTATACTCACCTGCTGTTCTTCTTCCATGCAGTATGTTCTTCTGTCTATTGAGTAAGCATAAAAGAAGACTCTTATTGCTAAAGTAAGGAAGCTATCTTGTTTTTCTTGCATCATAATATATTTACATTCTCATGCTGCTTTTGCCTTTTTCCGATGTTAATTCTTCTATTTTTATACAGAATAAAAAGATTGTTTCCTTCTTTCAGAAGGAGTCTTGCCAGTACAGTACAACGGTATTTATGCTTTTATTTCTAGAAAGACATTTCTCTGGACATATTCTGTGGATGGTGTTTCCTCTCTACATGCCTGTATGATAGTGGCTTGTGGTCAGGGTGATGACTAGAGCTCAAGTCCAAAATAAAGGTGTCACATGTTTTTATGCACCAAGAAACACTTTCTGTGCAGTCGAATTCTCAGCAGGGTTTGAGACTCAGACCTTGCCATTTGTACAATGTTTAATCCTCAGTTGTTGCAGTCTTTGTTGATGGCAGTTCTTTCCATAGACCATCTGAGTTCTCTTTCAATGATTCTCTGGTGTTTGTCATGAGGGGATTTTATGAGCAGATCCTGCTCACTCCCACTAGCTTCCTTATTGCGTTGTCCATGGCTGGCTCTGTTACAGTTACTTGTTTACCCACCTTAAAGCTTCCTGCTCCTTCTCAGCTTATCTGGCCTTATTAGTGTTACATGGCATTGCATCAAAAGTTTTTTGTCAAAATAACTCAGTTGATAAATTCATTCTACAGTCTAAAGAAAAGTGGTTGCTTTGTCATAAAAAAAAAAGAAAATGCTTTTAAAACCTGGTGTACCCTATATGATATTTTTCTTGTTTTCCAGTTGCTTCCATGTTAAATCTTTCTTTCATGTTTGTTTTGAAGCCTTTCAAGCTGTTGAAGCCAATAATGAGCCTACACTAGTAGGGATCACATATCTCTCTTTCACCCACACACATTAGCTGTGGGTACTGTGTTGACTCTTCCACAGTCTTAAAGCATCAGTCCTTGTTTGATGGATGTCAGGTGCTGGTTCTCTTGGCGTTTTTCCAGGAAGAATGTAGCCTGGAGCGAATTACCTCTTTACTTTTCTTTCAGCAGGTGATAACTCCTATTTCCACACAGGCATCACCTGCCTTGCCCCTCCATGGATACTGTCACTTACTGAAAGCTCATCCTTTTGTTTCGTGCTGTTGGTCCAAGATGAGTTGTGAATTCAACTCTGGAGAAGTTCTCTTCTCTTCTCTTCTCTTCTCTTCTCTTCTCTTCTCTTCTCTTCTCTTCTCTTCTCTTCTCTTCTCTTCTCTTCTCTTCTCTTCTCTTCTCTTCTCTTCTCTTCTCTTCTCTTCTCTTCTCTTCTCTTCTCTTCCTCTTCTCTTCCTCTTCTCTTCCTCTTCTCTTCCTCTTCTCTTCCTCTTCTCTTCCTCTTCTCTTCCTCTTCTCTTCCTCTTCTCTTCCTCTTCTCTTCCTCTTCTCTTCCTCTTCTCTTCCTCTTCTCTTCCTCTTCTCTTCCTCTTCTCTTCCTCTCTTCCTCTTCTCCTCCTCTTCTCTTCCTCTTCTCTTCCTCTTCTCTTCCTCTTCTCTTCCTCTTCTCTTCCTCTTCTCTTCCTCTTCTCTTCCTCTTCTCTTCCTCTTCTCTTCCTCTTCTCTTCCTCTCTTCCTCTTCTCTTCCTCTTCTCTTCCTCTTCTCTTCCTCTTCTCTTCCTCTTCTCTTCCTCTTCTCTTCCTCTTCTCTTCCTCTTCTCTTCCTCTTCTCTTCCTCTTCTCTTCCTCTTCTCTTCCTCTTCTCTTCCTCTTCTCTTCCTCTTCTCTTCCTCTTCTCTTCCTCTTCTCTTCCTCTTCTCTTCCTCTTCTCTTCCTCTTCTCTTCCTCTTCTCTTCCTCTTCTCTTCCTCTTCTCTTCCTCTTCTCTTCCTCTTCTCTTCCTCTTCTCTTCCTCTTCTCTTCCTCTTCTCTTCCTCTTCTCTTCTCTCTCTGTTGCACTAACTCCTTTTACCAGTAAATGTTGCCGTGTTTGTCATTCTGTGCCATTCTGTACAGCAGAACTGACCCAGGTCACACTCAGTCAAGTAAAGCATTGTTCTAAGGTTACTTTCTGGCTACAGCTATTCCAGGAGCTCAGGGGTGAAGGTGGAGATGTCCTCCGTTGTGGGATCTGAAGGGTCTGGTTGCATTTCCTTCATGAAATCTACTGTCTTGACCAGGACTTGATTCAAATCCCTCCAAAGGAAATGCAAATTTTGGGATGAATGTTTTTGGAAGCACAGCTTGGAGTGGAGATGCTTGGAGTGGAGATGCATAGAGCACTGTCCTTCCTGCAGAAGCCTGGATTCTTCTATGCTGCTCTGGATGTGGAGAAAGCATAGAGCTGTGCTGGACCATGGGCCTCTGAGGGCCTGTGTGATCATGTAGGAAACAAGGACTGTCCATTCAATTACAGATAAGGTCTTGCTGGTTTTTGCCTGTTTAAAAATAAAATGAAATTTTTAATGCAGTTTTTGGATCTGCCTAGCCACAGTGTTGTAAGACTAGATAATAAAGTTTGTACTATTGCTCTGTATGGACTGAGACTTCAAGTAGAAGCTTATTTTCCATGGTTATTTCTTCTCTTCGTGGCAGACATCATCTGCCACCTGTGAATAGTACATCCAGAGGTTGCACAGCTCATCCAAAGCACAGGACAGAGTAAATTAGTCTTTCTTTAGAGGTTTTGTTCTTTTATCTTTATTTTCTGACATATTCCTTCACTTTGTGATGATTCTCAGGTTGTAAGTCCCATGTCTGGAAATAATTTGTTTTCCACTGTGTGCAAATTGCAGTCTCTTTATACTGTTGGCAGACATGGCTGTCCGAGCTTGAAGTATTAGCTAATTAGTAGTGTGTCTCACTTAGTCTTTTTTGGAACAAGCTTTTCTTTGAGACAGTGCAGGAAGATATACAAACTATACAAACTGGAAAGCCTGGAACAAAGAGGCTTTCAGTTATTGTGCTCTTATCCAAAACGTTTTTCCCCAGGTACATAGTAAGTCTTTAAGCAATTCTCAGCTTTAATCAGCCCACTAAAGATTGTCCAAACAATGAAACATTGCTCTGTAGAATACACTTCTAATATGAATATAAGAAGATGGTTTGAATTAATGATTATGAATCCCCATATTTGCAGCCCGTGATGTTTTCCATCATACCCTGAGATCCCAGTTGACCTGCAGTCATCTTGCATGTGATGGCCCTTGTTTTACATCTGTTGGGAATTAAATACTTGCATATGAATGGGTGAAGCTGCAATAGGACCTCCTTGCTGAAGGGGCTAAGGAGCCTTTGCATTTGAGCATGAACAAATTTCACAAGTGTTTGTACAAAGTTTCATGCTGATCAGTTGTTTGTGCATTTAATTTCTAACATCTTCATTCTGGCCACGTTTCTGTAAATGATAACAGGACCTCTCCAGTAAGTTGTGTGGTTTTTGGGGTTGGGAAAAAAAAAAAAATCATACCAGTTGGTCTTCAAGATGGTCTTTTGAAAGAGGAGTTGCACTGAACAGGCTCTTCAGGTTTCAGTCCTAGGTGTTCAATGAGATTGCATAGCCTGTTTGTGTCTGTATCACTTGTCCTGACATGTTGGTTATTGGATGAGTTTCTGTATGCATTTGCCTGCATGCAGTGCGGTCTGTTATCCTTTCATCAGAATATAACCTGAATATTTTTTTCTGGTGGTATTGGAAACTAATTTCATAATGTTATTCTTCTTCTCTCCATCTAAGGGTCAAGATGAGGCTGATCCATCAAAACCACCCTGGCTTAAAGGAGGGTAAGTGGTATTTTGAAACCTTATTTTCCTGTTTTTATAATTACAGTGTACTTTGAGGTCTGCAGTTTAGCCCTAAGTATAAGCAGCACTTCTGATGTTTTTAATGGCTCTTATCAACAATGATCAAGTGGTCATGTCTCATGTAGTGCCAGGCTGCTGCTGCTATATTTCAGAATCTGCTCTTAAGCAGCTGGAGGTGGGCTGTGCAGCTTTTCAAGAGATCTGTGGTTAAGAACAGAGTTATAGTTGCAGCATGTAATCTATAACATTAGAGCAGCAAGTGTTTATGGCACTTAAAGCAGTGTTAAATAAACTTTACAGAGCACAACGGAGTGGTCCAGATGAAATTCCTTTTCCTGAATCAGTAACTGATAGCATCAGAGAAGGGAAAGTGGAGCTCAGAAAGATTGCTGCCTTTTGGTCTTGGAATTAAAAAGTAGCTTTGAGCAAGTCTCCTGTCACAGAAGTCTCGGTGACTTCTGTGGTCATTGTAGCAGTCAAAACTGCAGTAACTCTGGAGGTCATTGCAGTTTGTTATTTTTAAAGCAGTCAGTCATCAAGCCTATTTTGTACAGGTAAGACTGTTCTCTCCACCACACGCTACTCACAGCAAATGAAGCAGACAAATTGTAATTGTGTGTAATTTCAGCACGACATTCTTCATAATAGGTGCCAGCATGGTAGCTTCCCTACGATCCCCTGTGGAAAAAAAAAAAAGACGATGCATTTTACAAGCTGCTCCATTATGTGCTTTGTACACCACCAGGGCCATGTGGTTTGGTGGTGATGCACTCATTAAGAGCTGACATAGCAGCAGGTTTGCCCTGGAATCTCAGCAAGAGGTTGGGTTGGCTTGTTACACTTCTAACTTAATTCTCATACTACTGAAGGACATGAAGTTAAATTGGAGGCTTCGTTATACGGCTTTCTGCTTCTGGAGTAATTTTTCTGCTGTTAGTGTCCCTGCAAAGCATGCTCAACACCTGCAGATGCCTGGAGATGCCTAGCAACTCTGTGCTTTGCTAAGGAGCCTGGGACTTTGCTGAGCAGGAGAACTGGCAATTAGCAGAAGCAGAAGACAGTGATTTATTCTAACTATAAACAGCACCTTCGTGTGCTTTAACCAGGAGACAATGTACTGAGTTTATTGGTTCATGCACAGAAAATTATTTCAAAGCCTGAAAGAGGAATACACCTACAGTCCTGAAATACCTAAAAATGTGTTTTGTCAATTCAAGGCAATATTTGCTCTAGTCTGTAATTTTTCCCTTTCAGTGTGAGCTCTAACAAAATAGACTGGTAAATGCAGTTTTGAAAAACGTTTGGCATATTCACTGTGTTGCTGCATACAAGCGATTTCCAGAAAAGGAAGTTGTGAGTGATGAACCTTTAATTCCACTATTAGCCACGTTGTGGCTTATTAGCCACAAAATATGTTAAAGTACTTATGGTTAGAGTACTTCTTTCATATGGAGATTAGAGAAGCGGTGTCCTTTGAAGGAAGTAATCATCTGTCATTGCAAACCATCTTTGCTTACTTAAATTTTCAAGATTTAAGTAAGGGTCTGTGTGAAAAAACTTGTATTAAAAGATGAATTCTTGCTTCAAGCTATTTGCACTTCTAGCATAACGCAACAGCAGCTCCCTGTCTCTAATCATGGTCTTAGGAGAAAGCTTTAAAAAAAAATTACAATTGGTATTATGGGTCAGTGTCTTGAGTGTAATTTCTCATATCTATATATTTCATTTATCAGTGCAAATCATCTTCTCACACAGAAATCCTTTTCACTCCTCAATACAGCCCTCTATAATAAGGCTATAAATATTACATGCATTGCAGAGGAGAGTTACCCTATTATACATAAAGCTACAGTATGCATATTTGAGGCACTGTCAGTAGTTCTGTCTGTGCAAACACTGATTTAGGTAAGCAAAATAAGGAGTTTGCTTAAATGAAAGGTTGAGGTAGGTGAAAGCACAACGAGTTATTTTGAAAATTAAGAATTGTTCCTGAATTATTGTTATTTAAACATTAACAAGCTCAAAGTGACTCAGATATCTGAGTCTATCTATATCCTAGGACACCTCCCTTGGTTATTGAATACAAGCACTTTTCAAATATGTTTGTTCTCTGTCAGCCCAGCTTGCAACTGTTTCCATCCTAAACCTCAGACTATCATAAATATTTTGCAAAAAACCAGGTGGCAACTAGACATGTTTCTCAAGCACAGTAATTTAAGCTCATCTTGAATTTATAAAACATGCAATTTTAATGTTTTTCTTTCCTAGGAAATGTCAGGAAAATAGAAAAGGAAAATCAGAAAAGGAATAAAATCATTACAAAGTATGTTGAAAAGAAGAATAAATTCACAGCTGTACCATTGTCTCTTAGGAGCGCTTAATCTGGATTTTTGCTTGTGACCATTTTTTTGCATCTTTTCTGGTTACAGGCTCTCCTTTTCTATTTTGCATATACTTTCCTGATTCAAGTAATTGGACACAAATTTTTGACCCAAAACTTACCGACAAGCTGTATTGTGATTTAAATAATGCTGGAATTCTTGGTGTCAGCTGGTTACTGTTCTGTGACACCTATTTTATCCCAGTTCAGTACTGCTAGTTGGTACTGGAAAGGATTTCTAGCACTGGAGTAGTAGACAAAATTCCATATTTGGTCCCAGGGCTGGTCTTAGTGCTGTCAATATTGACAGTATGCGGATATATCTTATTTCTTGATGTGGGTCAGATTTTTCTATTATAAGCCAGAAAGAAATATTGCAGTGTAGCTCGGGCAAAATTTTTTTTCTGGAAATTCTCTGTTGTAAATGAGGGTAGCCTCGTTTGGTGAAAATGAGTGAAAACATGGTGAAAACACCATATAGCCTCACTGCAAGGATTTCCAGCACTGTCAGACAGTTACCATTCTTGTCCAGAGATTCCAGTGGTTTTAATTAACTGCTGTAAATCTCCACCTTTCTCCTGTCTGTGTTTGTCTCCCATTCCCAGCTGTGAGGTTAAGCTGTCACAGCTGCTGTGGGTGGGTTGCAGCCCTGGTGTGGGAAGGCTGAGACTCGCAGGATGCTGCGGTGCAGGATGTGACTCATGCTCCATGCAGAGCTGATGCACTTGGTGCTGTTACACGTGGCTGCCCAGCTTCCCACCAGCCAGTTCCCACCTGGCAACTTGGACATGTCACCCTCATACACCCCATCAAAAACATCAATTTTACCATCGCAGAGCTGTGGTTTGTTTCTGTATACACCTGCTGCTCTCTTTGGAACAGCCTTGTGCAAGGTTGTGTCGTGACATATTTGTCCATCCTGGAGCACAGACTGCTGTTGGTTGGTTTTTTCCTGGAAGTTTTTTTTTTTTCTTTTTTTACTACTGGCTGTATTAAAAGGGGGTTTGATTGGGTGCTGCTTTAAGGGTGCAGTTGCCTTCTGTCATCTATGAGCCTTGTAGTTTTCATGGCATGTGTAAATTTGTACTGGCATTTTGGTTTCCTAGATTACCTTAAAGGGAAGCTCCATGTGTGTCTTTTATTTCAGTAATAACCATTTGACCCATACTCCTCTTCCCTGCAGCTGTGATCTAAAGCCTTTTAGCTAGATGTGATGTACCAAATCAGCAAAATACACGTTTAAAGTGCTAGCCAGTTTGTCATGCAGGTAGCTGCAAGAAGGTGTAAGCCAGCATGGTATGGAGTGGAAATGGATGGCTAAGGATTGAGAGGCAGAAGTCTCTGCCCCTACAGTCTCTGTTACCAGAGAAGGCTGCCTCAGAAACCATATTCTTCATATTCTCAGTGACACCAAGCCATGAGAAAAGTGTGGAGCTGGGGAGGTTAAGTGAGACAGTGAGAGGAGCGGAGGGTTTGGCTGGCAGGTGGGTGTTCATTGCAAGGAGGGAGTCACATTGCAGGTCCCTTTTTCAGTTCAGGGTGAATACAGTAGGTGCAACAGCAGAGGAATGGGTGCTCAGGTCCAAAAAACCAACCAACCAAACAAAAAACCCTCACAAAAACATTATCTCAAGGACTTACAGACCTGTGCCGTTGATTTACTTTGCTCCTTCAGGCTGAATTAAGAGACCTTCTTCAACCACAGGCATACATCCATGCATGGCAGGTTCCAGATACTATTATTCAGGCTGGTCTCATCAGGAAGGAAGGAGACTGTCATGTTTTATTTCTGCAGGCTCCAGGTGTTGCTGGGGTAATGCCACTTTTGCCACTGTTGCCACCTCTGCAAGTGAATGGCAGCCCTTGTGTACAGAGGTCTGTATGGCTTGAAAGGCTGAGCACCAAATAAACATAATCTTCTTTCTTCTCGGATGTGATATTTTTTTCTCTAATAATTGTATGGACCCTGAGGCCCCGGATTAAATGTATTCTAGCATAGAATCAGATGATGAGTAGCATCATCCTGGCCTGCAGCTCACAGACTTTGTCATGCTCCCCCCCGTCAGTGGCACTGGGTAGGAACAACTGGATTGTTTTGCATGAAGAAGATACACAATCATTTTTAACATTATCTTTACATTTCTAAAAAATACAGTCTTCTGACTGATTTTGCTTCCTCCAGTAAAAAGCTTTCCCACCCCAGCCCAACCCAGAATTACTGAAATGAAAGGGAAGAGGATGGAGAAAAACTTTAGACACAGTGTTTCCAAGTTTCCGAAGTCTTTCCTGCCATGGTGCTCATTACCAGTAGTAAACTACAAACGTGAGCTCTCCCTAAGGAATAAAAGGTACTTCTGAAAGCAGAGGTGTGTGGCTCAGTTACCCCAGCTGAAGCCACATATTTATTACTGCCATTAGGTGAGTATTTTTGCCAAAAAAATGCCCCAAAGAAGCAGCAGGGATAAGGCTGCATTAACTTGCTGTGCTGGCAGCAGTGGCTCTGAAGCACTGGATGCTCTGCAAACACAGGTCCAGCCTATTCTGAGCTAGATCAGACCCTCAAGCTCTGAGAATGAGAAAATTACCTTTTTTTTAGTGTGAATGGCTTTGGTTTATTATTAAGTTGCATTTACAGTGAACTGATTCTTCTTTTTCTCATTAACTATGATATTAGCAAGGGGACTGGTATTTTAAGGAAGCTTTTTGATCATCTGTTTACTGTCTGTCGCTGCTGGTGAGATTTTTAATCTTTTTTTTTTTTTCTTCTTTCCTTCCTTCTGAACTTCCAGGCCTGCAGGTGGTCTCTATGGCATTGACAGCATGCCCGATTTACGCAAAAAAAAGCCAATTCCACTTGTCAGTGATCTGGTAAGGGTTTTTTCTTAAGTAACAAAATCATTGGTGCAAGTGACTTTGCTTTTTGGTGTATGGTAACACTCATTGTCACATGAAAAAGTTGAAGGTTTCCTACTTAGTTAAATTAATAATTACAGTAAGAGATTAGGGGCTATGCTTGGAAAAATATCTGTAAGAATGTGCTACTGTTCACAGACTGTTTCTTTCATTTGGAAGAATTAAGGTATTTTCATGTTTTTAATGTTTTTTTTTTTCCTACACAGACTATCTGGATATTTTTGGGCCTGCATTATTTTAAAATGTTTTCCTAAAATCATGTACTCTGGGGAAAGATACAATGTCCATGTGAGGTTTGGCAGCTTACCAGAAGTTTGGAATTTCAGAGGATAGATAAATGAGCATGTGTGCTTGGATTTTCACAGTAATTTCAATATTGCCAGTAGGCTTCTTCACTGAGGAAGCACAAGAACCAAGCGAGTAATGAGGACAAGTTTCATATGCTTGTGTGATATGGTGAAATAAGGCTTTTGCAGGACAAATGTTTTTCTCTTGGCTTTCTTCAGTACACATAACGATTTCATACTTGGGAGGAATGCTGTAACAGCTGAAAGACCAAAGTTTCCATATCCTATAATTCCTGTGAAAAGATGCATCCATTTCTCTCTGCCAGCTTATGCATGGGAAGCTTAATACGTGTCTTACTAACTGCTTGTATCTTTGCAATAATGGCATTAACTCATGTTACTTCTTTTGTATGCTTTCATTCTCTCTCTCTACAGGCCATGGTAAGTGGAGATAAAGAATATCAACTAAGTCTTCAACAGAAACAAAACTTATTTGGCCTTTTTTTTGTGCGTGTGTTTTTATTTTAAACCTGCAGTATTGCAGTGCATATGTATCCAGCACTCTGTCCTGCTCCATCACTGATGCAATGAACTTTTTCAGTCTGCCTTCATACAGGATATATCACAGCATAAATGGACATTTCTGATAGGATTTAATGTTTTTGAAGCAGATGATGCTAACTTTAATTTCCATTTCTGCCTTCTAACTGGAGTGGCTTGCTGAAGACATCCTTTGTATGCCAGTATGAGGTTCTGCAAAGGGCTGTCCAAGGCTGCAGAACTTAGTGCTGGTTTGATGCTCAGGGGGCAGTTTTGAGAGGAAAATGCTGTTCATTGTATTCAGCGATGGCCAATGAATGTGATACACCAGCACATTCAGACCTGCACTCCCAACCTAGTGTGTCCCTATTTAAACCTGTTTATTTGAGCCCCTTTCACTGTGGTGATTTAAGGGGTGGTGTGTGTGTTGTAAAACTGATAAAATAACCTCCTTTTGGCTATGAATAAACTTAGGTGTGAAAGACTTGAGTGCTACGTAGTGACCTTAGGCAATAGTAGGAATTACCATTGCTACCAGAACACAGAAGTGGAACCCAGGTTATGCTGATAGTTCTTACCAGAGAAACAAATAAAAATTTACCCGTATGAGACTGTTGGTCAGATGGGAACAACTCAAAGACCTTTCAGAGTGTGCATTTTACTCTTCTGAGATGAAAATTACCATTTAAGAAGCCGACTCAAATGTAACAGACTTCTGATTTGGTGGCAGAGTCCACTTGGTCACATCTCAGAGCATGTAGGGTCAATGCATTTCTGATTATGATGGTGAATAACAAACTTTCTTCCTTCTTAGTCACTGGTTCAGTCCCGGAAAGCCGGAATTACCTCAGCAATGGCCACTAGAACATCTCTCAAAGATGAAGAGCTGGTAAGTGGGAGGGTTGCTTGGCTCCTATTGACTTTTAGTCAGCAAATTAAGCAAATTTGGCTCTCTTGGATGCACAGCCAGCTTCACAGATGTCTAAAAATATATATACAAGGGTTCTTGTATAATTTGTTTGAAGAAACCAAACACGAAAAATAACATTTTAAGTGTCAATATGATCCTGAAAAATGTAATTTTACGCTTTCCTTCTGTGCTATCTACCATGAGAGCATTGAAACTTGCTTTATGCAAGATATCCCTCATCCACAAACCTTAATTCTTTTCTTTCATCTTTTCCACTTTTTAAGTGCTTGGAAGAAACCCTTTTGAAAGGGTTTCTACTGTTGACTGGAGAAGTTTGAAGAATTTGGCTATGTCAGATGTGTAGATTTATTGTGCTGCTCATTCCCTTTCCCTTAAAACTCATAGGTTAACCATCCAAAATAGGTTCAGTCACCTTCCTGGATGTTAATGTGCGCTCTTGCCTTTCAGAAATCTCACGTCTACAAGAAGACCTTGCAAGCCTTAATTTACCCCATCTCTTGTACAACCCCACACAACTTCGAAGTGTGGACAGCCACAACTCCCACCTACTGCTATGAATGTGAGGGTCTGCTGTGGGGTATTGCACGGCAGGGAATGCGCTGCGGTGAATGTGGAGTCAAGTGCCATGAGAAGTGCCAAGACTTGCTCAATGCTGACTGCTTACAGAGTGAGTAGTGACCCCTGGGATGCACCTGCTCTAAAGGTATTACCAGAGCTTTCCTAAACTTACAGGCCATCCCTCAATGATCAGTGAAACTGGGTTTATTAAAAAAACTGCTCAGTTTTCCTCAAAGTCCTAAATTGTGCTAAACTGACCCCTACCACCCTGTAGGTGCAGACAGATCTACTGACAAGGAAGAACTTTGCAAGAGTGTGTTTGATGTGCTTTAAAAGAAGGTTTAATTCTTGACTCTTTCACATCTGTTAGGTTCTAAGCCAGGTACTGTTTAATCTCTCTGTGTCAGCTCAAGTGGTGTATGGAAGCATGAGACATATGCAAGGAACTCATCCCACATGGACGAGAGGCTGTGAGCTGGGTGAATAAGTTACTGGGCTGGATATTCTGACTTGTTCAGTCCCTCCTGCCTTGCTATCCCAGTCAGGTTGCTTGTTCCAACCATCAGCACATTTTACTCTTGTAAGCTCTTCAGAGAAGCACTGGGTTCTCTGTGCCCCAGTCCATGGACTTAGCTCACATTCTTTGTACTACATGCATATTGGCAAGGCATTTTGTCTTTTCAGTGGTAGATGCTTATGGATGAATTGCTCTAGAGAGACCTGGGGTTAAGCCTGTGCCCGGGGCACACATGATGAGGTCACGTAGGAAGGTGTTGTTTAAGTATATGGGCAGTATTGCATCCTCCTATTAGCATTTCTTTATATTTTGTTGTTTTTTTCTGCATTGTTCAAAAGCTAAATCCTTTCTTGGAAGAAGATAGATGATCTTGCAGAATGAATGAGGCTTTACACAAATAATGAAGAAGTTTTAAAAAAATTTGAATAAAGGTGGGAGGAAGAGGGTGGTAAGCACTGACTTGGACTTCTGGCTTGATGAGGTTATTTTTGTTTGCTTGTAAAACTGTTTCTTGAATTGCTCGCGAATTTATGTTCTTGCTTGAGAGTGAAATATCATAATCTAAATGGAAAAGAAATTGCTGCTGTGTATGTTAAGTCTTGAGTAGGAAGGGGGGGATTTTTCTGTTCATGCAGCATGATAGGTGAAGTCTTGAGTAATCAGAAAAGTTTGTGATATATAAACAGACTTTTTGCAAATCCACACCAATTACAGGAATACAGAGTTAAATCATGAATCTGCCGGAGACTCCAATTGTTTGGGAAAACCAGATTGGATCATCCAGCAAGGGATACCAGTAAATCCTAGATAATTTGTTTTTTCTTATGGCTTATCTTGAGACCTCAGATGGACATTGTTTAGGCTTGTATTTTTGATATGTGCAGTTTTACATAAGTCATAGTTAGGACTTGGGATATTTGCAGTCGGAACTGGCAAAATAACTCTGGTCCTCCTCAGTTGCTTAGTATTCCTATATTTATCTTTGTGAGTTGCAAGGTAATTGTTAAAATGTATAGCTTTTGAGCAGCTGTTTCACTTTCTCCTTGGCTTAGTTGCAATTGTATTGTGGCTAAACATAGGGCTGCTGTGTTGCTGTTGGTTCAGGATAAGGTAGTTAAGCCATAACTCTGTTTTCTTTCATAATCTGATATAGAGGGACAGTTAGATTCAGGAGTTTGTTTCTGGAGTTTATTTGTGGTTTCCAGTATTTGAGATGGAAAGCTGCTGATACATACATATGCAGATGTGTGCCTAAGATGCTCTAGGTTTGCCATGGAGTTGTGGTATCTCATTATGGGGGAAATACTATGGAGAGCAAAGGAAGACTTAAGTTCCTACCAGCAGCAGTGAGGAAATGGGCACAGAGCTGTTTTACAGAGCAGAGATCATGGAGTCAAAACCAAGGGAAATAAAAACTAAATTTAAGAAATAGGTAATGACTAAGAGGGAGTATGTTCCTGCAGAGGACAGGTCTGGCTGTCCTTGTTCAAGGAGGGAGACTTCAGACTCTGTTGATGGGTACTGGAGAGAGGTTAGTGGGGACAGCATAAGAATGTCTCAAGAGAAGATAATATGAGTTTGTTGGTTTTTCAAAAGAGGGGCCTGGCAATGTGGGGCAGAAGAAGAACAGGAATGATGCTGTTTCCAAAAAGTAAAAATAGCTGTACTAGGTCTCTGCCAATAGAATGTTTCTAAAGGGATGTTATGGAGTCCAAGGCAGATGTGTAAGATGTGGATGTCGAGCTATGATTCTGGTTTACTTTGCAGTTATCCATGGCTTGAAGCTTTTCTGAACAGTAGATGCTATATTTAATAGCTGGCAGTGATGGCTCTGTGTTTTGCTCTAATTCTTGTTTGAACCTGTTTGTACCTTAACTGTGCTGGGGAAGAGAGAGATAAGCAGAAAGGGGCAGTTGGTCTGTTTAAGCTTAATTTTTACAAAAGAAACTTGAATTAATTTGCTGTTAGAAAATTGAAGGTGGAAGTAGAAGGCAACTTCAATGGTGAGAACAAGGAATCTCTCAAACAGCCTTTGAAGAAGAAATATGCAGGCAGGTTTCTTAATCACTGGTTGAAATTAAATTTATTTACAATTAATTACATTACACATATGTGTATTATGTATCTGAATATATATATAATATATAAATATATATGAAAAATAATGCATTAAATTACACAATGTGCTGTGGGTTGTGATGTTGGCAATATTCAACACTTTTCTATGGAAAAAACCTGGAAACAACTCTATGCTTCATATAGCAAAGCATTAGACAAGGACTTGTTATTTTATTCACGGGACTGCAGATGTTTGCTTTGCACATTTCCATTCAAAATGTAAACAGAAGATACTTTAGCATGCAGAGTTAAAGAAACAGAGAGGAAAAAACTGAGACTGCCCTGGGCTCAAAACTTGTGAGCCATGTAAGAAAGGTAAAACCCAACTAAAAAAAACCAACTTTACTTACTGAGTTACTTGAAAGCTGCCCAGCATCTGAACAGCCAAGATGCAAAGATTGTGAGACATGTTTTTAAGGATACCCAATGTGCATGTGGTGGGTATCATTCTCTGGGGAAAAATGAAAGGTGTCAGCTGTGTGATTAAGAGAGAGAAGAGGCAGAAGAAGATAGTGCTGGGAGATAGACAGTGATGAGGCCAGTATGTGGATATTCTGCTGGGTAGGGAAATAAAAGTTATTGATGCTAAAAATCTCTTTAAAGGCTTTTTCATGCAACTGTGTTCTTTGCTTTGACATGTTCATGCTAAAATCCTTCTAAAAGGAACCCACCAAGCAAGAAAACAATGGAAAAATTAATCCTTATATATGTTTGAAGAACATAGGCTGTGCATGAGGAATGAGAAAGGGGCTTTCTGAGGGATGAGCAACAGTTCAGAGATCCAATAAATTCAAGACTGAACTTTGTGTACTGTACTCGGGAGGGGTTTCTTCCCAACAGCTTTATTGTTGCTATTCATAAAAAATCCCTAGCTTTCTCACCATTCCAGAAAATGTTACATAGGAATAAAATTAATTTTCAGGCTGGTCACAAATAGTTACATTGCCCAAGCCTTGAAATTTTGGGTAGAAACCTGTGCTTTTAATAATTAGAATTAACATGTGCTGTTTAGCCATCTTCTATCCTTCAGTGCCTTTCTGCAGGAAATAAAAAGATCTCTTTTCCTAAGAGTGTTAGAATTAAGTTTGGTTATTTCTTCTGTGGGTGTTTTTCTTACCCTATATAATTTTAAGGAACTGAGCATCTGATGCAGCCAGCAAACGTGTAGGATTGCAGTGACAAAATGCTCAAATTCAGCAACATTTTCTTGCAATTTCAAACAAAATCTATTTGCAGACTGGTTGGGCAGGGCTGTTCCATGAATTGGCAATGTCTGAAGTGCAGTAAACTGGAATCAGTTGTGGTATATATACTGCAGCCATCTGGTTTATGTGTCTGTTGGCACCAGGTTGTTTTCTCTGAGAGGATGTTTCTCTATTGTAAGTACTTAGAAGATAATATCCCGATGATGGGACACTTACCTTTTTATCATAAGCTCATACATACTTGGTCAGGGGAAGATGCTCTCTTTTAAGTCTTCCATTGTTCTTAGAAGTACTTGAAATATCAGCTGCATGGGTACTCTTCCTTTCTTATTCAGCTGAAAATGGATGGAAGGATGTTCTTTAAAAGCCCCATAGCATGCAAAGTGTTTGTAAAAAGCTTTTGCCATGAGCACTGCTGTAGTATTAACAAAAATGCAAGGGGCTGGGCAGTGTTGATATCAGAGGAAGACCAGTGAGGATGTATGTGAAGGATACCAAGAAACAGATGCAGACAAGTAGACAGAATTTTGAAGTGAGTGGAAGGGAAGGACATAATGATAGCAAGATCCTAACAAAAGAAGGGAGCCTGTACAGCTCTGGGCTAGCTATTTGAAAAGCCATAGTAATCTGCTTCTTCAAGGATGTCTTGGGTTTTGGTTGAGGGTTGTTTATTTATTTTTTTTACAGTGATGCTAATCTAGTCCTCTGGTGTGAGGACTGAACATTAGAATTAAGCCTGTGAAAAGAAATGGCCATGGGATATCAGAATCTGGTGCTCTGGAAACCTTGAAAATGAGAAAATGAGATCTCAAGCTTCATACTACTGCTGAACATGAAATCTATTGTGTGCTTATACATACCCCTTTATGAGAGCTTGTGCTGGAGCAACAGACCTTGGAAAACTTCACATGAGCTATCAGGCTGCATTACTGAATGCCCTCATTTTGGTCCTGGTATCTGGCTTCTTTTCTGGAGTGGTTTAGTGCTTCTTGACTCAGGAATGGAAATCATTCTTTTTGGATGAGAAACTTGCATTCTGAATTCAGAGACTGCAGTCCAGAGACTATCTCAGTGAGCAGACTGTTAGTGAGACCCATAAAGTCACTTGTGATAAAAATCATGGCTTCTGGGTTGAATGGTGATAAGGCACAATTGTGACTAACACTTATTTCCTTCCAGAATCCTATGTAAGAAAATATTTGCACAGAAGGAGGAAGGATACCTTTATTTGAAACTTGAATATCTATTTTAAGTTTCAGGAATATATAATTTCTAAGCATTATCCGCCTACTGAACAGCTGTCTTCTACCCTGCCAGTGTTGATTTCTTGACTTTTTTCCATGTTAAAGCATAAGATAACAGCACTGACGGTTTACTAATAGCTGTATCAATACAATTCTTGATATAGACTTATTTGTTTTCTGTTTCCAGTCATAAATTGACTCATAATTCAGTTCTAGAGAAGAAGAGAGAAGGAAAACCCAGTACCATTTGTATGATACTACTACACAGTACTTGTGTATTTCTTTGCCTGTCTAATGCCATTTACAGAATTACTTGAAAAATGATCCACTGGACAAAGCCTTCTTTTTGCAACTGAATAAATACTATCCAAGTCCAAGAGCAGGAAAGCTACCTTCTACCAGTATAGAGTCATGATTTGGGTTTATATCACATATATTAGGGGCAGTTACTCCCCCAGTGCTTGTTTTGGAAACTCTGGTGGTATTGTACCAACCAGCAGATGTTAAGAAAGAGAGCATGTTGTGGAGGCAGAGTGTTTGTCCATTTTTTATTAATCTGTATTGCTAAATAGGGTGTATGTCCAATTCTGACTTTTGCCCTGCAGTTCAGGTGCAGTGTCTGCAGGGAGAGAGAGTATTTCTTCCTTTCACAAGGAAGAAATAATGTAGCCTTCTTACCTGGGTGAATTATCTGGGCAGAGTTAGGAAGCAGAATGAATGGAAATGGGTGATTTTCTCTGGAAGTTAGGAGAAAGAGACAACCTTTGAGGTGACTAAAGAGAGGGCTCTCAGAGGGTCTATGAGACTTGGCTTCCACTTCCTACAACTCAGTGTGCCCCAGACTGCTGCTAGCCTTGCAGAAGGTTAAATGCACTATGTAAGCTCTCTGGAGGTGGTAGGGTTGTTAAACACTCATTTTATCTGGAATTTGTCAAACTTTGAATGTTCAAGCATCAGTTGATGCTTCTGGAGTGCATGTATTAAGACAGCAACGCAGACCATGCCACCCCAGAACTGTAATAAATTCTTGTTCCATCTCAGTGATAAACAGTGAAACATTTAGATTTTCAAGCTGTTGGACTCGTAATTTATTTAGAGGATGGTTCTGAAGCAGAGTACTCTGCTTATGTATTCTTAATGGTCTCTTGATGTTTTAATTTGGTTCTTAACTTATATAGGTAGAAAAGGCAAAATGTTCAGTTTGGCCTTTGCTGATTTTCCAATAATTTTCTGTAGCTCTGCATATACTGTGTGGAGTCCACCTTCATCCCCAGAAGACCTAGTTCTGCTGAAGATGAATAGCACTTATTACCTGAAGTTCAAAGTATAGCCCCTGGTATCATTTTGGTTTCATATTACTGTAATAAATGTTGAGTCTACAGCTGCATGATTGCCTGATCCAAGACATCACTTTGGGTGGTGCTAGTTCTTCAGCACTGGTGAGTAGGCAGCAGGGACCGTGTAATTAATTCCAGTATTTTGATTTAATTTCATCTTAAGCCAATAATAGGAAACTTTGGGCCAGATACATTTTATTATACTAAGTGAAATACTGAACATCGAGCCTCTAGCAAGTAAAATGAAAAAATAATTATCAGGTAATGCAAAGTCATGGCTTGTCTTATACCCAGGTCTCCAATAGCATGCCTTTTAATGCAGTGTCCTTAATGAACTTCTGAAACTTCAGTGGCCACAGTCTATTCCAAATGGCCTTTTTATTCTCCCTGTTTTGGATGGTGGAAGTTGTGAGTTTTGTTTCTGTATTGAAGTGAGGTTAGTAACAGTGAAAGGTGTTAGATTGAAGGCCCTAGAAGAGGATGTCTCCAGGAAGCGTTAGGCACTTGGCACCCTGTTGAGCCTGTTAACAAGGTTGTCTGCTATACTGTATTGCTGAGGGTCCTTTATGTCTTTGTATTCATAGTACCTTATTCATATTTGGTCACTACCTGCTGAAATTGTTTCATATGCAAAGCTGTAATGCCTCCTATTAAGGGTGCTCCCAATACATTTCCCAGAAGAAAAGAGTTTTATGTAACTTTGTGATTAATGGCTTCCTTTGCACATTCTTGCACCTGATTTAATATGTATTTTTAAGGTAATTCAATATTTGGTGAACTCCTGGATAAAGATACTTTTTCTAGGACAAAGCTTGCTTAATTATACCAACCCAGGGAGGAAAACCAAGCAAAAGCTTATTGAACTACACAGAAATACTAGGATTGAATGTGTTAACAGGTTTAACTTAATCTGATTTAAGATCATAACTTGAAATTGCTGCAGACTGCATATAGAGAGATGGTGCACTCTTGAGTTCCTGCTTTTATAATTTGAAAGAGTTAAGCAAGGGACTATAGGCCTTTCATACTAAAGGCCTGTATCTTTTTCCATGTACAGATACATGTCTGTGTGGTACAGACCATATGCCTGACTCCTGTGCTTCCAGCTGCTGTATATTGTACTACCTTATGCTTATGATGGCACAACTTTTTAAATAATGAATTTTCTACCTCATAGGTAGTTGTTATAGTTACCATGCCTTTGTGATTCTAAAGATGGATTATTTGAGTTGTCTCTTTCCAGACTGATGAAATAGAGTGGGATCCAGGGAGTCACTTTGGATGCCTGCAGTTTCATGCCAGACCCAAGCAGGGTGGTTCCAGGCAGGAGAACAAGAATGTAGTTGCACTGAATGGGGAGTTGTGTGAGCACACATCAGTGGGAACTGCTGTCTGTGTTGTGTTGACCCATCTGAATTTCTGCTCTTCCATGGTGCTGAGGTGCAGCATTGAGATAAGCTCATACATAGTGTTCGTAGTGGAGGTCCTGTGTTCTGTTCTTTGCACCTGCCCACTCAAGGATTTAGCAAGGTGAATGAGAGGAAGAGGTATGCTGACATCTACTGTTAAAGTTGGAACCTAATTTCTGGAACTTTCTCAAGGGTATTGAAAATCAGTCCTGTGGTCATCAGAGCAAGCTGGTTCCAGGTTATAGAGAAATCTGGGCATTCCCCTTCCATTATGCCCTTCCACTACCTCCTCCCAGGTCTAAGTGGTTTTGATTCTCTTGTGTATAGGTTGAAATAAGAGCCAACATATGGAGGTTAACTCATGGCTTTGATCCTGCTGTCCAGATTTAGTGAAACATGACTTTGTCTCTGGTGAACACTTTGTTCTTTCTGGTGCACAGGAGCAGCAGAGAAGAGCTCAAAGCATGGAGCTGAAGACCGAACCCAGAATTTCATCATGGCCATGAAGGATCGTATGAAAATCCGGGAGCGGAACAAGCCAGAGATCTTTGACTTGATCAGAGATGTGTTCTGTGAGAGCAAAATGACACACGCTCAGCAGATGAAGACAGTGAAGCAGAGTGTGCTTGATGGCACCTCAAAATGGTCAGCAAAGATCACCATCACAGGTGAGTGATAGAGTGTCTTGGCCTCTCTTGTGACCCTAAGGTAAGAGAGAGTTGATGTGAACCTTGAGAGAACAGAGAAAAATGCTGCTTTGACCTGTACCTCTTTCTGCTCAGCGTACAGGTATTTGGTGGAGATTCTTCTACCCCAGGCACTGCAGTGCACCAATGACTCATCAGAAAAGCTCTCATGACTGTGGTGTTCCTGTTTCTCTGGCCATTCCGAACTGTGGCTTCATGTGGTGTGTGAAAACATTGTCTCACTGCATGGTGGTGGTAACCCATCTCTTTTTCTTCCAGTGGTGTGTGCTCAGGGTCTTCAGGCCAAAGACAAGACTGGGTCCAGTGATCCGTATGTAACCGTTCAAGTGGGTAAAACAAAGAAGAGGACAAAAACGATTTTTGGGAATCTGAACCCTGTTTGGGAAGAGAAGTTTTACTTGTAAGTGCTCTTATAAGGACTTGTTTATATGATCTGTGTTTCAACAGCTGTGTCTTTCTGTCAGTGTTCCCATACCACCTGTAAAGTATGGTGGTTTTATTTCTACTCAGCATTGAGTATGTGTGTTTGTCTGGAGGGTTGATGTCTTTAACAATGTACCTAGTGCACACCTCTCCATTTAGTCTCTTGTGTATATATAGATTGTCTGCTCTGTGAACACTTACATTGGTGTTTCTAGAGAAAACTAAAGAGAAAGAAAAATCTTTAACTCAGGTATTTCTGTTCTGATTTAACAGACTTACTTTCAAAATTTTTTTTATAATAAAATAGTTTGTATAAAAGACTATTCAGACTTCCTGTGACCTATTGCTGTGACCTGCTACTGGTCTTTGATCAGCCAAAGGTAGTTAGCTCTCTGTCACTTGTTGGTGACACTACCGGTCTTCCCTTCCCTCTTCCCAGTTTGATTCTGGAAAATCAATGTAACAATCACTGAAGGGATTATCTGCTTTCAAGGACAACAGTGTATACGTGTCTGAATTGAAAGCAAAGGCTGGAGGCATAATTCTTTAGACAGCAACTACTCTCAGAAGGCTGAAGAATGTATTGTTCTGTCATGCTTTTGTTGAATAAGTAAACAACTTCAATTTATCATGGAATCATAGAATGGTTTAGATTGGAAGGGGCCTTTAAAGCTCAGCCAGTCCAGCCTCCCCAGCAATGTGCCCTTGTGGCTGAGAAGACCAGTGGCATCCTGGGGTACATTAGAAAGGGGGTGGTTAGTAGGTCAAGAGAGGTTCTCCTGCCCCTCTGCCCTGGTGAGAGCACATCTGGGATGTTGTGTCCAGTTCTGGCCCCTCCGTTCCAGAAGGACAGGAATCTGCTTGGAAGAGTTCAGCACAGAGCCACAAAAATAATTGAAGGAGTGGAACATCTCCCTTATGAGGAAAGACTGAGGGAGCTGGGGCTCTTCAGCTTGGAGAAGAGGAGGCTGAGGAGCAACCTCAATAAAGTAAAGGGCCAGTTTCAGGACGATGGAGCCAGGCTCTTTTCAGTGATGTTCAGTGATAGGACAAGGGGCTACAGGTGCAAGCTGAAGTGTAAGAGGTTCCGTGTAAACATAAGGGAAAGTTTTTTTCACTGTGAGGGTGACAGAGTAATAGAAAAAGCTGCCCAAGTGAGATTGTGGAGTTTCTTTCTCTGGAGACATTCAAAACCTGGATGGGTTCCTGTGTGACCTACCTTAAGTGAACCTGCTCTGGCAGGGGGGTTGGACTAGATGATCTTTCAAGATCCCCTTCCAACCCCTTACATTCTGTAATTCTTGTAGACCCCTGAAATACTGAAAGACTGCTGTAAGGTCTTCCCAGAGCCTTCTCCAGGCTGAACAACCGCAGCTATCTCTGCCTTTCCTCACAGAAGTTGTGCTTTATCCCTCTGATTATCTTCATGGCCCACCTCTGGACTTGCTGCAATAGGTCCATGTCTTCCATTGAACAAGTTATAAAACAAAAGGAAGACATGAAATCCAGACAGTAGGTGGATCTGAAGATTTTGAATGAGGTCATTCAACCTCAGACATCTTTATTTCCTTTAATGTGTAAACTCTTCCCTTGTTTCTTCCTTTTATTTCCTTTTTTTTTTCCTCACATCTTTTTTCCCTCAACTATGTAGTGGGAGCTCTCATTGTGTTTTAAACTCAGTTTATATGAGCCCAGCTTTGCCTTTATAATGCACAGTACAAAAAAATGGTTTTTAAAGTGGTTTTGAGCTCCTCATTTAACATCAGAAGAATCTTGGTGCTATTTTGAGTGAGTAAGCCCTTGACTTTATTCTTAATTTAATCCAAGGTAACATTCTTGCTTGGTAAGTAGTAAGGATGCAAAGGTGCTGTTTGGATAACTCTAGTTACAAAAGCAACAAGTCTGTTGCTTAAGGACCTTGGTTTACCATGCCAAGTAGTTACCATGGTAGTTGCAGTGTGTTCCCTTCTAAATTTAGGAGCTTCAGCAAATACTGTGTTTAAAGATAGATAGTGCAATGTGATAAATGTCACAGTTCTAACGGTGCCACTGTTTAAATTTTATCGCCATGTTTGTGATTCAGCAGATAACATGCTTCTGGGCATTAAGAGTTGATGCTACTTTTATGTTGCCTGTGTCTAGGTGGCTGTTTCAGCTGCCTTAGAATAGCAGGAGGAGATGAAAGAAATGGGCACAGTGTCCAGATTGATGTCATGAGAACATTCGCCACTGGAATCAATGTGTCATTTCATTGCTAAATGTCAAAGCTCACCTTATACTGGGTGTACTGGATGAGAAGTCATTTAGAAGTGTAGGCAGCACTGGTCTTTTACAAGCCCATCAAGCCCATTTTTTTTTTTTTTTTTTTTTTTTTTTTTTTTTTTTTTTTTTTTTCATTTATAGATCTTTTTCAGCTTATAGCTCTTAAAATTTTGTGAAATTTTTTACTACATAATCAAGTGGAAATTTAAATCAATATATGCAGGCCCAAAATACCCATTACATACCAAGTTTTTTTAGAAGAGATTATTAGGAAGATCAATGGATTGTCAAATTTAAAGGGTTGCAGGAGAGGATGTGTGTTTCTAAGAATGAAACCAGTTTGTATCAATGGTAGAAAGGTATGCTGCTAGTTGTTGAAAGCCTACATTGCAGCAGATGAATGAAAAGTTTGTTGTTCTAAACACCAAAATTTTTTAGGTCTGGAGTAACATATTTAAATTAATTTTTCTGTGCTTATTTACAGTGATGGATGGAAAAGTATGTTAATTTATATGCCTCTCTGTAAATATGGATTTGTTCCTTTTCTGTGTGTTTTCTGAAAAAAAAAATGTGATAGGCTTGACCCTATTTGAAAGGTAGGATTTAGAACCATGTTTTAGAAAAGACTGGATTTGAAAACACTTCAGGTTTCCATTATAAATACTATTTAGGTCACTATAGGCATCTATTTAGATTAATAACCAGTTCTTGAGACATGTTCACATTGTCTGAGCAAGTGATTGAAGGTTTTGTTTCTTTCTGAAGATTATCTCTTTGTATATTTGCATCTTTAGCTTTAGCAAATGTGTTATAGAGAGATATTTGTGTGAGAGAAGTAAAGAGAAATGTGTGTTATAGAGAGATATTTGTATTTTTCATTAGAGTTTGAAGACCTGTAAAAATACAAAGAATGGATCTTTCTGCTCAGTTCAGAGTTTTGCAGGCTTGATACAGTATGTGGTGCTGGGCAAGAGAAAGTTCGACTGGGGATGCAAGCTATTGCTGCAATACAGATATGTTCTGTGTGTAAGGGATCCTGCTTCCCTTGCTGTACATCCCATTTGCCTTCTGCAGTAGTAATACTGGATCCCTTTCCTATAGCTCTGATGAGCAGGTTTGTTGGTAGCCTTCTTGGTTTACCTTGTAGATTTCTCCTCTGTGCCCTCTGGTCTTTTTCATTGTCCTTAATTCTGGCTGGAAAGAAGGCAGCATATTCTGATCTCCATTTGTTTCTGAGCTGTCTGGATTAGTTGGCACATGAGAGCCAGGTGGTTGCAGACTATTCAGGGATGACAGCTGGTATGGATTTCTCATCTCTGTTTAGCTGTATATTTTTCAGAGAACGTGTTGGGATGTAGAAGCTTTGATAGCGTGTCAGTGCAACTCTCATTTCCTTAGTAAACAGCCCAGTAATATTTGAGGGAAGATATTTATGCACTATTCAGTGAAGTTACAATATTTGTTTCCAATTTAGACATAGTTTAGACTATCAGTAGAAAGTACAGGCTTTCTAGAATCCTTTTTTAAAAGGCTGAAGCTGAACATCCATTTCAACAGGTTACAATGGCAGTATTTAGGAGAATAAACTTCTGACTGCAAGGCAGAGTTTCTGTTTTAAGTGGAGAGTCCAGGAGGCTGCTCGTCCATACCTTTTTCTTCAGGAAGCACCCTAGTCTTCGATGAGCACTGGAAGTTACTGGATTGAAGCAGGACTCTGCTGTTATTCTTGACCTAGGCACAAAATTACTTGTTCATTTGACAGTAATACCCCCTTTAGGTTGACAAGTCTCCATACAGCCGTGTCTGAAGCTTTGAATGGTGGGTGTGAAGTCGAAGTCATTGCCTGGAACAGATTACTTTGTCACTGAACAGTTTTGAAGAGGTATGTTTATTCTCTGTCACTGCAGAAGAGTGACTGAGTTATAATAAATGCAGTGACTCCTGATAGCAGATGAGATTTTGCTAGGGCATTCAAAAGCCCCACATAATGTACATGTCTGTTCATCCTTTGGGAAGAGTTCTGTTGTATAGCTAAGCACTGGGTTTTCACCCAGAACCTTATATTCAGTTCCTCAGTTTTTCTTTTAGCTGCTGAGCGTGTTATCAAACTCAGCATCTTTCAGTTACCTCTGTGATTACATGTGACTGTTCCAGAGGTGTAGTTCAGACTTCTGAGTACACTGTGTTTATAAATGTCACCGTAAGAAACTCTGCAACCTCAGCCTCCTTTCACTGCATGGCAGGGGCCATTCAGTTTGTCTTGTTTTCTTTAGTCTCCAGATACTGCAGATAATGAAACTGATACTCTACTAAAATCCTGCTCGTTTCCCTGCTCAGTTTCCAATGTTAAATTTAAACACAGAGTTGATGCCTTGTGGCAAGCATCTGTTGGGAAGCTGAGTTAATGGAGCTAAGGATGTAATGCTCAGAATCACTTTATCTGTAGTTAGGAGAGCCGCACCATTAATTTGTCAGTCGGTGTTGTAGCATTGGGTAACAGCAAAATGATTGTACTTG